>NC_042303.1:4516407-4816407 GCF_901000725.2 Takifugu rubripes | reverse complement strand
GTCACCACTTCCCCCCTGCCCTCGGTCGGGACTGGCAAAATGTCTGTAGTCACAAGAGGTATTGAGGCTTCACCTGCTGTCACCTCATCTGCCACAGAAGCAGCCCCTAACACTGTGGTTCTCAGTGAAGCTCTGGACCCCGTGATGCCTCTGGTCACCCCCCCTCCTGATCCTGACTCCTCCACCCTTAATGTGGTGACAGCATGGTCCCCCACTACCCCTCACGAAGCCAAAGGAGCATTAAGCACAGTGGAGACCCAGACCTCACCATCACAGGTCGTGCCCCTGCACACACCCTTCCCTGTGGGTGAACCTCCTGAATCTGATCCTTTACTCAACCTGACCAAGCCTCCCAGTCTAGGACCAAGCCAAGAGTCTCAGCCTGAGACAGGAAGACCCTACCATGAGGTGCACCTCTGGACTACAGAAGACATGGATGTTCCCACTGAGAGTGCACTCCAGCCTGGAAATGACTCGTCCACTTTTTCAGCTGCCACTGTACTCTCGGGTGACGGTGAGATTGACCACACCCCTCAGTCTTACCCTCACATGCTGGATCCTGACTTAGACCTGGACTCCCAGTATATTCCAGCTAATGGCTTCCTCCCGGTGAGTTCAGCCTCCATCTGCTGTTCCTTATGCACCAGGTCTTCATCTCTCTCACACTTCACCTTTTGCCCCCCCCCCTCCTTTAAGATCACGTCTGTCTTCCATAACTTTTCTGTTTCCTCCTTTCTTCCACACCAGAATTAAACTGAATTTGATTTCTGCCTGGTTTCGTTAATCTGCTGGTGGTTTGCATTTAAAGAGTCTAAACAAAATCTATAGATACGGAGAGAAGCAGAAAAGTACTGAAAAAGGCGGTCATGACATCAGACACCTATTGTGGGTGTCAAAGTTTATGTAGACTTGGAGGATATGCTCATGGTGTGCGTGTGTGTGGACAGGGTGACGAGGGTTCATATGTTAGCTGGGGATCTTCAGCATGTCCTTGTCTGGAGAAGGTTCAGGGTTCATCGCTGCTTCCTGTGGGAGTGGAAAGAAAGATCACCTTACTGGCCCAAAACCTACACCTGTATCAGGTACAACACACAGGTGCAAATATTCTCATATAACACACACACCTTTACTAACATATGGTATGTGTCCACAGGATGTGGAGCTGGATTATGAGTGTGTTCTGGTCATTGAGGGACATACAGTGGTGGTTGATGCCTTCGTAGAGAGTGATGACATGAATCCATCCAGTTTTGATATCACCTGCCAACTGCACAAGGTGTGATCCCTCTGCATTACTATTCACCACAGACAGACAGGGGTGTTGCCCACAGACAGACAGGGGTGTTGCCCACAGACAGACAGGAGTGTTGCCCGCAGACTGTATAAAGTCCTGTTGTTTGTAACAATGAGTTAATGTGTTACTTTATTTTGGTCCGAATAGTTTTAACTTTGCTGTTTTGATGGGGGTTCAGTACCAGTATTCTAGTGTGGGGAATCAGTACAACGCCATGGTGTACGTCAAGAGGAGAAACACCTTCCACCTAGACAGTTCTCCTGATCTGTTTGGTGAGTTCAAAACTTGTCAGTCTTCACAATGTTCTTTAAGGGTGAAGCTTGTCCCCACCGTCCTGATGGTCCGTTCTCTGTCCTGATGTCCTACCATTTGTCTGACTCTGTCTTTGTGTCTTTCAGTTACTCTGTATAACTGCTCTGTCGGTCGCTCTGACTGCAGCCGATGCCATACGGCTGACCAAAAATACGGCTGTGTATGGTGTGGTGGTGCTCAGGCCAGCTGCTTGTACTCACAGTCCTGCAGTGAGCCAGTCCAGCACACCTGCCCTGCCCCTGTCATCCACAGCGTGAGTGGAGATTGATGTTCAGGCTTGTTATTGAATAAATCAAAATCCTTTTTGCTTTTAAACCTCAATTTGCACACAATTAGAAAGTTTTCAGCACTTCTTGTTCCCCTCAGATTGAACCACTTTCTGGCCTGTTGGAAGGTGGAACCATGGTGACCATATCAGGCTCCAATCTGGGCCAGAAGGTTGAAGACATCCTCCACTCTGTGTCAGTGGCTGGGGTTCCATGCTCAGTGATTTCCAGCCTCTACGAGATTTCCTCCAGGTACAAACAGAGCACCTGTGCAGGTGTCCTAGCTGAGGTCACTGAGCTCAACAGATGTTCAACACTGCCATTTGTGCTTCAGGATTGTGTGCAGAACCACAGCCAGTGGTGGGAAGAATTCAGGACAGGTGTCTGTTAAAGTGAGTGGAGGAGAATTGGGCCTGTCCACTGAGATGTTCACCTTCCAGGTTTGTTTATGTATTTTAGACTGTAGAATTATAATTTCCCTGGTGATAGACATTGTAAATTAGGTCATTAATGTTTCAATCCTCATCTTTTGTCTTTTGTAAAGTGGAATCAAAATCTATCAAATACGTAGCAACGAAACTAGGAAAAAACATTTATACGCTGACCATCTGCCTGGTTGGTTCTACCTTTCCACTCCCTCACAGGATCCGTTTGTGATGTCTGTCTCACCTCATCGTGGACCTAAAGCTGGAGGGACGATTCTAACCATCATTGGGCGAAATCTGCTCACAGGAAGGCCATCTGACCTGACCGTCACTGTGGGCAGAGTGTCCTGTCACATGTAAGACCGGTCTGTTAAACTAGTTCATGTCGTGCATTCAAGTCTGGCATCACATTTTGACCATTACCTTCTCCTGACTCTGCCCCACCCCCAGAATGGAGCCGTATAGCTCCAGCAGTCTTCAGTGTGTTACAGGCAGCAGTAACCTCACAGGTCAATACAGAGTCACGCTTCATTACAGCAGTGGTCTGCGTCACCTACACTCATCTACCTATAGATACACTCACAACCCCAACATCACCTTGGCCATGCCCACCAAGAGCTTTCTACGGTGAGCCATGTGACCACCTTCACATAATAAACTATTGAAGTTTAAAAAGAAAGAAAAGCAGATCCAGCATTTGTCCGATATGTGATTGTCGTAGTGAAGTCTTTTAAATTTTAAAATTTTCGCTGGGATTTTTACATGAATTGGAGTTTTTTTTTTTTTTTTTACAACACTGCACCTCCTCTTCTCCTAAGTGAAGCATTTGTGTGTGTCAGTGGTGGGAGGCTCATCTATGTGTCTGGACACAACCTGGATGTGGTTCAAGAGCCTCGTATGGTGGTGACCAGCTCCTCCTCCCAGCTGATGCAGCAGAGGGGGAAGAGGATGCTTCCAGACCATCCAGAGTGTCCTGAAAACCTGCAGTGCTTTGTTCGAGAGGTTTGTGTGTGTGTGTGTGTGTGTTTGTATTAGGGATATGTATCCTCATCACTGAGGGCAATTCGTTATGCATATGTTGCTGTATGATACAGTAATGATGCACTGGTCTGTGGGCTGGTCTGTGTTTTTACAGGTGTTTGTGTGAGTGGAGGGGTGTGTGTGTGTGTAGGGGTGGTCTGTGCGTGTGGGTCATCTGGCTGAGTGGGTGTGTGTATGTGGGTGTGGAGTCTGTCTGTGTGAGTCATCTGGTTGGGTCTCTGTGTGTGTGTGTGGTGGAGGGGGGGGGCTGTGGGTGTGGATTTGTGTGTGGGTCTGCGGGTGGGTGTTATTGCTTGTGCGTGAGCGACAGAGAGAGCTTGTGTCAATGTGTCTGGACCCTCTTTGTGCTTCTGGCATCACCTTGTCAATATTGAACATTTATGTGAAAATAGAAAGCAGGAAGCTCCACCAAGGTTTGTACCTGTGTTGCTGTTGGTTTGTCAGTTCTCAGAGCGATGTGACGTGAACTCCTCCTCTCTGATGCTCTGTCGCTCCCCCTCGGTGGACTCCTCTGTCATGGGGTCAAAGATGACCGTTGAGTTTCTTCTGGACAACCTTCGTTTCAACTTGAGCAGTCTGACTCCTCAAGGCTTCACTTATGAGCCCAACCCAGATCTGAGACCTCTGAACCAACAGGACCCTATGAAGGCTTACCGCTACAACCCTGGTAGCTTCATCCAACTGGAGGTCAGTAGACGCCATGATTACAGTCATCATCACTTTCACTTAGTGTCCAATAACAGCTCGATGCTAACAGCAGTGTCACATGCTAGCACTTATAACATGAACATCATGATAGCAACAGTCATGCTAATGTGGTTACTAGCTATTGTTGACTCTATAAATGCACAGGTCATACTGGGACTGAGATGATACAGTTCAGATGAAGTGGTTATATGATGATAATAAGTTAAAATGTTTTTCGTTGTGCTGTCAGGGTGAAAACCTGGACTTGGCCATCACCAAGGATGAGGTGGTGGTCTTGATTGGGCAGGGGGTGTGTGCTGTTAAGACCCTGACCAGAAACCATTTATATTGTGAGCCACCACCAAAGCAGCCTCCTCCAATATCGAATGGAAGAAAGCGCGAGGGTTTTGACAGCCTGCCTGAATTCACGGTGAGCACTTCCTCCCTGAGAGTTTTGACCGTAACAAGGTGCTTAATAAGGTCTGCTAACCAGCAGGCTGTCTTCCAGGTCCAGATGGGCAACCTAAACTTCTCCTTGGGTAAAGTGCAGTACGACACCATAGGCCTGTCCACATTCCCCCTCGAGGCTCAGATTGGCGTTGGTGTTGGAGCATCTATAGTCGCTCTCATTGTCCTCATCATTGTGCTCATATACAGGTCAGCAGGTGTGTGTGTGTGTGTGTGTGTGCGTGCGCGTGTGTGTGCGTGCGCGTGTGTGTGCGTGCGCGTGTGTGTGCGTGTGTGTGCGCGCGCACGAGAGAGAGAGAGCAAGTACTCAGATGGTTGAGTACAAGAAGAGCCTACTCTACTTCCTCAGGAGGCTCAGGTCCATTGATGTGTGCACCAGATGCAATTCTCTATGTGTCTGTTGTGGCGAGTGCCATCTTCTTGGCTCTGATGTGCTAGGGCTCAACTATGGAGGTGATGGACTGATGAAATTGCTCAGAAAAAAGCTGGCTCTGTGTTAACTTTCAGCTGATCACCTTGGAGGAGGTGGAGAAGCTTCAGCAGCAGACTGACGCTCCCAGTAACATTACAGGGTTCATGTATTTTTGTATTGGGAGTTTGTATTTTGTATACTATCTTTTCCCCTATTTTATGTAGACAGGCTGCTGGAACAAGTACATGTCCCTCTGGGTCTGTCTGTCTGTCTGCATTCTGCTCAACATTACAGACTTTTCAAATCATGTAATCACCTTCATCATCCCCTGACTTCCTCCCCGTGTTGCCTCTCAACAGGAGGAAGAGTAAACAGGCAATGAAAGACTACAAGAAGGTCCAGATCCAACTGGAGAACCTGGAGACCAGTGTCAGAGATCGCTGCAAGAAAGAGTTTACAGGTTAAAGAGAAATGGCGTGTGGGGCTGATCAGTATCACGTACCAGAAACTATCATGGTATTTCCATATATGATGGTTTCATGTTATAATCTGATTTACACATTAAGCAAGATAAATGTGAAATAAGAGAAATGGTGTTCAGAAAGTGGCACTTTCCACTACAGGCTACCTCAACGGGGTCAGGGTCATTGGTTTTTTTATGGGGTACTAACCCGTGCATCTCAAATCCTTCCTCGAGTTGACATACTGATAAGAATATCATCCACAGCAGGAACAACACTAATGCTAATGCTAATACTAATACTAATAACTGTAGGGTCAAACCAAGTCCAAAGTACAATTTAGCTGACTTGTGGTAACATGACCTAATTCTTGCTTCATGCCTCTTGTTTCTATCATTTCCCATTTATCGTGTTTAATGTGAAAATCCTGTTAAAGGAGAGGAGGGCAGAATGGTTGAAAGGAGCAGATGGAGCTAGTGTTCACCATGGCTGCTGTCTGAACTCTGTGACCTTTGAAACCTCATCTTCAGACCTGATGACGGAGATGATGGACATGTCCAGCGACCTGGTTGGTTCAGGAATCCCCTTTCTGGACTACCGAATGTACGCCGAGCGCATTTTCTTCCCCGGCCACCGAGAGTCTCCGTTAAGGCGGGACCTAGACGTCCAGGAGTGTCGGAGACAAACAGTGGAGCAAGGCCTGGTTCAGCTGTCAAACCTGCTCAACAGCAAACTCTTCCTTACCAAGGTACTCATCATTGTCATGGTGTCTGGGGAAAACAGATGGTCAGATAATGGTGTTCTCATTACTTAGTTCATCCACACTCTGGAGAGCCAGCGTACTTTCTCCCCCAGAGACAGAGCCTATGTGGCATCTCTGCTGACGGTGGCGCTGCACGGCAAGCTGGAATATTTCACCGACATCCTCAAGACGCTCCTCAACGATCTAGTGGAGCAGTATGTTGCTAAGAACCCAAAACTGATGTTGCGGCGGTAAGCTGAGTGAGGTCGAGTGGATGTTTCCGGAACAGTAAAGATGTCTGCACTATAATGGAATTGGTTCTTTCTCTACAGGACTGAGACTGTGGTGGAGAAGCTCTTGACCAACTGGATGTCCATCTGCCTCTATGCTTTCCTCAGGGTCAGTCAACGCATCACGTTCTCCACCTTCTTGTTCACAGTTTGACCATGACAGTTTTCAGCTTCAGTATTTATTTTCAATGGTTTTGATCTCTTCTCACCTCCAAAATGTTCACTTCATGAATTTGATAGCAGCGGACAGGCAATCCTCACATGTCGTATCTGAGTCTGGATCAGTTTAAAGTTGCTCCTCAGTGTGCTGGCTCCTAGCAATAACTGATGGATTTTTTGCAGGACTCTGCAGGTGAGTCTCTCTACATGCTGTTCAGGGCCATCAAGCACCAGGTGGATAAAGGCCCTGTGGATGCTGTGACCGGCAAGGCCAAGTACACCCTGAATGACAACCGGCTGTTGCGAGAAGATGTGGAGTACAGAACTTTGGTGATAGAACGATTCCTTAGGTTTGATTCTACAGTTTCAGAGCTCTTTTTCAATTAAACCTCTTTCCATGGGTTCTCCAGACGCTGAATGTGTTGGTGCAGGGTGCAGGGGTCAGTGAATACCAGCCCTTACCCACCAAGGTTCTGGATTGTGATACCATCACACAGGTGAAGGAGAAGCTTCTGGACCAGGTCTACAAGGGAACATCCTTCTCCCACAGGCCCCACAGTGACTCGCTCGACCTGGGTGAGAACTTTCAACCTCCAGCATGCTTTCTGTGTACTGCTTAAGATTTTCTGCCCCTAAAGACAGAGAAACAGAGGTATAGTTACAGAACAAAAACTGGCCGAATAATCATCCCTGAGAGACCAATTTTGTCTGGGTTTGATCCAGAGTGGCGATCTGGTGTTGCTGGTCATCTCATCCTGTCTGACGAGGATTTGACATCAGTGGTTCAGGGCAGCTGGAAGAGGCTCAACACCCTGCAGCATTACAAGGTCCGTAGACCTGAGCCACATTATGGGCTACCCACTGTTTCTCTCATGCTGTGTTTTGTGTCAGCAGGTACCAGAAGGAGCAACAGTTGCACTAGTTGCTCGTCACACCAAACACATTCACGACAACCATGACTACATGGCAGGAGAGAGTGAGTACAGAACACCCCCTACACACACACACACACACACACACACACACACACACACACACACACACACACACACACACACACACACACACACTCCCTCTCTCTCGCACTATCTCTCTTTGCTTCTCATTGATGATTCGAGATTCCCTTTATTCATCCCTGAAGGGAAATTGAATTGATGAAGGGCTCTTTCTACCTTCACACAACCATTTGCCATGCCATTTTTTTGGAGGTCACTTGAGGTCATCATATAATTTCTCAGTGACCTCCGAACGGTCATCCTGGTCCTTGAACGGTCATTTTTGGCCTCTGCCAGACTGTAACTTTGCTGTGCACTGTTATCTGAAATGTCTACTGCTTGACCTTGTTCTTCTGAGCCTATTGGAAAGTTCAAGGATGGAAGCCCCTCTGATGCTCACTACCTCTGCCAGAAAAGCCAAAAGTAAACCCTTCTTCCTCATACTCCTTTTTTTCTAACATGGTCAATTTGATCTACTACTAGCACCATTTATCACCACCCAGTTGCTTTAGTAAGACCATTGTTATTATGACAGCGATGTTTTTTAAACTTTTCCTGGTTAAATAAGATGTGGTTAAGGTTGTCACCTCATCAGAAACTAGTTAAAAGCTGGTGTTGGAATTTAATTGGAATGAATGACGGTCATAGTTGTAGAGATGCTAATTTGTGGCCTCCTAAAGGTGCAGTATTTAACTTTCTGGCCAATCTGGTCCTGCTTTCACATTTAAAACACTCAACACAGTGTGGTTGCCAGATCCAGCTAGAACATCTACATTTAACCAAAACATTGGTAGCTGCAGCTGAGCAGTAACTGGCAACCTCGATGCCAAAAGGACATTTTATCATTTGTTACATACAATTCCTTTTATTTATTTTTTTCTAGCGCTGTATACGTGTGCATGTATGTATAAGATGCTGTTTTCTTGAGATGCAGAGTTGGATGTGTCACAATTACATCTTGGTCCATGATTGATGTAAAGTCCTGACCTCTGGGAAAGTCTCTCTGGAGTGAATCCCTGTAAATGCTGGTCTATGCAGAGACTCCCATGCTGGAGGACGCAGATGAGGGTGGGGTGAGACCGTGGCATCTTGTTAAAGCTAGCGAGGAGCCAGAGCTGCCAAAACACCGAAGAGGAAGCCTGAGGGAGCGTGAGAGGGCCAAGGCAATCCCTGAGATCTACCTTACCCGCCTGCTGTCCATGAAGGTACACACACCTACAGAAGAGAGGTCTGTTCACCTCAGGACCACCTCTGACCTTCTGATGAACTGGTCAATCCTGAAATGAAAAACCTGGTAGAATACATTTGTGGATTAAAACTGACAAACAGGAAACAAAGACTTGATGTTTTGGCACTCGTGATGGCTCCTCTGTGTTTTCAAGGGAACACTGCAGAAGTTTGTGGATGACCTATTCACCGTGATTCTCAGCACCTGCCGTCCAGTCCCGCTGGCCGTCAAATACTTTTTTGACCTGCTGGATGAGCAGGCGGGACAACATGGTATCTCTGACTCAGACACTATACACATCTGGAAGACCAACAGGTTCGTCACCAAGCTCAAATGACGTCTTCATGGGGAGAGGTGTGTTTAAACAGCACTGTGGTCTTCTCTGTCTTCAGTCTGCCTCTGCGCTTCTGGATCAACATCATCAAAAATCCTCAGTTTATTTTTGACGTCCAGGCTTCTGACCATGTGGACGCCGTTCTCTCCGTCATTTCCCAGACTTTCATGGACTCCTGCACCATCGCTGAGCACAAGCTGGGCCGGGTGAGTCCAATCTGGATCACGTTAAACCTGAGAAAACTCTGCTGGAGACGTCGTGTGTGTCTGTTTGAGAGAACATGTCTGAATGAATGTGCAACTTTCAGGGTCAGGTAAACAGCTGTGATTGGTCAGGATCCCGCAGTTCTTGAGTTAATGGCATCTTTTGTCTGTCAGGACTCTCCCATCAACAAACTGCTGTATGCCAGAGACATCCCTCGCTACAAACAGATGGTGGAAAGGTGCGTTCACCTAAACGTAGCGACAGCAACGGTGGCTTTTTGGAAACATTTCCCACTGGTGGTCCAAAAGTGTTTGAAACGTTTGAGTTTCTCTCCCTGGGGTTTGTTTAGTGCAGCAATGAGTAAAGAAAGCAGCAGTCTGGAATGAGCTACTGTGCTTCTCTGGTCATTGCCTGAATTCTTCAGAGGGATTCAAAGTTGACTTCAGGAAGTGAGAGGGCAGCGAATCCTGCTGGTGCTGAATACATGCTGAATCCTCTGATGCTGTTTGGAGGGTGATGCTGTTACTGATGGTCCGATTCTTCCTGCAGGTACTACTCTGACATCAGACAGACGGTCTCAGCCAGCGATCAGGAGATGAACTCCGCTCTGGCCGAGTTGTCCAGGGTGAGCACCAGAGATGAATCCATAAAATATTATATAAATATAAAAATGTTGACTAACGCCACACTGATGTTTCAGAACTACTCAGGAGAGCTCAACTACCTGGTGGCGCTGCATGAGTTGTACAAGTACATCAACAAATACTACGACCAGGTGAGTTCCAGCCAGAGTGGGCAAAGACTCCGATGGTCCACTTGCCTCAGTTACTAGTGATGCATAATAACACTCGCACCACAGTACCCCAACAGTAACATGAAGAGTGGTAGTGACTTCATTATGTGAGGATTTTCTTTTTCAGTATTTGAAATTTCTTCATCTGTGCAGCGTTCTGTACACAGAACATTATGCACATTTAGATCAATGGGTTATTGGATGATAAGCATTGAAATGGTACAATGATGTATCAATATCGGCAGCTGGCATTTTCTCAACAAAGTCTATGGTTGCCAGGAAGCGTAGAATTTTTCACCACATCCTCTGAGGGTAAAACATATCTTTGGACGTTTACGTGATTCATCACATCTCTGATCCACTGGCTGAATATTGGGGGCCGAGAGTCTTTCCACTTGACTAGGTTCTGTTTTCTGCATGCAGTCATGTTTGAATAATGTTTATTCAGGAAGTATTCAATTATTACACCAAACAGTGAAATCAGTGGGCTTGGGTGGATCGTTTGACCTATTATTTTGGAGTAGGTCTCAAAGATTGATCTCCAGAATCCAAGTATCTTTGGACACAGTCGAAACATGTGCATTAGTGAGGCTGTGGTTGTCTTACACTGGTCACATGTGAGATTTAGGTCTGGTTTAATCCTGGACACTTTATCCTTAGACCAGTGAAGACGATGTCCAACTTTAAATTATATAACAGAGTGTCTGAGGCAAACTGACGATGAGGAGATCTTCTTTAGAATCTGCAGCCAAGTTGTTTCTGCTTTTGGTTCTTGTAAGTCTCTTCCCATCTCTGCCTAAGTTCTTCTAGGTTGGTCAGATTGTATTCATTAAAGATTACATACACTTTACCTATAATCTGTTTTAAGTCCGTTTTAATTTCTAGCATCGAGTCCAGCAGAGAAGTAGGACATGAAGGAGAACATATCCAGTTGGATGAGACAGAACACTGAATTTGCAAATAGCTAAAAGTTTTACCACTATTTAAATTGAACATTTGAAACTATTTGTCTAAAGAAGCAAATGTACCATCCATGTACCAGTCATTCAAGGCCCCTAACCCAGACTTTAGCCAATTATTTAATGCTTTGTCCACAACTGAGGATGCACACAAATTATTTTTTGTTATGAGAGCAGCCACTCACATCGTGAGAGCAAAACTGATTCCAGATTTTAATTGTATGGATTATGACAGGGTTCTGTGTATAGCAAGATATAGGTTGTTTAAATGTTAAGCTGGAGCACAATTAAAGCTACAAGAGATGTTTCTTTAGTGGAGCCCTCACCCCCATCTTGTTTAGTAGCAGGTTTATGCATCCAGTATAACAGTAGCCTAACATTTGCTGCCCAATAGAAGTATAAAAAATTTGGACGAGACAAGCCGCTTATTGTTTGAGGTAGCTGCAGCAAATCATTCTGTATCTGTGTTTTGTTTTTTTTAAATTCCATATAAAACTAGATATCTTACTATCCATGTTGTGGGAAAAGGATTTTGTCAAGAAGATGGATAGACATTGGAACATATAGAGAAACCTAGAAAGCACATATCTTGATAAAATGAATCAAATCAAATCAATCTTTATTTATATAGTGTCTTATACAATCAAAATTGTTTCAAGGCACTTTCCAGAATCCCAGGGCCTAACCCCAGACAAGCAACAGTGGCAAGGAAAAACTCCCCTTTAACAGGAAGAAACCTTGAGCAGGACCAGGCTCATGTAGGGGGACCCTCCTGCTGATGGCCGGCTGGGTAGAGAGAGAGGAGAAGGGGGAGGACAGGTAGAGGATAGAATAGGTAGGAGAGGAGAGGAGAGGAGGGGGGGAGAGGAGAAGAGAGGGGTAGAGGAGAGGAGAAGAGAGGAGGAGGAGGAGGAGGAGGGGAAAGAAGAGAGGAAGGGAGAGGAGAGGGAGAGGAGAAGGAGAGGAGAGGAGAGGCACAGAGCACAGAAACACACACAAAAATACGATATACAATCACTTCAGCGGGGCCGGAGGTCATTATGCAGCTCCGAAGGCAGCGATACCTGTAAATAAATAGAGGGGGGGGGGGGGGGGAGCAGAAAAACTACACAAGAATCAGCATAACTAGTCTGCTTGATGAGGAGAGGAAAGGAGAGGAGAGGAGAGGAGAGGAAACCATGACCCAGTGGGGTGACAGAGGCCTGTCAGGTGATCATGTTTCCGGACCCCGGCAGCCTTGGCCTATAACAGCATAACTAAGATGTGACCTAACGATTAGACGACCCCCTAAGTATGATAATCTGTCTGTCTATGATAGTAACTGGAACTACAGAATTAGTAACAATAAGCTTTTTCAAAGAGGTAGGTTTTAAGTCTGATCTTAAAAGTGGCGATGGAGTCAGCCTCCCGTACCTGGACAGGGAGCTGGTTCCATAGCATTCTACTCCTAGAAACTCTGGGGACCACAAGTAGACCAGCATTCTGAGAGCGGAGCGGTCTATTGGGCTGATAAGGTATCACTAGCTCCTCCAGGTAGGATGGAGCTAGGCCTCTGAGGACCTTGTAGGTCATAAGAAGGGTTTTAAAAATTATTCTAAATTTAACGGGCAGCCAATGAAGCGACGCCATTACAGGAGTTATGTGATCTCTTTTGTCAATACCTGTCAGAACTCTGGCTGCAGCATTTTGGATCAACTGGAGGCTTCTTAAAGAGTTGTTTGGACACCCTGATAATAAAGAATTACAGTAGTCCAGCCTGGAAGTAACAAATGCATGGACTAACTTTTCAGCATCATGCCGCGTCAGCAGCTTCCTGATCTTTGTGATGTTCCTCAAGTGAAAAAAGGCACTTCTAGAGACTAATTTAATGTGTGAGTTGAAAGAGAGATTTTGATCAAAAGTTACTCCTAGATTCCTCACAGAGAGACTAGATGTTAATGAGATACCATCTAGAGTGATCATGTGATCTAATCTATCCCTGAGAGGTTCAGGACCAAACACCATGACCTCAGTTTTTCCTGGGTTAAGGAGGAGGAAATTTGAAGACATCCAGGACTTTGTCTTTAAGACAGGTCTGGAGCTTCACTAACTTCTCTGTCTCCTCTGGTTTCATGGATAAATAGAGCTGAGTGTCATCAGCATAACAATGAAAATGAATCCTTCCTCCTAGAGACAAGAGTAGAGTATCCCATCTACCTAAATCTTGCTTTAAAATAGAAAGTACGGGTTGATAGTTAGCTTTAAAAATGTCCATATAATTCATACACTTAAATGTTTCATTTTATGAGGGCTGACCTAAAAGGGGCCCCATACAACATGTCTCTCATACGCAGATGAGATGGGCATTCGTTTTTTTGGAGTTTAACTTTATAACCTGACAATTTACCAAATTTAGAGAGTAGTGATAGAAATTGAGGGAAGCTGAAATGGGTATCTGATATTAATAACATATCTTCTGTATAAAGAGAGATCTTGTGCTCCATCTACCGTGAAGGATCCCCTTAATATTAAGGCTTTGTGGTAGAGCCATCGTCAGAGGCTCAAAATAGTTTGAAAGGTTATTGTTACGATGTACTGCAGCCATAGGGAAAGTCTACAGAATTCTAATCCAGGATATGAAGTTAGGGCCAAATTTAAAGGACTTGAGCTTTAAAACAATAATCCCACTCCACCCCATCAAATGCTTTCTCAGCATCAAGTGAAATTATTATCTCTTCATTTATGTCAGTGGGCAAGATGGGCAATACAAAAAGTTACTCAAAACATCTATTGAACATATGTGTAAATTTTCCTTTTGCTTTTGGGTTGTATACCGGTGTAGGTCAGTCATCTTGAGATCAAAGCAAAGACAGAAACGGTCAATAGATTTTTGGATTATTATTTGTTGTATTAAGAAATCTCTCTTCTGGCCACGTTCGGCCAGGCCAGACTGACCCTGAGGTTAACAAGAAAGGGTCCCCCATTCCTGAGTGGTCTGCAGAGACTTTAACAAGAATGTTTGAGGGAACCTCTCAGGCTTTCTGACCCCACATCAGTTCCTCTGGGATGCATCATTTGGTGCCTGCTGAGTCGCAGTCGCCACACAATCATGTTTAATTCATCTTGCTTTGGGACAGTCATCTGATCTGAGCTCCAAGATTTGATCTAAAGAAAATATGACCTCATTGGTGTGAGTGAGTGAGTGAGTGAGTGAGTGATTTTTTAATGGTACATCCTCTTTGCCATCAGATCATCACGGCATTGGAGGAGGACAGCACAGCCCAGAAGATGCAGCTGGGCTACAGACTGCAACAGATTGCCGCCGCTGTGGAGAACAA
Source organism: Takifugu rubripes (assembly GCF_901000725.2). NCBI lineage: Eukaryota > Metazoa > Chordata > Actinopteri > Tetraodontiformes > Tetraodontidae > Takifugu > Takifugu rubripes. The sequence continues at coordinate 4,802,020 of NC_042303.1, read as the reverse complement.
AGTCACTGACTTGTGACAGAGTCAACAGAACTGCTGAGACAACGAGCGGCATCCCCTTAACTTCACTCCTCTTCGTGGACAGCTGGATGGTGCTAATGGACATAGTGGAGACTGCAGGACCCCCATTATCACAGCAACTCTGTGGAGGAAGAGGAGGCAAGTGCTGACATTCTGACACCTGTTGGTGTGGCTGCTGTTCGTCTTCGCTCTTGTGGAGGTTCATATAGGTCAGCTGTGCTTCAAGTCCGGATCTTGTCAGAACTGTCAAGAAAAATGGATGACCTTCCACCAATTGCAACAAGGTTTTCTGCAGGTCATCATCATGTCTACAAAATCCTCAGTTGATCTAAAAAGTGGAATTAGTGAGCTAAATTGAGTGATTATACAGTGGTACGAGTAAACATGTACTGCTATTTTAAGTCAATGACAAATGTTTTGCTTGTGTTCCTTTGTGTTCGTCTTCTTGCATTAGATCATTCCTTTAGCTTCGTCTTCTTGCATTAGATCATTCCTTTAGCTTCCTCTATCAGGACACAGTGAGCCTGGTGAACAGCAGGTGGCATTGCTGAGGCAAAACCTTGACATCACTTCCTATTGGACTGCCGCTAGTTCCAATGGGTCGCATTCCTATGGGGGTGGGGGAGAAATCGGTTGCAGTACTGTTAATGGAAGGATTGAATTTAAATTTCTTAATATTTCAGAATGTCATGTTAGGCTGTAAACCTTTGATCATGTAGAGCAGGCTCTGCAAGGAGCACTTTTAAATTTGCGTCAATATTCATGTACAGATCCATTTTAGTCATTTAACCAATCAAATAAAAGTCTCTCCTCATTTAGGTAATAAAGTATTTTCTGAAAAGCAGCATGCATCCATTTCTTTTCACACAATGCAACCTCCTCTGCACATATGAAAAATGTGTCAGGCAAATAAAACCAGGGAGCGTTTAATGCCCAGTTCTGATATTGGGCGATTTCATTTCCATTCCGTTGACATTGAGGCCATCACAGGAGAGCATGCTGTCCAATGGCCTGTAAAGGTCCCATATACACTGCTTTGAATGTAACTCTAATCAGCTGTTTGGGATGGGAAAATGGCAGCAACAGTAGCTGGCAGCAAACATGGAAATGATGAAGATGGTCTTTATGGGGCAGTTGAGCACGGGCACTATGTGAATGGAGGACTATAAGGATAGAAGTGAAGGCAGCCAAACAAAAAGAGATTAAGAGTATGGTAATGAGTGACAACGGAGGGCTTGAACAAGCACAAAGGTTGATTAGAGCAGAGTAGCTTTAAAAAGCATTCAGATGTTTTGATTGCCAAAGGTTTGAATATACCTAAGATACAAGAATATGTGGAAAGTTGTAACAGAAGTAAATATGCCAAAAGAGTGGAGAAAAGAATAACCTCAAAAGAAGCTGTGAGTGTGTCACAAAGACAACAGAGATGGAAACAAGCTGAATCTGTGAATGTTCAAGAGTCCCAAGAAATGTGAACAAAAGGGATCAAGTGACATTTGTAGCAGGAGTGGTTGAGAGTATTGCTGAAGTACGGTAGTCAGAAATGTTCAAATTCAGCTCTTTGTTAAATCAGCGCTGTGGGACTGACGTTGGAAGAAGTGAGGGAGAACCTTACGAATCAGCAGAGTCGGGATGCACCACAGGTGGTTACTTATGGTCATTAATTCATAATGGGATGCAAGGACGTTAATGGTCAATGGACAGAAATTTGAGCTTTTTATCAAGGAAGTGGCTGTAGGACTGGGGATAGTTTGTGTTCAAGAAACATGGTTAAAACCAAATCTAGACTTGATACATGAAAGCACCATGAAAAGGAGACCGGAGTTACACAGCCTGGTCAAAAGATAAAAAGGTCGGACTCTAATGTCTGGAGCACTGTTGGCTTTGATCACAGACACTCGCTTTAACATTATGTCAATAAGCTTCAACAATCTCTGATTTATTTCTATCCAGTGTTGCATTAATTTCCCACCAACATCTTGTATTGATGATGGGACTACTGAGCAAAGCCAAATTCTCTCAGGGGCATTGAGGTCTGCACTATGGTGGCCCACCCATGGGTGAAATGATGTCTCCTTATCCCTGAACCACTCTTTTACTATCTGAGGAATCCTGGAATCGTCAGATTCACCTGCAGTGATCACTGCCCAGTGTTATGCTCGGTAGGAGAGAAAGAGAGTGACAAATGCTAATGAACAAATTCTAAAATGGGTTAACAAGAATTGATGTTTCTGCAAATATAAATCAATTACCGGTAACTGATCACAACCTCAGGAGTTTTAGGAGTGGAGATTCCCAGGAGTAAAAATGAATAGGAAAATGGTTCCATGTGTTGTCAGGCTCTAAGAAATAGAAAGACAGCATCCAAACATCTCATAAGAACCCATGACATGCAACAGTTAATGTATAAGAGGGATCGATATCCATGATGCCATACTTACAACAGTATTGTAAAAGTCTGTCAATATAAGCTACAAAGCTCCAAAGTATGATTTTTATAACATTATTCATGTATTTAAAAACATAAAAAGGTATGAAAAAAAAATCCTTATTAAATAAAGAACAACTTCAACAGAAGCTTCCAATGACTATAGTTTTCAACTAACCTCTTTCACAGTCAAGTGAGCAGAAAAAAGTCCCTGCATGAAATTAGGAAACAGCAGAAGCAGTTCTGTTTCAACATCTCAAGTTAATGAATAATATTTGAAATGTCAGCACACCCTGGCTGTTTCCACATGTCCCATTTCGACATTGTGAGCATTGAAAATAGGTCTAAATTTACCCTAGACCTAAATGGGTTGCACCCAACTTCTTAGAATATCTCAGTGGCTAAAGGTGTCCCACAAGCTTTTTATTAAAATGGATGCAAGGTAGGTTAGAGCTGGGGTGTGTGTGTGTGCGTGCGTGTGTGTGTGAATGAGTGAGAAACTCTTGACAACAGTGGAGGACACCGCTGGTGCGCGCGCACACTCCAGAGCAGAAGGGGGCGGTAATGCACGGATTCCTTTAGTCCAGCCGCCGTAAAACGAGAAGTTGAAGAAGTTCTACCTACTGTGAACGCGCACAATGTTATCACATTAGCATTACGTGAACGCGGTTTCTATCGCCGAACGCGATAAGGTGCCAGTAGTCTATCTTCGCAGTGTAACTACACATTCTAGCAATAAATTCTCGAACATTGACATTCGGTGTTCTTTTTGGACATATAACACCCCCCCTGTGGATTCTCCTCACGGGCGTTTTCGGAACAGGTACTGTGAGATCCAACTGTTGCTAGGTTATCTAAGATAGCGGGCTAACGCTAGCACTGCAGCAAAGTCTACCTATTATTTTTCCTCAGCCCTTTCAAACTCCTCATATTAATTGTGTTCAGTGTTTAAACACGTCAGTAATCGGAACCATAGCGACATTTAGTGTGTCGCGTCTGGCCAGCTTCTGCTAACTCCGTTAGGGGTTAGGGCCCTGGGGTTTGGGTTCGCACAAAAGACGAGTCCAGGCCGACGTAGTTGATATGCGGATGAGTCGTAAATTAATGTGGTGGTTGTCGTGACGGCAGGATGGATCCATCAGTTGAGTCCGGCCGAGGATGCCAGGATGTCAACCCACAGTTCCTGCAGCAACTCCGGGAGCTGGACATCCCGGAGGAGGCAGCCAAACAGGTGAGCTGGTACCTTCAGACAGTCGTTGCTGATGATGATTATTGGCATTAGCTTAGAATTCAACCAGAGCATTCCCGGCAGGATCTGAGTGTGGATGTTAAATAGGTATGCGGCTCATCCAGAAGCTCCTAGATCCTTAGTTTTTCCTGACAGAAGAGATTTTCTCCTGATAGTACTGACATTTCAGCTCTAATCTGTAAGAAACGTCGTTTGTCTCTCTGGAGTCAAAAGGAGATGTGAATGTAGACAATGATAAGAGGTAAATGCTGCTGCTAGTATTTATCTGTTCACTTATTTGTTTCTTACTCAATCAGGCACTGCTGTACACCCGGAATGTGTCAGCCGAGGAGGCCGCCATGTACTACTTCAACAAACTGGAGAACGAGGTGCCCATAAGCTAGCCTTTGTGTCCGCAGGTACACGTTGAAATGGTACACCTGGTGGAGTTTGTCCAAAACCAAATCTCAAATCTCTGCTTTGGACCCTCAGGAGGAGGGGGATGAAGAACATGCCTTCAAGATGGTGTTTGTGGTGAACATGGACCTGGCCATGGGGGTGGGAAAGGTGAGTCTGTTGTGCTCATCAGTTTGGGAATTTAAAGAACTATTAGATGTTCACAAGAACATCTCCAAATCTGTAACTTAAATCTAGAAATGTAACAAGATCTAAGGAAATAAATAGCATATTAGAGAAAAATATTTCTAAAGAAATTGTTTCTGTCCTATCCAATCGCACAAATCATTTCTAAGAAAAACCCTGAAGAGAAGCCAGTAATTATACTGTAAAACAGTTTAATATGTTATTACATTGAGAAGCCAGTTATTACACTTTATGCATACTAGAAATACACACAATAATAAGAGCAGAATGAAACGGTAATATAATAATATAATAGAGAATATACATTATTAATTACACAAATGTGAAGATACAGGCTACCATTGTCATAAAATGGAGCTTAAGCAATTAGCAATTGTTTGTCTTTGAAACTACATTGTAGAATTGAAAATTCCATTAGCTAATTACAAAACAGGACCTGAGGATATTAACCCAAATGATTGATATAAAAATTAACTGAATCTGTAGCACTTACTGTCTTGTTGCACCACGCATTCTAATGAAAGTACAATGGGCCTCATTCACCAATATGTTCTTAAGAATCTTCTTAGATTCTTTCTTAAGTTGTTCTTAAGAAGTTTCTTAAGAACACCCTAAGTCAGATTCATCAACGCGTTCGTAAGCCTCAGAATTGTTTGCAGCTGTGTTCTTACGTTGATGAATGCCATCTGTTGTAAGTTGAGAGCGCGTGCCAGGTGAGTCTAATTAACATACGATTAGCATAAGTCACCGCCCACTAGTGCCCATAAAAGGAACTGCAGCAAGACTCTGTAGACAGAGCAAAAAGGAGCAAAATGCCCAAAGCTTGCCTCTCCACGCCTGATTTCTGACACCGTGTTGAACAATCAAGAAAGGATGGCTAACACGCTTGATAAAATTGCCTCAACCCTGATGACTATAGCCAACACGCTTAAAGAAATCAACGAGAATGTAAAAAAAAATAAACGTGTAAAAGCTGTGCTCTGAAACCGGTCTCTCTTATTTTTTCTTTTTGAAGTGAATCAAGACTGTTAGACTGAAATTGTGACAGTAATGCATTTTATTCACAAACGGGCAATTAATCGCGTTCGAACGTGAACCGCGTGCCTGCAGTCTGGCCCCATCATTGCGTCAGGACGCACATCCTCACGGGGTTGTGGCTCTGTGTCCAAACACATCCAGCGCCCCTTTAACATGCCAATGGTGCGATCAATGGTGGAGCGACTGCGTGCATGCATCTGATTGAATAAAATTTCCTGTGGAGTCTGAGGGTTGGTCAGTGGTGTCAACAACCAGGGAGCCAGGGCGAATCCTCCATCCCCTAATAAAATAAATCAAGATAAAATCAAATAAAAAAGACAGTTTTGGCATGGTTTCCAATTTGGTTAATTAATGTTAAGTCATTGGCACATTTACGTAATTTTAAAATTCTCTGTAAATCACCAAAAATAGGAAATAAATAAATAAATATGACAGAATTATCATTGTAATATTGAATTTTATTGAACTGCACAAGAGAAGAAAACACAACCATGCCAACATGTCGGCACTGACGTGCGTAAGAGTACTCCTGAGTGTTTGTAGGATTTGTTCTTACCAACGCATAAATCCAGGATAAGAAGAAATTGGTGAATGCCACAATCTTCGTAAAATGTTCCTAAGTGGGACTTAAGAACAAATTTGTTCGTATGAACGGTTCGTGAATGAGGCCCAATGTTTGTTAGTTCAGGTCAACTGAAATATTGTTGTAGAGCATCACAAATGCTAACAAAGGTAAGAGCCTAATTAACCTGAGCTCTGTTCTCATGACATGCATAATTCCATGGAGAGAATGTCCCCATACCTTTATCTTTAGCCTGTTTCTCCTCTTCCTCATATATATGTATTGTTTTCCCCCAAGCTTGTGGCACACTTCATTAATGAGAAAAAAGCGCCATCGGGTGTGTGCCCACTTTGTCCATATCAGAAATGGCTACTGGTTTTGTGCAGGTTGCGGCCCAGGTGGGCCATGGTGCTGTGGGTTTGTACCAGACACTGCAGGAGAAGAACAGCTGGAGAGAGATGGCCTGGAAGTGGGACCAGAGCGGGTAAAAAATGAATGGGGGGAAATAATATACAGTACATGTAAAATACTGAGAGCTGAGTTTTACTTTGATAACTACAGGAACGTATGATTATTATATTTATTTGCATTATCTCATCTTAGCAGTTGACGTTAGCTCATTCATCCTAGCAACGTTTGCATGTCAAAGATCTACTTTGGTTTTTGGTCTGCGTTCATTGCAGTTGCAAAAACTGGAGGAGGGGCCAGCCTGCCCTGTTTCTTTTGTATCTGCTTAGAACGTCATGACATGGTGGCGTCATGCAAGATCACAGTTTACCTTTCAGCTATTATGTGTGGGGATTCTACAGAGCGAAAAAGGTGGTGCTACAGGGCACAAATGTAGCTCATTTGCTGGAGCTTCAGGCCCTGGCTATGAGCCTAAACCTGCCAACATACCTGGTCCAGGATGCAGGCGTGACCCAGGTGAGGCTTGATGGGTGGAGACATACCTGTGCTTTGAACATCTTCTAGATTAAGTTATTAATTAATTATGCCTGCAGGTGGAGGCCGGCTCCCGCACTGTGCTGGCCATTATGGGTGAAGAAAACACTGTCAACAACGTCACCGGCAGCCTCAAGCTGCTCTGACAACTGAGCCAGCGAGCAATGTTTAGGCCGGGGGTCCGGAATGCTGTGCAACTGTACATCCACCAGAGGGCAGTGTCAGCGTTGTAGACAGTCACCTTTAATAAAGAGACACCAAGGCATTTTGCAGTAGCTGAAATCACTCCGTCGTTCCCTAGGGAGCAGGGTTGTGTGCACTACTTAGTTCACTCTGATGGGTAGAAAACGTGCTTTCCAGCACAACGCTCATTACCCAGCGTCACAGTGTGCATAATGATTACTGACCAGATTGACCTTGGTCAAGTAATTTTTAATTTATGACTATTAAAAGATTGAACATTCAGTGTTATACCGTGTCAGTAAAAATTAGTCTCACATCTAGCTTTGTTTGCCACTGCAAAGGATGATGGAATACATTGTTGGCAAATGATAATGTACACTACTTTTCACATTGTATTGTGGGACTAAGAAGGGTATAGGAGTCCTCAAATAACGTTCAGACACGCCACAAAATTGTGTCTTCACTATTAAATGCACTATCTACTGGATGGGGTGATTTTGGTTTCGGCACTTGTTTTGATTCTGTTGGGTGCAAATGAAAGATGACTGTACAACCATTTATTCCTGTGGTTCACCTGTACAACCATCATCCGTTTTCATGTTGTTTGAGTCCATTTTGCCACAGCCACAATATGAATGCTTAACTTTCTTTGTTTTGATGGTGTTCAGTAGATGTTACATTAATGTTTGGGAATGCAGATGATGGTGTGTGTTCATCTGACAATTTGTGTTTCTCTCGGGCTTCACTTAGTCTAGAATGTTCAATTCTACTAATTCCTCATCATGCCCGTTATTAAAATTGTAACTTGTCCTCTACTTGACAAACGTGTCAGTCAATAAAAAGCCTGGAGATTACGTCAGCGGCCTGTTGCCTTTCCTTGTGCGTGATGACGGTGTTTCAGCAGTAAAGCATTGTGGGAAACAGTCCAGCGCAGCCATGTTGCAATGACAAGGCTGTTTTCGTTGACAAAAATGGCCACTGGGCTGCTTTTATTCCTGACCTTAAAGAAGTCGACTTTTTTCTCACAACAAAGAATTGATAAATCATACACAAATTTACCTTGAGAAACGTTCAAAACGCTTCATCTAAAGAGCAAATGTACAGCTACTGTGGCATGCTAAGTTTTCCAGACGATCTATAACCACTGCGCGTCCATCAGTCGGTAGCCCCCCGTAACATATGACGTAGACATCTGTCAAACAGCCAATCAGATTTCCGGCAAGAAAGTGGAAACTAGCGTTGCATTATTTTACGTCAATTGAAACGCCGTATTAAAAAAACCCAACGGGTAGCAGTTGAAGCGAAGGACACTTCGGCACAGCAATGACCTCGGACCGCTGTGGACCTTTCTGTCGCAGCCGTTAGCGCCCTGTTATCCAAAGGACACCCGACATTCCGCTCATTAAATGGTAGGCCGGGTCTGTAGAGGTGGGGCCAGCCCGATGGGCTGACCCTATCTATGGTGTCCCTGGAACTGGGCCCCAGAGACCCCGTGTCGGTAAACGCTACCCCAGCCCATTGTATGTTGCCGTGACGGTTGCTCTTTCCACGTAAGCAGGTGAACGGAACACTCAGAACACAATCCCGTTTACGAACTGGAATTAATCCCGATTTGGTATTAGACTATTATAACGATCATTTCCCGACACTTTGAAAAAGAGGTACTCCGGTCCCAAATCCAACCACTCCGTTCTCTTTGAGTTCTCAGCACACAGATGAAGATAAAAGTAAATAACTTCGACTCCTCCGCGGAGCCGATGGAAACATGACTGATGTTATATTGTCCCAGACATTTACACTATGTCTCGTGCATGACGTGATGGACACACAGGAGTCCAATCAACGGGGAGAGGAGGAACAACAAGACTAGGAACCACCCATGAAGTCAGCCCATGCACGGTCGCCCGGGAAACCCCGTGGTGCGCTTGTGCGTCAGCTTGGTCGAGACCCGTGGTCGATGCCGGTGAGGAGGGGGATGGGCGCTTCGTGAATGTAAGAATCCGAGACAGAATCTGAGCCCTGTAACGTATACAGCAGCATATACCCCATTTTTCATCCCGAAGGTTAATACACGTTATACTTAAATATATGGATATTTCCAGCGAGGATTTATAAAAGACACTCAATGGATGATGCACCTGAACAGAGCAGGGGATTTAACTTTCTGCCTGAACGTGGGAGACACTGAGAAGTTCCATTCCCACCACTGAGGAGGAAGCTACTTTTAAGGGCAAAGGACACTAGGATATCCCGAGGCAGCCCTGTAGGCCTGCTGCTGTAGTTGGATTTGATGTTGGGATACTCTGAAGACTTCCTACTGTGCTTGATTGTATTTCGCTTGTCCAAGTTTGGAATGCCTTTTTAGGTGAGTAGTTTTAACATTACCTTTGGTATATGTTAGGTTAAATATAAATACCACAGGCATGTGGTAACTGTTAAACAGCTAACCAAACATAGCGCCGAAGCTACGTTAGCAAGCTAACTACTTAGCATCAATATAAGTTCAGTGGACCTAGTTGTTGGCTCCGAGTAGGTTTCGCTTGTAAAACAGTATTTTCATAAAAACGTCCAGCATTCATGTTCTCTGCTGGCACCAGGTGTGCGTGAAACGAACGATAGCTTTGATCAGCCCCTCGTGTGTGTTTTTGAAAGCTAACTGGGTGGTTTGTTAATTCACTCCATTTCCAGTCCGTATCTCGTTAAATTCTATCGCATGTGTTTGAACAAAAACGCGAAAGTCGCACAATAAGCTATCGGTCTTAAAATGAAGGTTTTCTGGAGACGATTGATGTGAGGTTAAGGGGTTCCTGCACAATGTGTGTTCCATTCGGTTTTCCAGATTTTCTAGCCTGGCTTAACTGGTAAACTTCTGCAGCCATTATCTCACTGTCTTCGCAAAATAACCTTCCATTTAGTCTCATTTAAAGGAAATAACTTCCGTTTTGCGTCCGTTACATCGCGCTTTACATTGCTTCAACGCTGTGATCTGGCTTTTGTTAAAGTTAACAGTCAAACAAACACGAACAGGTGTTTTTATTACAGGATAACATTTTTCTTGAAACTGGAAGGCTGGTTGGAACCGACCGCCACCAGCGAAAGACTCGAGATGTGCAGCCTTTATTAAAATCACCGGTCCATTATCACAGTGTTCTATTAAGAGCAGTTGTAAATTCTCTTGTCGAATCAAACTTATTTTTTTTGTACCCGTGAACTTACTGCAGTTTGATCGCGGCTTGTTTGCGCTTCGTGTTAGCTAAGCAGCAGCTGTTGTGTTGGTTAGCAGAGATGGGCTAAGCTTCTAGCTAACTTTATACACGTTTTCCGGGTGCTTTTTGTCTTCAGATATATGCAGAACATGTCCCTGTTTCTAAAGACGAGCGTATCTGCGCGTTTTAAAGTCCTTGTAGCATGTTTTTATACACTGCTGTTTGGAGTTTAGTGAAATTCTGTGTGGTGCGTCGTTGTGTTGTTTGGCTACATCATGTGCAATTGTCTTTGGCAGCATTCCTGACTTCGTTCAGGCGTGTGAATATAACTGAAAGCTCGGCTGTGTTCTCTCTGTCTGTCTTTTTCTTGTGTGGGGGGTTTGTTTGGTATCTGATCTTCACCTCCCCCACTCAGCAACCCCCAGCCGCGGTGGTGGCTCAGAGAAATGGCAGTATTGTTTTTCCTTTTAACCACTTTACACACTTATGTGTAATATAAATTGTCTCAATGATTCGAATACCGTCGATAACATTTCGGATCACGCATAGAAAGCCACTGGAAGATTTGAGCTGCAGAATGCCACATTTGGCACCCGGTGCTGGGATGTGGTCGGTGTTCCTCAGGGAATGTGAGTTTTCAGAGGACAATGGCTGCTCACCGGTGGTGACTTGGGTTCACAGATCTTTTCACGCGTGACTGTTACATTAGTGTTTATATTGAAGGAATATTAATGTGTCATCACCATCTGTTCAGTAAGGATTCAGGGTCAAATTTGAAAGGATCGTTCCACTGTCAGAATAGCTGCTTCCTTGGTTTATCCAACTTTGGGTCCAAGGTTTAAATATAATAAGACAAGTGAGTGTGGCTGTGACTACATGTTATCGTAAGCTAAGGTAGCTTCACATCTTTAAATAGATTCTGTGGGCTGCAGATCCACATGTGACCAGTCAGAATCATTGGGAACACAAGCCCCCTCCAGCACCCCCTGACCATTGTGCCACCCTGGGAAAAGCAGTCCATGCAAAGCTCTACTGCCATGTTGTGAACTCAACATGTCAGCTTTCCACAGCCCAGTTGCCTCTTCACCTCACAGAATTTTGGACCCACGTGTGCATGCTATTGATGGCTATGTGTTGGTCATTGTGATCTGGTCACTTCTGATTCTGTGCTCACGTTAACTGATGACTCATTCAGCACCATTTTGTTAGCATAAGGTTGGAAGGAGAGGTGGGTCTTAGAGATAAAAGACATGTAACCATAGTAACAGCTGTGGCCGGCCTCCAGAACCTGATCGTTGTCAGTCGAGATGTGAAACCATGTCAGTTTGGACCAGTGTGGCTCAGCAGTTTTGTGTGAAATAAAAAGAGAAGCAGCCTGCCAGAGTGCATGAGCCTGCAATGTGAGAGGTGTGTGGGACAGAAGAAGCTAGCAACACCCTGATCTCCATGGAGGGTTGGGGGCAGCTTTTGCATGTCAATATGTTAAAGTATGTCATTGGGCCACCAGGAGGATACAGCTGAATGTGTTTTATTTGACGGTACAAACTGCTTTGCTGGGGTGTCTGGAATGATCATGTGAGTTTCAGATGTGTAGTTGACAGACTAGCATCTTTTCTGCAGCCTTTCTCTTGAGCAGTGTCAAGCCTTCCTCTCTGGGGTTAAAAACAAGCTGCTGTGACTCCTGCCTTGTCGCTGCATTCTTATTGGTGCACAAGCTTTGGAGCCGCTCCAATAAGGTGCAGCCTTTCCTCTGTACCAAGGATCTGTGCTGCCTAATGACCTTCTGTGCTGAGGAGCAATGCTTCATGGGAAAATTAGGAGGCAGGTGGTCTCTCTCCAGTTGCCTTTCTCCCTATCTGTCTCTCCATCTCTGTCTTTCCCCATCTTCCTTTCTTTCTCTCTTTCTCCACATCTCTATATCTTTTTGTCTGTTTGTCTGCTTCCCTCCCCAGCACTGTCACTCTCTCCATCTCCACTCTATCGTCCTCTCTCCCTTCCTCTCTCCCTGTCTCTGTTTCTATTTCTCTCTTGCTCTCGTCCCGTCTCTCTGGGTCTCTGTTTCTCTCTGCCCTGGCCAGTCATGGTTAGCATTAGCCAGCCTTGACACGTCATGTTAGCAACACTATCCTGTAGCCTGTGTGGCTTATGCACAATCATGTTTTTTAAGTCCTTTATTTGTCCAACAGGGGGAAATTTACAGTGCAAAATCTGAGATAAAAATAGAAAATATACAAAAAAGGATGTATATATACAATAATCCAAGATAAATGGATAGCCAGCCCTTGTATACCTGTACATAGTACAGAGGGTGTATACAATATATATATATCAGAATATATAATATTCAGTGTGTGCTATCGGGTATTGTTTGTTGTGCAGCCTGACTTCAGCCGTCAGGAAAGATCTGCGATACCTCTCCTTCGCACAGCAAGGGTGGAGCAGCTGCTCACTGAAGGAGCTGCCCAGTGCTGTCAGGGTGTCCTGTAGGGGGTGGGACTTGTTGTTCAACATGGATGACAGCTTACCCATCATCCTTCCGTTTCTCACCACCTCCACCGAGTCCAGGGGACATCCCAGGACAGAGCTGGCCCTCCTTACCAGTCTGTCCATCCTCTTCCTGTCCCTGTCCGTGATGCTGCTGGGCCAGCAGACTATCCCATAAAAGATGGCTGATCCCACCACAGATTCCATATAAAGGAAGAGACCCACAATCTGCACATGAAAGTAATAACATTAATAATACTACTGAGCATAATAATGATGATAAAAATAAATTAGATTTATATAGTGCCGAGAAGGAGTCCTTTGTGTATCTGCACTGGATAGCTCTTCCTAAACTATGCGGCTGTAAATTGAAATTTAATTTTAAAGGCCTGAATTTCAATTGTGAGAGCTGAAGGTATACACCTCTGCCCCCCATATACACAGACATCCAATAGTGTTTGTCCCAATGAGGCTTTGGAGAAAGATGGGCTGTCCATATGTCTCATTTAGCCAGTCCTTTCTTCAGATTGTTCATTCAAAGATCAGTTTGTAGTCTCCACACTGAAATAGCTTCATATGTCCACTTCTGCCATGTCAAACCAATAAAATCAAATAATAAATAAGTCAGGACATGTCTGTCCTCGGTCTTTTTCTGTCATATGTTGCATACACCAATGTGCAAACATCTGGGCAACTCTCAGTTCTAAGGCTGCTTCTTAGTTTCTTGCCGCATGGCTCCCATGAAGAAGCAGCATGTGGAGGCTATGATGGTGCTGCTGGCATTATGTCAAAGTACATGACTGCAGCCTCCAGACCTCCAACCTCAAAAACAGAGTTAATCAAGAATAATGATGGTGATGTACTTGCTCTGGTCGTCTCATTATGTCTGAACACAGCATCAGGACTCAGTCTGACTGGAAGGCATTAATTAAGATTAGGATTTACTTTATTCATCCCTGTAGGGAAATCGAATTGTAATAGCAGCATAGACATGAAGAGATATAACTATAGTATATAGCCACAAATAGCAGCAGGTATATTTACAAAGCATAGAAATAGAATAAAAATGAAATACAAATAAGATTATAACGTAGGCATAGAGATAACAAGAATAAATTATAAACATATTTACATAAGTATAAAATAATATAGAAATAAGATTAGAACATAAACATTAAACAATTAGTGTAACTGAATGGGCTGGGGGGCACCTAAGCTGATGCATAAACCCAATAAAGAGAGCACAGCTCTGACAGAAAAGGATGAATTATAAAGTCTGATGGCAGATGGCAGGAAAAACTGGGATCACAGGTGTGTGACGGTGCTCAAGAAGACCAGGCCTAAAATTAGTTCATCTTCTTTTTGGTGATAATCTGACTACTTCAGCTTCATTTTATTTTATTTCACTCTTGTCGTGACTCAATTATCTCTGTGCTGTAACTGAATATTGTTCTATTTTACTAATTCCTGTTGAATATCTTCGATCAGGACAGAGACACCTACAGGATTGGGCTGGTTTTACAACAGAACTAGACCATGGGGAGTTTGAAACATGTTATTGCAGAACATTTTCAAAGATCCACACCAGCACATCTAAGAACAATCTCTGCCTATCATTAATGCTGAAATGATTGTGCCCAACCAGCCCTTTTATGCACTCACCCTAATCTGTCAGGTATATATCATGAAGGTAACATTATTTATGACAGCAGAGCAACTGTCTGCATTGAAACAGGTCTCCCAGCTGTCAGAATGTAAACAGACAAGTATGACCTGAACCTCCATTCCTGCTTTCCTGATAGGCAGCTGCTACAACATCTCAGCTAATGTAAATGTGCACTGTAGGTCTTGTTTTCTAACATTTGCTAACTGCCAACATCATTTCAGTTGTGAGTAGCAACCTGATATGTGCAGCTTGTTGTAGAGTAGGTATAACAGGGAGTGTGGAGGGATATTTAGCAGCATGAGTGCTCAGTGGCTTCTGCTATTAATACTCCTGTTGTATGATACTGCTTTCACACTTAATTAAGCGGGTCAACCCGGCTCAACTCGGCATTTAGGCATGTTCACCTCACCAGCAGTCGCGGGTCTGCCCTTCCACTGGGTGGGGCGTGGTTGTTTACGCGCTCCCTTTCATACGTCATCACATCAACAAGGTCATTATTCAACCTTTACCTGCGCTGGGACACTGAGAGGTGGACAATGAACAGCATGGACGTCATGGTCAGCCTTGTTTTTTCCTACTTTACAATTTTGTCCCTTTGGCAACATTTCCAAGTTCAGAAGAGATTGAACAAATGTTCATTTAGAGGAGGATGACACAATTTGGGGCTAATCTGGACAGACATTCGACTATGTCTAAATTATGGCTGCAGTGACAAGGCTACTAAGAGAAGGAGTAACTCCTGAAGAATTTGTCTTTGAAAATACACACACACTTTGCTGACAAATGTGTGCGTGTGTGCACGTGCGTGCGTGCGTGAGAAACTCCTGATCAGTGGAGGACACAGAGGACAGTGCTGGTGCACCTAGTTGAGAGCAGGAGACGCTCAGGAGGTTTAGCCAATGCTGAGTGGCCCTAGCTAGCTTCATTAGCAACAGTGCTAATAAGGCCACTCGGAGCATCCCAGGCTGCTAATATCAGCATCAATAACTGGGATCAGCACAGAAGCTGAAATCTACTGATGAATCTCTTCTTCTCTTCTCCATCTGCTGATCTTGTCCGTTGGCTGCCATGAATTATGAAAATCTGTATGGTATGGCAACACAAGCTGTAGATCAACAATCCCCCATGGGTGGGGGTTCCCCCAGCAGGACGGACGTCACCTATGAGCTCCAATTAAAGGTGGAGGAGCTAAAGTCTCTTGAGACGAGACCAGTCTCTATGGACAGGATGTTCAGTGGCTAAATCACAACAGGGCAGGCAGGAACGTCATCGTCATGGGCTAATTTAGCAGGACTCCATTCGTGGCTGTTAATTTCCCGGGTCAATTTTAGTTTAAGAGATGAAATGCCACGGCGACCCTTTCACAATGCCAGATCGACCCAGGAATACGCAGGATTTTTGTGCAGTGTGAGACTCATGGTTAATGCCCTATAAATGAAAATAATCTGTGGGATATTTTGATGTGAGCAGAGGTTATCCTTGCCTCGTGCATGTAACAGTAGTGCTGCTCTACTGTACACTGATAGTCCTGACATCATAGCACAGACTATAAATTCTCCCCCAGGTCTCTCTGCTCTCTGGGCTCACTTATGGTTGACCCGATTTTCAGAGGCGGAAGTAGAATTCAATAACTCAAAAATTCAAAATACTACATGATTTTAAGACTTAAAAGACTTTAAGGCTTAATTGTTTTTCTAAACATTGAGTTACAGTTGTTGATATTCAGTTTGTCTGATGTTTTCAAGGTGTCCACACCGAATGACCCGTGTCAGGACCCAGGATGACTGCCTCATCCTGATCTGGGGGAGGAGAGAACAGGCTGATTGGGCTGAAATCATGTAGTGGACCCCCCATTTGAGCCAGGTTATGCTCAAGCTTTTCTGCTGAAGGCCGCTTTTCCTGTCGGTGTTATGTGTTTGTGGGTCAGACTGGATTTCTCTGCAGTCTACAGAGACAGCCTGTAACAGATGGCATTTAAATAAAGTTGGACTGAATTAAAATCCTATTGTAGATTTGAAAGTGACCAATGAAGTGCTGCGTAGAATATTCTCAGATTTATTTCAAATGTATGGGAGCTGTGATGCTTCAGGAAAGGTATGTTCGTAATGAGACACTGTGCAATGGTTCCTCCCCCTGCTTTTCAAAATGGTCTCTGTTGTGGAAGTGAAAAGACTGGAGCGCAGGGGTAATCTGAGCCTGGTATTCATGCTCAGGAGGGTGGGGGCGCCTGATGAAAGCCGCCTTCCTCCTATGGAATTCACCTTCCTGCCTGACTGTCTGAATGATTGGAAGGAAATGGTCCCCATTAGCGGGGAAGTTACATTTACTGATCAACATAAGCTCAGAAGTAGACCTATGATCTTGAGTATTTTTATTTTTATTGAAACTCAAGAATTCTAAACATCCTAAATGTGAGGCACTAAGTATAAAATGAACTCTCATTCATTGTTAGCAAACGTTGCAAATGTTGGCTTTTCAACTGTATTAAAGGGCAATATTTCTTCAGTACTTAGCGAACTGCGTGTCAACACATTTGACGCTGTTATGTTTTGACTTGTTGTCGACCGAACGCCTCCTTGAGTGGTTACTGTCTAAGGCTCTTCATCTCATGGTTCATTCCACCATGGAACTAATGCAGGAGTATTGGGACCGATGCATAGACTGCTAATCTCTGGTCATACAGCCCATTTGGAAGTGAGAGACAAGGAAAGCACAACATATATTGAGGTTGGGAAAATTGAGTTAATTTTAATTGATCCCTTGATTAAGTGATTCATTGACGAGCGTCCCAGGCCTATTCAGAAACACTAGGTTTTAGTCAGCCAGTCATCATTGCCATGTTTTCCCTACTGGGGTTGGGAAGTGTCCAGAATAGTCTCCGGGCATTACCTCTGCTAACCCTGACCTGACCGGTTGTGGTTTCCACACGTGGGTTTCATGTGTTTTCAGGGGACAGTAGTCAGACTCATCTTTACTGGATCCATGCTGGGTTGAACTGGGTATTTATCAAACGTTAATATATGAAATCTGAGAGATTTTTAGCATTTTTGACCTCAGGTTGACCTTGTCTCAGAAAGATGGACCAGGTCATGGTGTTAGCAGACTTCAGAGAACCTGTCTCTGTCCCTGCAGCTCTGCTTCTGCCTTTTGCTCGGTCTTTCAGCAAAACATGGTCACATGATTAGTGGGGGTTTCATGGATGATGATTGGCTGGTATTCTTAGCTACCTGTCAGCATGAGGGCAGAGAGCACCTCCTGCTGGTGCTTCCTGATGGGTGCAGAGCTGTGAAGATGTTTTTCTGATCTCCAAACAATGGAAAGGAGTATCATTACAGTAATTATCTTTAAAAACAATGAGTTTCTGATTCTGTGTTTTGTCATGTGTTGGACTAATCTTGGACTAATCTAGTCCATGAAAATCCATACCAAAATTAGTTGCCAATGATTTTAGTTGGTGATGTCATCACCTGTGTTTTTTCACATTGTGGAGCTCCTTCCACCCGGGAGTTGTTGGGATTGCACAATAGTCACTGAGATAGTGACGAGAACATGGAATAGCTGCAAAAGGTGACATGAAGTGTGGATCATAATGACACATGGTGGTCAAGTGACATCTTCGTGTCCATTTCAGTCTTAACATGGCACCAAAAAAGATGCACAATTTAATTGAATTGATCGACACGTGGTTCTGTTGAGGGAGGGGGGGACAAAATCTGAGTCAGAAATGTGGCTAGTTGATGGTTGCTGATGCCAGTGTGGATTTAGCTGGCTTCACCACAGTTAAACCGTCCCTCCTCTGTATGATTTAACTTGGTTTGGACACACAATACAGATTCAGGGCTTTTCTAGTGGGGTACATAGTAGAAGCTAAGGTCTAGTGGGCCCGGGTTCCACCTTGCTGAGCAGGGACTATTATGTTGATGTTGGTCTGGTCGTGCTCTGATAGACTGATGTCACTGTTTTGTGGGAAAGCACCTTAACTGTGGATGAGGGTGCTAAAGATGGGGTTAGAGAAGACATTGACCATCCTGCAGGCCCAGGAAATCCTCTTCCATGAGCCATGGAGGCAGGCCCTCCCCACTTCCATCAACACCCCGAGCTCTTCATGGCTATTTCAGTAGATGTTTAATCATGACACGCTGGAGTCTTTAAAGGCGTTTCTACTGAAGGAACTTTAGGGTAATTTTCCAGGGTTAGGGCTATTGATGTGCGTCTCCACTGCAGGAGCCATCCCCCAAATGGCCATTTAGAGGAATTTTTAGGGTGCCTGACTCATTCTTTCACTCGCAAGCACAAAAAATTCAGGAAGATTATCAGCTATCAAACATCAGTCAGTAGTTGTATTGAGTACAGTCATACCAGTGGGTCTGATTTCCCCGTTTACATGGACACAGAGGCTAGGCTGATTAAAAGTGTCTCCACTCTGAAACCTCTTTTCAAAAAGTGTGGTTTTTAGGGGCTGAAAACTCAGTTTTGGATTTAGCAGACAGCTGTATTGAGACAGAAGTGTCAGTTTTCACTTAGAAACACTGTATTCTCTCCTCAGATCCCCATGACCATCAGCCGTGGGGTACGGCTCGGTGGTCCCCCACCGGTGGGTGGTCTGCTGCTCTAGTTGGAACCCTGTGATTTCCATTGCTACCCGTCTCCTTCCCTATCCTGTTCCATCCTGTCCCTCCCCTCCCCCTCTTTCCCCCTCCTTCCCCCTCTCCCCCCACACGTCTCTGCTGGACGTCATGAGCATAGTAATCACACTGGGAGTCACCACACCTGAGACGTCTTACTCGGATATGGCTGCTGGATCAGAGTGAGTACTGCCTGCAGATCAGTGTGGGGTCCATGGAGGTAAACATTGACTTCCAGTGACAGAGGGATTTCCATAGCAAGTCTGCAGCCCTCTATAATTCTTTTCCTGGACAAGTCAGTTTATGGAATAGAGGTGGAGATAAACAACAATTATCTTGCAATTTTTTAAACGACTGAATTCAGGTTCTGGCACATTTGTGAACCTGCTGCACATTTGCCACTCTTAAAAATATACACCTTTTTTTTTTTTACCCTGCTAATGAAACCAAACAAATATTCTAAGTAGATATGAAGGAATACATTTGACACTTATCTCCTGTGGATATCGTTAAGTAATTGTAGTTTCCTGGCCAATGGCTCTCAAGGTAATTGAGATCTTGCTGGTGGTCAGTGAGTGGGATTACTCTCTTTGAAGTATGCTCTTTCTGCTCTGAACATTGATATCGTGTTGGCGCCACCTAGTGACATATGTGAAAGCTGCGCTGCTGTGTTCCAGCCCTGAGTCCGTTGAAGCGAGCCCTGCCGTGAATGAGAAGAACTACAAGAACCACAGCTGTGGGAGTGCACAGAGTCATGGTTACCGGGGTCTTCCATATGCTGTGAGTTTTTTTTCTAATCATAGCCTCTGACATTGTGTAAATCCTGTTTGATTGAATCAGGTTGCAGTTAGTTGAATCTTTTCCTGTTTCTGAACTTTCTGAGCTTCTGATAAAGTAGCACAGTCAGACTGAGAGTGAAGACTGGAGCAGCTTCCAGTGTGATTAAATGTAGCACCTGTCCTGTTAGTCTTCTGTAACCACAGACTGCTTCTGTTATTAACAGCTGTACTGTTTCACACACCTGTTGTTTTGCCCTCATTTTCATTCGTCTCCATTTTCCGTTTCCCTTTTTGCCTGAACACCCGTTGTTTGAAGATGCAACAGTCTTCCGTTGTGTGTTGTCAGGATCACAACTATGGCGCGCCCCCTCCCCCCACCCCACCTTCCTCTCCGCTTTCCCAAACCATCATTCCCCGCATGGATCTCAATGGCGTGGCACGTGGCCCCCGCTATCACGAAGTAACAGAAGAGAACTCGGCCGACAGCGACAGCTCCTCAGAGGAGGACGGTGCAGTGTCTGGCTGGTGTCATTGCAGCCTGACGGCTGACAACCTGCTCATCAAATGTGAACACTGCAGGTCAGATGTGCTGCCTGGCGGCTACTTCAGCTACACATCAACATAGGAGTAAAACATAGTCTAATAAACATTGATCACAGGTGCTGAAAGTTGCAGAGCTTCAGTTTCCATTGAATTTGTTCTCAGGTCACACAGCCTTCAATTTGGTTTAAGTTTGTAGAAGTACAGTGATGACATTGGCAGCAGTCAGCAATTGGTTATGATGTTTAAGGTGTAATCTGCGAAATCTCAAGGCAAGGCATGAAGTGGTCCAACTCTCAACATTAGCTGTGTCAGCTCTTTGGTCAACTGTCCAGAAAATCACTGTGTCCAAACCAAGTTAAATCACATTTTGTGATTGCAGCTATTAACACAAATTCAACCAATCCCTGCAAATTTGCATGGCTTTGCAATTTTGTCCAATCACTTCCATGCTGTCACATTGATGGTGATTAGATGTTTACTTTCTTGTAAGTGGCATGAAACAAGACACCTGTATAGCATCACATCTTCAATTTAAAGCAAATATTACAGTTAATTATCAAGCAGTTTCCAGATGCATAAACTGTTGGACTTGGCACAGGTTGTTGCTTTTATACCGCTAAACATGTGCGAAAGCTGAAACTATACTGAAATTGACAGTATGAGAGTGAAATAGATCTCAAGGGTGTAAATTCTCCTGACATTTTTTGTAAGATTGTTTTCTCCGTTAGTGCTCTGAGAAAAAATCCTGCATCTTTGTCCACATCAATAACAGCATTTCTCTATCCTCTTTGAGGTCGAGAACAAGGCAGCTAATTTTTTTTTTTCTGTGGACTCAACAGGAGGAAAGGCTCGGAGGTTCAACACAGAAAAGCAGAAAATGTCTCTGGTAAACTGTCTTCATCGTTGAATGATCATTCAATGATTTCTGTCCTCTTGGTATAACGCTCTTTGATTTGACTCTAGCTGGAGAGAGCAGTGCCACTGAGAGTGGTGATGAGGACGTGTCACCCTCCACGATCTCCTACACTGCCACTCAGCACACACCCACCAGCATCAAACTCACCGTCAACCGAGTTAAATGCAGTAAATCCAAGAAGAGGAAGAAGAGCACTGAGAAGGCCCGTGGAACCCCAAAGAGCAAGAAGGTCAAGGTATTAGGCTGATTGCAACTTCACTTTTGATTTGAATTTCTTGCATGTGAGGGTTTCATCTGTGTTCATGTTCTGTTTCAGGCTTTCAGAGAGGGTTCGAGAAAGTCAATGAGGATGAAGGTAAGACTTGGTAAATTGTGTTCTTGTTCTTGTCCTTCGAGAGTACCGTATTTTCGGGACTATATGTCGCTCCGGAGTTTAAGTCGCACTAGCCAAAAAATGCATAATAAAGAAGAAAAATAGATATATAAGTCGCATTTTGGGGGAAAATTTATTTGATAAAATCCGAGACCAAGAACATACATTTCATCTTGAAAGGCAATCAGCATGGATTAGTAAGAGGGTTACAATATGCTAACGTAACAAATTCATCTACATGACCCACAACGAACTGAGTACGTGTTTGCTTTGTTAACGTAACATATTAACGGTTATTCAGATAACTATAGCATAAAGAACATCCGAGCAAGTTTACCAAACAATCAAGTCTAACTCCATAGACGAAGCACCGCTTCATCTTCTGCGTCGCTAAAGGAACTCGTTCCTCAGGTACACTTGCCTAGAGCGCCCTCTTGTGGTTGTCAGTGTGAAAATTACGAACAGGTGAAATTCTGTAATGTATTTATTTAAGTTGCTCCGGAGTACAAGTCGCACCCCCTGACAAACTATGAAAAAAAGTGCGACTTATAGTCCGGAAAATACGTTAGCTCAAACTCATCCTTTATCTCTTTTTCCCAGAACTCGACGACTGAAGCCAACACACTGGACGAGAACACTGCAGAGGGTTGGGAGAGCCGAATCCGTCAGTGGACCGACCAGTACGAGGAGGCTCTGGCCAACCAGTATAGTGCCGACATCCAGACGCTGCTCCAGCTGTACCGTGCTGCCAGCGGCACTGTAACAACATCTGAGAGTGGCACTGGCACTCCTCCTACCAGCACACAGATCAGCGCCTCCCTTGAAGGCATGGACACCATCAACTGCACCGAACTGTCCTGTAACAACACGGTGCTGAGCTCTCAGATGCAGGTCAGCTCACTGGCACATTGTCACACCCAACAGACTTTAAGGCAGCTAGTTTTCCATTTCTTGTTTCTCCATTTTCACTGAACTGTAATAAATTTGCCTATTGATAGCTTCAGTTGGGTCGGGTGACCCGAGTTCAGAAACACAGGAAGATTCTCCGTGCAGCAAAAAACCTGGAACCTGACACTCTGATCATCGAATATCGGGGGAAGGTCATGCTCAAGCAGCAGTTTGAGGTCAACGGACACTTCTTCAAAAAGTATGACTCTGTAATTGATGTTTGTGACATCGGTGTCATCAGTTCTGCTCTTGATGTTGCCTCTATGCTTTTTTCACAGACCATACCCTTTTGTGCTATTCTACTCTAAGTTCAATGATGTTGAGATGTGTGTTGATGCCAGAACCTTTGGAAACGATGCCCGTTTCATCAGGAGGTCCTGCACGCCCAATGCTGAGGTCAGTGTCCTTCACTGCAGTCTGCAAATATATCTCCTATAATTATCCAGCAGCAGATAATAACCTCATCTTCAGGATGAGAAATCTGACAGGATTCATTGGTTTATTGTTCTCAGAAGGATGAAACCATTCTTTGAGTACTCTAGTACCGGTAAAATATGTGTCGATGGAGAACTTGAAGGTTTATATTTAGTATCCACATGTTTTCTTGTCTAGGTTCGCCACATGATTGCAGATGGCATGATCCATCTGTGCATCTATGCTCTCAGTCAGATTACAAAGGATGCCGAGGTCACAATTGAGTTTGACTACGAGTTCAATAGCTGGTCAGTGTTAGTTTAGTCCTGACGACACACAGCAGAGTCTGTCACACTTGTGTTGTTGTAATTGTCTTTCTATCCATCCTCAGTAACTACAAAGTGGACTGTGCATGCCATAAGGGCAACCAGAACTGCCCAGTGCAGAAGCACAACATTAGTCCCAGAGAAAACCTGTTAACAGCCCCCTCCCTGCCACCTCCCACCCCTCTGCCTGGTGCTGAGACGCGGAGAAGGAAGGCCAGGAGGAGAGCGCTGGAGGGTGTCGTGGCAACTGAAGCTAACCAGGAGGTCAAAGAACTCCAGGGGAGCAGTGACACAGAGGTTGGTGTCGTCCTTGTGGGTACCTCAATGTTCAAATTCCTTTTGCTGGACTGTGACACATTTTTTCATCATAAATGGCATCAGGAGAGATTAATGGATGAGGTGAAGGTGGAAGATGGAGAGGAAGGTGAGATGGATGAACAAGGGCTCGCCATCTCCGTCAGAAGAGTGAGACACTTTGCATATTTTACTATTTATATGTGAGTGAGGAAGGGGGTGTGAAAAGAGCTGTTGGCATAACATAGGTGTTCAGGATTTAAGGAATAATTTCTGTTGATAAAAACACAGCAGACAAAAGTTCTAATGCAAAGTGGTGCAGACAGAATGTGAAAACGGACCTTCCTCTCCTCCCTCAGGGCTCCTGTTTGGACAGGAGACGCAGGAGAGCTGGGGCTTCAGAGGTGAAGGAGGACGATGGGGTTGAGAAGGAAGACGTAGCGGGAAACCCCCCTGTCCACCAAGCCAGTGGGGTGGGAGTCAGCACACGGCGCACCGCATCTGTGATAGTGAGTGGGAGTGTTCGGTGTGATCAATATCCAGTAGAGATGTCTGGAGTTGAAGAGATACTTGCTCTCTCCTTTATCTAAAAGGAAACTGTGTGTGTTGAGGAAAAACCACCATTACCGAGTCCTCCCGCTCCAGCTGGCCCTCCTAAACCTGCACGATCCAACAAACCTCGTCCCAAAAGTCGCGTTTCCCGCTACCGGTCCAGCTCATCCCAGCGAGCCCGGCGGCAGCGGCAGGCTCTCGCCCAACAAGCCGCTGCTGCTGCAGCAGCAGCCATGGCAGCCACACCATCATCTGCTGAACAGAGTGGTGGTCCAGATGAGGAGGGTCCTGAGGGGCGGTACAGTGCTGAACATGTCCAAAGAGAAGGTGGTCTGGGGTCTCATGTCATTGATGGAGATGGTCAAGGTCTGAACTGCATCAATCGAGCAAACTTCCGTTACACTAAAACTAAAAAGGTAAGTAAGCATGATAACTGCTATTACATTTTCTAATATTTATTATTTGATGAGATGGTCATTTGATTACCCGAAACCCTCAATCACTGGTGATGCTCTTGGCTCTCAGTATCTGGTGACAGAGTGGCTCAATGACAAGATCCCTGGAGGGGACAAGGTCCACCAAGAAGTGCCCATAGAGCGTCCGCTGCGGATCACCACGGACCCCACGGTGCTGGCCACCACCCTCAACATGCTGCCTGGCCTATCCCACTCTTCGCTCATCTGCACCATGCCAAGACACTACGTCCGCTTTGGCTCCCCGTTCAACCCAGAGAGACGACGTCCACGTCCACTCCAGATGGATGGTACTTATGGCTGCTTTAAGAAGGTAAGCAATAGATCAGGAGAAAGGGGCGTTCATCAAACTATTAAAATGTCACACACCTGTCAGTGTAACGGAGCTGTAGTGATCTGCAGTTGGTCATGTGATATTAAATCATTTATCAGGTATGACCCTCAGACCGGTCTGGGAATTATCAGGGCCTCTCCTGTCCAGTAATTTATTTTTGTGACACCTGGTCTTTCTTGTGACTGTGTTGATGTAGAGGTGGATAAAACAGCTGGAGGACGAGAGCTGTTCAGCCAGTGTTGAAGATGGTACAGAGTCCACCTCCTCACAGCATAGTACCAGCAGCAGATCCACCCCCAACCCCCTCTCCAGTGGTATGTACTTCCATCATCAATTCCGCTGCCAGAACCATGATTTATGATCACAACAATTAGGAATGAGTAGTTCTCATGCAACCACCCACATGACGAATGTTTTTCCACAGAGCCTAACGTGCCATTTAAAAAGCGCCATGCTAGGTATGGAGGTGGGTCAACACCAGCACTGTCAGACCATCTGCTCCGCCCACTCTCGCCCATCACTCCACCACTTCCAGAGGAAGCCCTCCACCCACTGCTCCATGGCCCCCATGGTTCTCTGTTGACCAATGGCTTGGTTAACTCCCCTGTGCCGTCACTGCCTCTTGGCTGTTGCGACACAACACTGCAGTTTGAAGTAAGCTCCTGAATACTGCCCCTCTACCAGGTTACGCTACATTTAAATACTGACGCTATGCCGGTCTGATCGGTCAATAATGGCAAAATGTTAAAACATCAAATTGTGTAGGTACTATCAAGAGTATAATTTTCTCTATTTCTGGGCTTTGACGAGATTGTCCAATAAATCAATAGGGTTGGGCTCTGTAGAGTTTCTGACTGCCTCTTTTCCTTCTGTAGAACATATCATCACCTGAGGCCTCACCTGTTCACCAACCACAATCCATCTCTCCTGAGGTTTGTTCTCACCCCAAAACTGTTCTCTGAAGATCACAACCTAATCGTAATTGTCTAACTGTGTCTTTTTCCACCTTTAGTCATGTCTCCAGATGGACTTTGATGGTCCTAGGCCTCAGTTCTCTGACCTGTCCCTCCCCTCTAGCCTGGGCAGCCCAATGGCAGTACCATCTGAGGACTTTTCCATTCCTGGAGGCCAGGACTCCTCCCAAGGTTCATCCAAACCAGCATCCTGTCCGTTGTCTGACCCAAACCAGTCTAACAGGGAGCAGGCATTCAGGACAGAATTCAACCTCATATACACCTGCTCCCCCCTCAATGCCAACCTGGGGAACCCCATTACTATTGACCATCGCCTCTTACGCTCAGAGGGGGCCTTTTCACCGGCAGAGTCCTTCCATAGCTCCATTAGTGGTCAGGGGCTTCTGGGAGATGTAGGAACAGGCTCCGTGTCCCCGTACAGTGAGGCACATTACGTGGGGGCCTATTTGGACAGTGGCACCCCTCCTCACATCACCAATCCACCACAGAAAAAGAAGGCAAGTTATGTGCGCATGAATGCAAATGCTTACTATGTGATCTGTGCTCAGAGCTCACGATGTGCCTCTTTACTTTGTGTCACCTGATCAAGACCCAAACGCGTGTGTCTCTGAAGTGATGACGTAGCTTTGATTCCTTCCTGCTCTTCCTCTTTTGCTCTTCCTTGACACTTTTTGCCAGTCTCTCTTCCACTTTTCTTCCAAGGCAGAGGGCCAACCAACAAACCTTTAATGTGCTGACAGGGAGGCCACATTACCAGGCTATTGATGTAAGAAGTCATTACAAGCCTGTACAAAATATGGTGAATATTATCCCTATAACTCCATCTTTAGAAGTGTGCATGTCCATATAGTTTCTCAGCATCTCTATGCGACATCCACCCCATGCTGTGATAGCGCCTCCCCCTCTCTTTCAAAATATATCTTAATTTTTGATGCAGATTTCTCAGTTTTTATCATTTCAGTCTGCTGTGTATAAAAGTTCCATCACCCTCAGCTCCAGGTGTAACGATTCATCTCTAGGTGAATAAATCAAGCTTGTTAAAGCCAAAAAAAACAATTCCAGTCTACATAAAAATGGCTTTGAATTCAAATAGTTTCTAACCATGAAGGACTCCTGAGACCAGGACACACTAACCACACGGTTATTTGAGCTCAAATTAAAGTGGTTGAGGAGTGTGTTCTGCACTGTTTGCGTCAGTGCACTTCGGTCTAGACAGCCTGTATCAGGATAAAAAAGGCCAGAATACATAAAGACAGCTGACAGTTGAAGTCATGTTGGTGTGTCCCTGGCCTGAACCTCAGGATCCTGACCCTAAATTAGTTCCTGTCAGAAGTGAGAAGAATCGGTATCCAAAGATGTTTTGATATGTTAACTCTAGAAGAACAGGCTGTTTTGTCCATTGATAAGATGAATCGTTCCACCCTGACCTTCAGGGTTGAGGTAGGTGATCTATGAAACTCGCCCTGGTGTGGAGATAAAGCCTGTGTATCTCTGCTCCATCTCATTCCAAGCTGATCTGTGATGCAAAGGCCAAAGTTTCATCCTTGTCATTGCCAATCAGCACTAACCTGCAGAGCTGCAAATGGGTTTATCCAACACAGATCAAATCATGGAAATGTGAGGGTGTCCAGCCAAAAATCTGTGTGGCAGGTTTGAACAAAAATCCTGGCATCTTTTCTCAAGCCATTAGATATTCTCCGATATGATTTGATGTTCCTATCCAGGACAGAACATGGTCATCACTGGAACAAAGAATTTGACTTCCACCTAAACTCAAAGATGACATGATGCAGGCTGGCATTTGGTTTGGAACCTGTTTAGATCTTGGATCTCCTGTTTATCAGATCCAGAGCCCGCAGAACCCTCTCCTCTCATTCCTCACCAGCAATATTTGTGCAGCATCTGTGTCATTATATGCTGTAGATTAATAACCATATTCTGCATCTGACTTGGTACTGCTGCTCGTTGACTTACAAAAACTTTTTTTATTTTTAATTGCTGAAGCATTCTCAGACTTTAAGTGTAATCATTACAATAATGAGAAATTCTTGATCCTGAGGCAAAATGAAGGCCAACTGTAGTGATCCAGTGATATTTCATATGTTCCCATGACATGGTTATTTAAGCAAGACCCGCCCTCCACGCCTCACCTTGCTGCCTTGATGTCATTCTTGGGATGAGAACGTTCATTGCCATTGTTAGCAGTGCAGGTGTGTGTTACATTGATGTAGCCTGCTGAATGTACTAACGTGTTGAGAGCCTGAGTTGCTGTACAAGCAGAGTGTGGCTTCCATGGTGACTAAGTTTGACTTAACGTTGTTGGAGCTGTTTCCAGGTGAATGGTCTCTGGTGTGTGCATGTGGCGTGCCCGTCGTCATGTGATAGATTCAACAGCCCAGCATTGGTGTATCACTTCATGTTTTCAGATCTAGTCTTTGAAGCTCTTCTTCCTCTGCGGTTCAGGTGTCTCTGCTTGAGTACCGGAAAAGGAAGCAGGGGAACACTCGGGAATCTGAATCAATCGGCACAAGCTCATCCCTGAGAGGCGCTCCCACTCGACCAAGCTTCCAGTGCTCCCAGGAGTTTCATCACGCTCAACAGCACCAGCAGCTGCACACCCTGGCCTCCCCTCCGCACTCTTACTCCTCATCAGCACACATCCCGCGGATTGAGGAGGTCAGTCCCCCAGACCACCAGGGGGCAGTTCTGTATGGGTGCCAGGAAAGCAGCAACCAATGGTGAGATGCTGTTATTGGAACTTTTTGTTAAGATTAAGATGTACTTTATTCATCCCCGTGAGGAAATTGAATTGTAGTATACTATATAGTATATATAGTAGTATATATAGTATACTATATACTATATATAGTATACTATACACAGTATAGGTTGCTACTACAATTATATAAGCATATATATATATATAAAATAAGCATATATATACATAAATATAGAATAAAATAGAAATAAAATTACAAGATAAACATTACACAATTATTGTTATTGGCTGGGTTAGGATGAGTTATACAGTCTGATGGCGGACGGCAGGAATGACTTCCTGTACCGTTCCTTTGAGCAGCGAGGCTGCAGGAGTCTGCTGCTAAAGCTGCTTCTCAGTTTGTCCACTGTGTTATGGAGGGGGTGGGAGGGATTGTCCATGATTGTCCGCAATTTAAACACCATCCTGTTCCTCACCACCTTGTCCAAGTTTGCAAGTTTACAGCCAACAATAGACCCTGCCTTTTTAATGAGTTAAGTCTGTTGGCATCCTTAGCTTTAATGCCAGCACACTACAGCAAAGAAGGTGGTACTAGCCATGACAGACTGATAGAACATGTGGAGCATCCTGCTGCAAACACTAAATGACCTGAGTCTCCTGAGGAAATAGTCTGCTCATGGCCTTCTTGTAGACAGCATCGGTGTTTATGGACCACTCCAGTTTGTCCAGCTGAACACCCAGGAACCTGTAGGATGGGACTATTTCCACATCTTTTCCACTAATGCAGACTGGGGAGGGAGGGGACTTGCTTTTTCTGAAATCCACCACCATCTCCTTCGTCTTGGTCACGTTGAGCTGCAGAAGGTTCTCCCTGCTCCACCTAACAAAACTCTCCACAAGGTCCCTGTATTCCAGCGCGTGACCCCGGAGAACATGTTTTTTTTTTTTTTTTGCCGTACTAGAATAAAGTGTAATTGCACATCCCGCGCGCACCTCTTGTTCATTCTCCACACACCCGACTATGACTGTGTCATCCGAGTACTTCTGGAGATGACATGTCTCAGAGTGGTACTGGAAGTCAGCTGTGTAGGTGGTGAACAGAAAGGGGGAGAACACAGTTCCTTGGGGAGCTCCTGTGTTGCTCATCAGGGGGTCGGACACACAGCTCCGCAGTCTCACAAACTGTGGTCGGCCTGTCAGGTAGTCCTCGATCCAAGAAACAAGGGGAGCATCCATCTGCATGTTCTCCAACTTAGCCCTCAGCAGTCTTGGCTGGATGGTGCTGAAGGCAGAAGAGAAGTCGAAGAACATGACCCGCACTGTGGTGTTTAGTCTGTCCAAGGAGGAGTAAGCCCTCTGTAGCAAGTATATTACCGTGTCATCAACCCCCACCTTGGGCTGATAGGCAAACTGCAGAGGGTCTTGAAAGGGGCTCACCAGAGGTCTGAGGTGTGACATCACCAGCCGCTCCATGACCTTCATAATGTGGGAGGTCAGTGCTATTGGCCTATAGTCAATCGGTGCCACAGGATGGGTCTTCTTTGGCACCGGGACCAGGCAGGATGTCTTCCAAAGCACTAGGATCCTCTGAAGATGAAGGCTCTGGTTGAACAGGTGCTGCAGTATTCCACACAGGTGCCTGGAGCAGTTCTTCAGCACTCGTGGGCTGATGCCGTCCGGTCCGGCAGACTTTCTCTGGTTGAGCCTCTCCAGCTCTCTCCTCACCTGGCCAGACGTGAAGGATAGTCCTGTCGGGGGGATGGGTGACATGTTGGAATCTATGTAGGGTGTCAGCAGGGGGGAGGGGGAAGAACTTGGCAGAGGTGTTAGGGGCTCTGGGAGGTGTTAAGGGGACCCATTGTTATCCAGAGGAATATTGGGACAGCTGGGGGAGGGGGAGCTAGAATCAAACCTGTTGAAAAACTGGTTCAACTCATTAGCTTGGTCCACATTCCCATCGGCTGAGCGTATTCCTTTCTTCTGGAATCCAGTGATTGTCCTCATCCCACTCCAAACATCCCTGGTCTGGTTCCTCTCCAGTCTCTCTTCCAGCTTCTTCCTATAGGCGTCCTTGCTCTCCTTCAGACTGCGTTTCAGTTCCTTCTGTACACTCCTTAGCTCAGCCGGGTCCCCAGCAGTGAAGGCCCTCTTCTTCTTGTTCAAAAGGGCCTTCAGGTCACTTGTCACCCATGGTTTGTTGTTTGGGTAACAGCGTACCTTCTTGGTGGGGACGGAGTTCTCAGTGCAGAACTTGATGTAGTCAGAAACACAGTCTGTCAGTCCATCCAGGTCCTCACCATGTGGTTCACAGAGAGCAGACCAGTTAGTGGTCTCCAGGGCATCCCGCAGACGGTCCATGGCACGATCTGACCATTTCCTAACAGTCCTCACAGTGACTGATTGCTGCTGAACCACAGGTGTGTATGATGGGGAAAGCAGCACGAGATTATGATCAGACTTGCCTAGCGGAGGGAGTGCAGTGGAAGTGTTTGCATTGGTGACATTAGCATACAGTAAATCCAAAGTCTTGCTGTCTCTCGTGCTGCACTGGACATATTGATGGAATGTAGGGAGAGTGGACTTAAGGGAGGCATGATTGAAGTCACCTGTGATGAGGATAAAGGCTCTGGGGTGTTTAGTCTGCAGGTCAGCCGTGACAGAGTGAATAACATCACAGGCCGTGTCCGCTTTACCGGTCGGAGGATGGTGATGGTGATTACATTAGTAAACTCCCATGGCAAATGGTATGGACGGAGTCCGATAGCAATAAGTTCCATGTCTGGACTGCACACGCGCTCCTTGACGTGAATATGCTCCGGGTCCCCCTCCTTTCTTCTTACCGGCCGCGGTGGTGTCTCGGTCCGCTCGCACAGTGGTGAAACCAGCGATCGTCACATTAGAGTCCGGTATCAGTCCATGGAGCCATGTCTCCGTGAAACACATGATACTGGCCTCTCTGTACTCCCGCTGGGTCCGTGTGAGCGCCTCCAGCTCATCCATCTTATTTGCCAGGGACCTGACATTCCCCGTTATGACCGCGGGGACGCAGGGTTTAAAACGTCGCCTCTTCATCCTCTGTTTAACTCCAGGCTTACTCCCTCGTTGTTTCCTCCACAGCTCCTTCGGGATTTGGGGCTTCTCTCCGGCCACGAAGGATGGTGGTCTTAGAGCCATCAGCTGGTCTCGTGTATAGACAATACCGGTCTGCTTCTCGGCACAGCTGATGGGGGCCGCGAATAACCCAAGCACCGCAAAACAGAGAAAAAAGTATTCGAGCCTCCAGAACATGGTGTCTGAATACTCCAGTTGTAAATGGAAAGAAAGAAAGTAAATCCGAATATAAAAGAATGTAAACATAAATGTAAAATATAAAAAAGAACAATTAAGTTTAGGGAGCTGCTACTACTGGCTGCCGCCTGGGACAGCGCCATTTTAATGTTAAAAGCATTCTTCCTCTTTTTTTTTTTTTTTGGTTAAAAGCAAACTGTCCCATTGTAAAGTAAAAATGATCACGTTTAGCCTTTAAAAGTCCAGATGATGTCCCTATCTCTCTTTCCACGCTTTCTAACTTGCACTGGGCAATCCTTCCCTGTCTGGGTCACAACCATCTGGCTTTTTCCTAAAACCCCAGGATGGCCTGGGCTTTGGCCTCCACGGGTGAGCTCATCCCCAGCTTACTTCCTACTCCCAGAATAAATGTTGGTGGGATGAGTACACCCTGGATGTATAGGATGTTGATGTCATAAGACCACACCCCTTCTCATTACAGAGATGCACATCACCTGATATGCTTATTTGGTAGTGGGCTTTCGAGCCTATACAGCTTGGAGTAAGACAACGTGCATAAAGAGGATGATGTGGTCAAAATACTCATTTGCCTAATAATTCTGCACTCCCTGTATTGCTTCTACTCTGCACTACCATCCCCTATCAATGTCTGCAGCTCCTTGTCCACGTGAAGATAGTGTTGATGTGGATTTGGCTGGATGATGAGAACTTCCTCTTGAGCTGACCACAGCCTCCAATTGCTTGTCCCATTGCAGCAGCTCGATGTTAACCTTTGTGTCATCTGTAGTTAAAATATGACTGCTGAGACAAGCAGCCCGACCTCACTAATGACAGCAGGGAATGTTTATATTTTTTAATCTTCCTTGAGTTATCAGAGGGAGCTGGAGTTTTTGGCATTAGTTCAGATTACCGTATTTTCACAACCATAAGGCGCGCCGTATTATAGGGCGCACCTTCAATTAACAGCCTATTTTAGAAATATTTTCATACACAGGGCGCACCGTGCTATAAGGCGCATAGCATAGAAACTGCGTAGTGCCTGTGGTTTCATGACGCGTTCACTAGATCGAGCTGCGCTAAAAGGAATGTCAATAAAACAGCCAGATAAGTCAGTCAAACTTTATTAATAGAATACAAACCATCGTTCTCACAACTCTATTCACTCCCAAAACGAATAAACAGCTGTTTTATTATTTTTCCCGAGTGACGTAGTGTTTTCGCGTAACAGTTCGTTTAATAACAGCAAGTTATAACAGGCAGTGCAACATTTTTATCACAAGTGGATAGTGGAGTTTAATAAATCTTCGATTTAGTGCAACGTTTTTATCACGTAGTACTGTTGCGGTAAATCAAACGTTAGTGCAAACAATATACGGTAACTCGAACTCTCGAAGTAATGCAAAGCGATAGCAATAGCAATATAACAACGTTGTTCAAACGGTAATTTCCATATTCACAGTATGACCAGCCTTGTTAAGTTGTAAACACACAAAAGAAACACGTAAAGATCACTTTATCAGTTCATTCCTCATCCAGGAATCCCTCGAATTCTTCTTCTTCGGTGTCCGAATTGAACAGTTGTGCGAATACGGCGTCCAACATGGCCGGCTCCGTCTCGTCAAAGTCGTCATCAGGGTCGGTGTCGCTGGTGTTGTCTGGCATTTCAGTGACAATCCCTGCCTTCCTGAAAGCTCGGACCACGGTCGATGCCCAGGCATTTACGATCCACTGGCAGATAGTGACGTATGACGCTCGGCGCCGTCTCCCCGTCTTGGTGAACGTGTGTTCGCCGTTCGTCATCCACCGCTCCCACGCAGTTCGCAGTCTAGTTTTGAATGCCCCGTTGACACCAATATTTAGCGGCTGGAGTTCCTTTGTTAATCCACTTCTTGCTTTGTTTCCTCGGAAGCTCCGTTGAGTCTATACCTGGCGCAGGTCGTCTTGTTGCTTCCTCCACTTCCGCACCATTGATTCGTTCACGTTAAATTCTCTTGCCGCTGCTCTATTTCCGTGTTCAACTGCGTGACTGATAGCCTTCAGTTTGAACTCTGCGTCATAAGCGCGTCTCTTGCAAGGAGCCATTTTGGGGTCTTTACAGACAGAAATGGTTTGGGACTGAATTTACTGCTGTTACCTCGGCCACGCCTACTGACTACGGTAGCTGCGATTAACCAATATTACCGTAATCCATACAAAAGGCGCTCCGGGTTAAAAGGCGCACCGTAGATTTTTTAGAAAATTCTAGGCTTTTAGGTGCGCCTTATAGTCGTGAAAATACGGTAGGTACAATTCAGGTCATGACTCAGGTGCCACCTGCCATTTGCTGCCAGTTGTTCTTCAAGTCGCCCTTTTGTTGTCAGTCAAAAGTTGCACCCAACAGTGCAGCATTCAGTTCAGGTCTTGGATACAGTGGATGGTTGAGTCATGTAATGTATTTTAAGAGGCGATAGTAATTCTCTTGTATTTTTTTCCTCAGGATGGTTCCCACCACAGTGGAACGACTGAGAGAAGGTCAGGGAGTCCGGGAGCGATTGCTGAGAGGAATCAAGATGGAGCGCTGTTACAAGAGGGCTGATGAGTCCACGGACATGGAGTCTGGTGAGAAAAAAATATCACGCACTGTCATCTCAGATGTTGC
The DNA here is from genome assembly GCF_901000725.2 of Takifugu rubripes. Classification (NCBI taxonomy): domain Eukaryota; kingdom Metazoa; phylum Chordata; class Actinopteri; order Tetraodontiformes; family Tetraodontidae; genus Takifugu; species Takifugu rubripes. Next base: position 4,767,466 of record NC_042303.1, on the reverse strand, counting down.
ATGGAAGAGTCGGTCCAAGCTTCATGATCTACTCAGAAGAGTAATAACCAGCATTATTCTTGTGTTGTCTTACTCAGCTCGGTCAAAGAAAGGCTCCATGCTCAGAGCAAAACACTGTCATTAATGCATGGAGCTTTACTGAATCAATAAGTCCTGTTTTTGTCTGATGTTAGGATTGAGGTCCTTCACAGGATGATGTGAAGAAGCTCAAAAAGCAACATTTCTTGTTGATTTTCTGTAAAAGTGAACTTTTGTTGTGTGACACTGTAGAGCACATTTGTGTTTGCAGATGCAGATCAATATGAGCTGCAGGCAGCATCTGTATCTTCTCCCATGAAGAGTCCACACAGATACAGTCCTTCTGTGTACTCTCATCAGGTACCACACAATACTGCACACACACTCGCAACAACGGCTAACTGGTTTACGTCTGGAGCCCCCCCTTTCACCCTGCATGAAAATATTATTATAGGGTGTCCCGCGTCATTCCCCTAAATTAGCCCATGGCATTGACATTCCTGCCTTTTCCATTGTGATTGACCCACTGGACATCCTGTCCACAGAAACTGGTCTCATCTCAGACTTTAGCTACTCCACCTTCAATGACAGCTCATAGGTGTAACCTTGCTCCTGCTGGTGTTGCGAACATGCCTAAATGCCGAGCCAAGGTGATCAACCCGGGTTAGAAAACCCCCCATAGAAATGCTCATTTCAGTGTGAAAGGAGTAGAAGACAGGCAATGCTGCAAACCCATTTGCATCTGAAGTGACACGCTAACCTTAACCTAAACTTTCACATCTGATCTGTGAGGTCACCATGACATCATTGGGTAAAGTTGTTTTCTGTCATTGTGTTCAGGCCTCGGACAACCTCCAACAGACTAGCAGTCCCTCGTTCCTTCAGCAGACCTCCAGCTCTCCCTTCACATCTTCCTACAGTCCCTCATCCAGCCAAAACTTCTACCACCGCCTCGCCTCTTCCAACTTGGACCACAGCCCCTCCTCATTCCCAGCTAACACCCCCACATTATCATCAGACTCCAAGGCGACAGCTGGCTCTGTCCACCAGCACAGCAACAGCGTAGATGGGAGCCACAGCAGCCACCTGAAAGGCAGCCTTCTAAACAGCCTGCCGCCAGCTGTCAGCCTGACTCCCAGGGCCCACACCAAGCTAGACTCAAGGGAGGCGGGCACCAAGGGGGGCCAACAGCCAGCCCCCTGCAACCTAAAATCAGGAAGCCCGCATCAGACAACACTGCAAGCAGGCTCCAGGCTGCTGACAGCATCCTCACACTCAGCCACACACTACCCCCAGCATCAGTTCCAGCAGTCCCCTCTGCAGGGAGCAGGAGTGAGGACTCAATCAGGAAGCCATTAGGGTGTGTGTGTGTGTGTGTGTGTGTGTGTGTGTGTGTGTGTGTGTGTGTGTGTGTGTGTGTGTGTGTGTGTGTGTGTGTGTGTGTGTGTGTGTGTGTGTGTGTGTGTGTGTGTGTGTGTGTGTGTGTTGGGGCAGGTGAGGTGTACAGATGTGATAATAGAGTGGATTCATTTTTCTTTTCTTTTAGTGTTTTTGTTTTCGGGGAACCACATGACTACCTTCTGCTCAGAGCCAATCAGCGTTGAGTTCAGGTGTTGAACAAACTGATGTGAGTTGGCAGAAATTGTCTCCAGTGTTTCCTCGCACATCTGTACAATGTTACCTGTTGTCATGGCAACCCGGCTAAATAATGCCACCCTACCTTAGTAATTTTCCGAGCAGCTGTGATCCACAGTAAAGAAAGAGGAAGTGGGCGTGTTCCAGCCATAGTTTAGATGGGAGGATCATTCCATGTGATGAGCGCTTTTCCATCTGTCCCAACACTGTCCCAAACTGTACTGATGCTTTTGTTTGTCACCCAGACTGGTCTGATGACTCGTGGTGCTGCATACCTTTTATCTCCAATAAATCTGAAATCCAGTTGTTCCCCATGTATGGCTGCATTTCTCTTGATCCTCATCGTAGTGTCGTCTCCTGCCTCTTCCTGGTGACATTCAGAACTTCTGACAAGTCAGTGCATCCTGGGTGAATCCAAGGATCATCTGAGGTGATGGAGCTGTTCGGCGGGACCACAGTAACTCACTTTGGAGCCAATGTGCTGAAGCTTTGGTTTAGGACCTTTCAAGGACTGAGGGCTCTGTTATGTGACTTAGTTCCAGCAACAACAGACTCCTCCTCCAGCCCACAAACACACGCAATGGTACTTGTTTTCAATGAATGTTGGACAGTAAAGTTGTGATCCAAAAACTAGCACCTTAAACCGCAGAAATCCCTGGTGAAGACACCACAGGACAGTATGTATGAGGATGGTGTGTGTGTATGTATATCAGGCTCTCTATATATATATATATATATATATATATATATATATATATATATATATATATATATATAAAAATAAAGAGAGAGAGAAATGTTTTAGAGAATCTATAGTACACTGAATTTATGGCATGATTTTTGTTTCTTAGGGTCAGACTCTTTCTGGGTTCATCAATTGAAGCAGGCGCTATGTTCTTTCTGTTCTGTAAAGATGCTTCTTTGCTTTGGTTTTATTTTTACACAGATCATATTAGTAACTATTTCAGCTGGCCCCCTCCAAAAATGCTTTAAGAAGCAAGAGATGTTCTGCATTTTGATAATAAAATAATCATGTAACGTATTTTCCAAACAATCATGGTCAGGTGTCATATTCTTAGTGTAAGAACTGTTGTAGAGCTGGAGTTCTGAATTTATGTTCTGCTGCAAAGTGATCACCTCTGTTACCAAAGTACTGCTGAGCAGAATGTGTGTGACCATCACTGGTCCATCAATATTCTTGCTACAACACGGTGAGCACAGAAGAGTCCAAATATCTCCGTTTGAAGAATTGAAGTCAGAGGAAGACACATGCAGAACTTCACCAGCACTTCACTATGATACATCACTACACATCACTACACAGCTCTGCTATACAGTTGGCATAACATGTTGGCGAAGGTGGGTCGCACTCTGAGGTTTTGCAAGTGGAGGTGTCAAACTCAAATACCCAGTGGGCCAAAATTCAAAACTAGGACAAAGTCATGGTATGGTATGGTATGGCTTCGCGGGCCAAATATTATTACATTGTTGGCCAAATTTGGCCCATGGCCAGAGTTTGACACCTATGTTCTAAAGGGAGTCGTGGTCTACTGTATCAAAGGCTGTTTTGAGGTCTGTACCAGCAGTAAAGAGTTGTTGAATCTTCTAGATCTCTAACCTCAATGATGAGCCTGAGCATAGAGATGTGATCGGTAATTGACCTTGTGGGCATAAAGCCTGATAATCCTTTCTGCTTCCAAGATGATGCCTCATGTGCAGTCTGGGGGGCTGCTCAGCATTGTCAATTACACATTGGTCAGGATGTGGGTGAGCCACTGGACCGTGCAGTCACCACCTTCTTCAGCATTGCTGTGATGGCACAGATTCCTGGCACCAGTTTCTTCAGCCTCCCTTGATCTACTCAGAAGAGTAATAACCAGCATTATTCTAGTGTTGTCTCATTAATTTCCAATTCCAAAAGCAGAGCAGTGAAAGGAGACCAGCCTCCCTTGACCTCGTTGGCGACAGTCTTTCATTATCCATCTGTCCATCACCAGGTTTGGTCGGTTTATATGAGACTGGTCCTGCTTTAAGGTTTCTTCCTGTTAAAGGGGAGTTTATCCTGCCAATGTTGCTTGTTGAGAGGTCATGGCCTTGGATTCTGTAAAGCAAAGAGATACAGTTTTGATTTTAACAATGCTGTATAAATAAAGATGAATTGAATTGAACTGGAGTTAAATTGAGCAGGTTTATCGCAACCTTGAAAATCCTCTGACAGCTTCTACTTCAGCAGGAGACATTTGCACTCAGGTGAAGGTTTGACCTTTTCTGGTGGGAATTACCCTCACAGGCAAAAAGGTGGGGGAGAGTATAGCCCATCATTCACCCATGAGAAGCATCCGGCTGCAGGTCGCTGTTTTTTATGGAGAGCCACCTTCAGAAGCTTCAGGGGGATGAAGTAGCTGTGTGACAGGGTCTTCCTCTTTTTGTACAGTTGCAAAATTTGGGTTTGAGAGGAAACGAAAATACACAAATGTAGACAGATCATGTGAAGAAACAAAGTGAGAAAATGCTGTTAAACTATGGCAATAACTTCGTCCAAAACTGACGTCATCGAATCAATCGATCGTCACAGGAATGAGCAAATCCTTTCGATTAATTTCTTTTCGATCCCCTTTCTGGTCAGCAGATGGCAATGTTACTTCAAAGACGCTGGTAGACGGGAGCAAGAGCGGGACACTTGACAATGAGCGCCCACGTCGCTCGGGGCGTGGTCAATAATCACGTGTTTAGCCCAGCTTCCGGTTTACCGTCCGTTGTTCCGTTTCGCTGTCCGATCACAACAACTGCTTTCACTGTTTCAACATGTGGATCCCGCTTCCACTGAAGGTCTTCTCTGAATGTTGACTCTTACCCTGTTCTTCATCATGACGCGGTCCGCAGAGAACAGATGACGATCTGACAGGGCGGAAATCAGTGAAGGCTGTCCTGGATTCTGGAGGTGTCCTGGGTCCAACTAGCAGGAGGTCGGTGGTGTTAAACGGACCTGTGGTCCCACCGTACACGTGGGTACGAACTTTTAACCTGACTGGAAATCAGCTAGAGCTGAACCGCCGCCTTTGCTTGCGCTACTGCCGCTGTTTTTTGCGTAGCGGCCACAAGCTTCTACCGAACTGTAGAGCGGCCCACTGCTGCCCTGAATCACATAAGCCTCCCCGGCTCTGGCCCCCTCAAGCGGGCAGTCAGGAAAAAATTGGGTGGAAAGGGATGGCCTGGTCGGCCCTCCCGTCACACAGGACAGGGCTCTGCGGTTTTTGAAGGAGGTCGAGTTCGACTGGAGGCCACTACCGCGGGACGAGGCGCTATGATGGCCGCGTCCCCCTCCGTGGCTAACGGCTTCACCGCTACTAGTGCGTGGGCCAGGAGGAGCGAAGAGATCCCGGACTTGATATATTTGTTCTCTAAGACGCAGTACAGAGCAAAAGAGGTGACTTCGCAGGTAAGAAGAGCATCAGCAAGAGAAAATAATTAAAACCACGATGCACTAGTGTTGCGTGAGCTTAGACATCCAAATGAACACTTGTGTTGACAAATTTGGACATGTCGACCATCTACGTTGTTAGGTTTCCTCGACCCAGTTTGTGACACCAGGTTCCCCCTAACTTCAGTAGGTTTTGAGGAGATTTGCAATGAGTTTGGCCACCTTCATCCAGCCTCAGGACAGACAGAATGCCAATAGAAGCCTGACAAAACTGTGTTTCCTGCAGGTGGAGGTCATCGAGAAGCGCTGTCTGGATTTATTTAGCAGAGATTATACATTCAGCATCATCCACAATGCTAACGGAGAAGTGTGTGGACATTACCCTCGGCAGATCGTCTTTCTGGAGTACCAGGCCACGGATGTGGACAGAGACAGGTACGGTTTCATCACTGGCCAGGTCCAAGGTCCAGTCCCAAGGTCCAGCCCAGTTAGCCATTGGCCTGTTGTTTGTTTTTACCACCCTGGGTTCATTACTGCACCCAGCAGACAAAGGTAGACCTCCAACCCTGCTGCTCCTGTCTGGGCTGCTGTGTCATCTATTTATCACTAGCATTGCTAAATTGATCCAACACAACAGCTGACTGGCTTTTCCCCTCCTTTTTCTGTTTTGTGTTTTTTAATGAATCCGAGGTACTAGGTTAGGGTTTATGGTGAGGATAGGGTTAGATCCTTCTGTTGGCAGGCTGATGATATTTATGAAGTCTGCAGCTGATCACGTGGTCCCATCTGTGCCATCAGTGTTGGCCAGCAGGTGGTGCTTCTTCTTCATGTTTTCCATCAGTACCGTTGTCTCCTGGCATCTTTCATCTAGGATTTTCTGTCACTGCAGTCTCACGGTGGCTGATTGATGTTGTTCAGAACAAACTGTTGACACATAGAAGATGAGGGTTAGTCAAACATTTCTGGTTGGTCTCTGTGTTTCTGTTGGTATTGTGTCCATCTGGTAGTCTGATTTCAGCTCTTGTTTGTGGTGTTGAGTTCATCTGATTGAATGTGTGTGCAGGTTCAAGAGCCCAGTCCAGGTCAGTAAACTGCAGGACCTGGTGAACCGGAGCAAACTGGCCCGCTGCAGAGGGAGGTTTGTCTGTCCTGTCATCCTCTACAACGGCAAGGTACCCTTTAAGAACATCCTGTTTCCCAGAACCAAAGGTTTCATACCAGCAGAACTAGTTCTAGTATGCTGTGGTACACCCAGATCTGGTTTGTGCTTTCATTGTGATTCTGGTGTGTATGTTCTTGTACTTTCTACATAATGTGTACCCAAATACCGTAACTGCTGCACTATAGCGTGCACCCAACTCTAGGCCGCACCACCAAATTTCATAAAATTTAAGAAAAAATAAACATTAAAGCCACAACTCACTATAAACCGCAGGTGGCGACTTTGAACATCTTTATGGTACAAAAAAGATTATTTTAAATGTTTTATTTACTAAACACAGCAGTAATACCAACTTTTGATTAAAAGCTGCATTGGCAGCATTTCTTCGTGTGTTATCCATGACGAGGGCGTATGCATGAAGAGCAAAAAGACTCTTCAAATCACAATTAAACTAGCGCCTCAGCGCATTACTGTAGATCTTCAACCTGTCTGTCTTGCTTGTGCTCTGCTCGAGCACCCTCTGGTGGTCGCCTGGTCGTAAATATCCAGTCAAATTTAGAAAACTCTATTATCCGATTCGAGGCGATTGAGAAAGTTATAAAAATCCATAAATAAGGCACAGGGGTCAAAATGTGGGAAGAAAATAGTGGCTTATAGTTTGGAATTTATGGTCTTTCTGATCTCGTGTGGCTCCTTCATTCTGACTCAAGTCCAGCAGTCTGGAAGACCAGTGTTAGGCTTCCTCATTTGTTTTGAGAACAGTTTGGGGAACACACATACACACAAAATACACACACACCCCTCTGTGGGGGTCCATCAATGATGTCTCAACCACATTCTGCTGTTTTCCAGCATATCTGCCGTTCGTCCACTCTTGCAGGATGGGGTGAGCTGTATGGGCGTACGGGCTACAACTACATCTTCTCAGGTGGCCTCTACACTCACAGACACTCGCACACATGCTCACTCACGCACACACTCACACCCTCTCTGGTTAAATCTCACATAAGAAGTTGGTTCTTGTTTTTTAAGTTCCTGTCTGTACTGACAGGACGTAGACTTCATGTGAAACATCAGTCACATTCAAAGGAATATGGAAACACTCAAATTTCATGTGTTCTCAGTTACCCAGAAATGTTTCTGTCGCGTTGGAATAACATTAGCTGTGACCAGAACATTGAATATCAGTTATTAATGCAAACAGAAGGTAGAGAAGGTTCCCCTCATATTTGATAAGGAGGGGCTCCCCACAATAATGGCACTTCTGCCCTGTTGTTCTGCTCAGGAGGCAGCGATGACACCTGGACAGAGTCGGAGGACGTCCCTCAAGAGGACAGTGCTGCCAGGTAATCTGAGTACTTGAGGAACGTTTGTTATGGTAAATGTTCAGATGGGTCAGAGATCACTCCTCTGTTTTGTGCTGGTCATCCACCCCCCCTTCCCCATCCTCTGTAGGAATGGGGACTCACAGCTCTTCGATAAGGTCAGAGGTCATGACATCAAGCTGCTTCGATACCTTTCTGTTCGCTACATCTGTGACCTGATGGTTGAGAACAAGAAGGTTAAGTTTGGTCTGAAGTAAGAACTGTGGCTGTCTGACCCTGAACCACTTCCCCCATCAGTTAAGGCACAATGTGATTGGTTTTGTGTGTGTGTGTTTTTGCAGCGTGACGTCCTCTGAGAAAGTAGATAAAGCTAATCGTTATGCAGACTTCACACTGCTCTCCGTACCTTACCCAGGTAACACCTCATCTCGCCCTAACCCTGGAGCTAATCCAGGTCCTCTCAGCCTGGTTCTGGTTCTGAACTCACGTTTTTGTGTTTGGGAGTGAAGCACAAGAGGGAGGGACCATAACACATTTGATCATGGTATGTGTGTTCTTTCAGGATGTGAGTTTTTCAAAGAGTACAAAGACCGAGACTACACAGCAGAAGGTCTGGTCTTTAACTGGAACCAGGTAGACCCAGATCTGGACAGTCACTGGCAACTCTTGTGTGTGCCTCATCTCATCTGTGTCCTCTTGTAGGATTATGTCGACGCCCCTTTGACGATCCCTGTGTGTTTTACACAGAACCTCCACATAGACTGGACCCGCTACCAGGTTACCTCACACACAACCTGTTGGCACAGTTGATTCCAGAAAGTCATTTTTATAACTTTATTTTTATTTCTGTGTGTGTGTGTGTGTGTGTGCCTACGTGCGTGCACGTGCGTGCGTGTGTACATGCGTGAGCGCAGTCATGGGACCTGGTAGAGCAGACCCAGAACTACCTGAAGCTGCTGCTGCACATTATCGACAGTGACGGTTTGTTCTAGGAATGAGGGTAGCTCTGATCCAGTATCGGTATCTTGTTCCAATACCAACGCAATTCACGGATTTAAATTTTCGATCCCTGAATTAGGTCTCTGCTTTAACGTTGTCTGCTGAAATTTCTCCACTAGTGATTCCTGCTGGCTAGTCTGCTAGCTAGTCTGCTAACTGTAGAAGTCATTTCAAGATTGGAGGCGTGTCTTAATGAGATCCAGAGATGAAATTTTTGGACAGATTTTATGCTCCAAACATTGCAAAGCAAGACGGCAATGTGCAATGTTTGCAGAACTGTTACTCCAAGACTCGAAAGCTCTGTCGCAAGGTACACATGAGAGAGCACGAGGAATAGTTAACTGGGTGGCACGAATAGTATCAATATCCACAGATATCCAAATTCAGATATTAGGATCAGATTGGGTGTGAAAATGCAGATCGATAGATCTCTCCTGTTTTCCACGGCTAACCAAAGAACTCATTGCATTAAACAACGTTTGAGCTTTACTGTTGCTGTGACAGAGGGTCTAAACCTTTTTGTGCCGTTGCTGGAGTATTAATGTCATGGTACCGTGTGTTGTTTCAGATGAGAGCGGTCTCCTGGTTCACTGTATCTCCGGTTGGGACCGCACTCCTCTCTTTGTCTCCCTCCTAAGACTGTCTCTGTGGGCAGTAAGTTGCTGCGTCCCGTTAGCAAAAACTGCTGCAACCGTTTGCACCTGTTGAACTGTTTTACATCTACCCTCCTTATGATTTGCGGAAATCTTGTGGTGAAACATTACAAAAAGTACATGGAAACCTCAGACACCCATGTATTTGGTGATAATGTTGCACAACTAAACATACATCAATAAACGGCACATACTGTACATACTGTGGTGATTAGCATCTCATCCGCTTCATATGAAACTCCATGGAAATACTGTTTTTACAATGTTTCCATCCATCAAGATGTAGGTCACACGATGAAGGTGATAAGCCACGATGATGTCGTTCAGCGTATGTGTTCTTTACAGGACGGTGTGGTCCATGCCAGCCTGGAACCAGCCCAGATCCTCTACCTGACTATTGCCTACGACTGGTTCCTCTTTGGGTAAGAGACCTGGTCTCTGCTTTGTATCTAACTTCAGTTAGCTAACCTCAGTTAACTCACCTCAGTTAGCTTCCCAAGTGGGTCACCTGTGAAGGAGCTTTGTCAGATTTCAGACCTTTGAGCAGCTCTGGTCTCACTCTTCTCCAATTCCAAAAGCAGAGCAGTGAAATACAACCAAAGCCTCATAATTTTAAAAAGAGCTTCAAAGGTGGGGTTAGACCCAGTAGAAGCAGCCTCATTTGACTGGGATGTTTAAAAGCTCAGAAGAGGAGCGCTGTGACTGATGTGTTTCTGTTGGTTTGCAGCCACATGCTGCCTGACCGACTCTCTAAAGGGGAGGAGGTGAGTCTCAATCCGCTTCCTCAACACTGCCCACCTCTGTCTTCTCTCATTCCTCTTTCTCTTCCAGATTTTCTTCTTTTGCTTCAATTTTTTGAAACACATCGTCTCAGAGAAGTTTTCTGCTGTCAAGAAACGAAGGTATTGTCATCAGATATATAGTTTCTATTACTGGGACCAGTTAAGCAAGTGGAAGGTGGAATGATCACTCAGAGCCAGTTGATCCTTTTAGCTTTGAAGGCCCTTTTTATTTTGATGCACAACACAACGTACACAACACAGCAGGTTCATCCAACAAGGTCACAGCACCAGGTGTCACATGACCTCCTGTGTGTCTGTCTGTGTGTGTGTGTGTGTGGGGGGGGGGGGCACGCGCCCTGTTGGAGCACTTACACGGGATTGTGGGTACCAGGGAGAACGTTATGTACAGGTTCTAACAGATTATCTGTCCTGTCATCATCAGGAGGAAGAACTCTAACGTTAAAGACGGAGACTTCTCTGTGGACGACTTTTGTCATTTGAGTAAGTCACATGAGCGAAGACTCTAAACTGAAGTGAAGCCTCAAACACACCTTTCCTTGTTTTACACACACACACACACACACGCAGGTTGTCTAGATTCCTTCTGTCTGAACATCTTTGTCAGCACTGGTTAACTGCTGGTTTGTTGCAGTTAAATGCAGTCAGCAAACGCACCCTGGTGCATAGTTCAGCCCTGCCCTAAACGGGTGTTTGAACTGTTGACAGTTGTTGTTTTAGTTCCGGTAATGTTTCATCAACGTTCTCGGAGCTGCTTTTTGGTTCCTGTGCTAATATTCGGTTCTATTTGGTTTCAGGGTCTAGGGACCGTGGCAGCGTCACCAGTTTAAGCAGTGAGTTCTCCCTGATATCTGAGGAGGTGGGCGGAGCCTCCAGCCTCACCAATGACACTGTGGACCAGTTCTCCAGTCAACCCCAAACCTCCAGCTGGTCAGGGCCACACGGAAGTTAGAAAAGCTATGAGAGTCCTTTTAGGGCAAAAACATTGAAGCACACACACACACACACACACACACACACACACACACACACACACACACAGAGGCTGTTTCCGAAACCACCCCCTATACCCTACATAGTGCACTCAATAGTGTGGATGCCATTTTGAAATAGTGTCCGAATTGTTAGTGAGCATTGCTGTACCCTATGTAGTGCACTCAATGTATCCCACAATGCACTGCAAAAAGTAGTGTACAAGCGAGCACCCTAACTCGGAAAATGTATCCCATCAGCCTTTACGGTATCACGTGACGGTATCACGCTGATTGGATAGATTTTTTTTATCGTAATTTCTACTGTGCGGTTTGATATATGAAATTTTTGGAAATGTGATTTTTTTTTTCCAGTAGGGGTCCAATATGATCATCTTAAAATATTACAACATAAATCAGTCTTCACTGATCCCCCCGCCCCTCACTTAAAATTGTTCTTCGGAATCAGAATCTCAGTAAAAGAATATTTACAAAGATGAAAAGTAGCTCTAAATCCATTTTTTGATGAAAATTGCTTTATTAAATGTTTTCACTACAGCGGAATATGACTTGAGAATGTGCCATCACATCTTGGCTTGAAAATGTCAAGGGGCACTAATTATTTTAGGTAATAAGTAATTATTATTGTATTATTATTGACATTAATATTTCATTTTATTATATAAAGTTAATTATCAGGTAAAATATTGCATTTTCATAAAATGGCCGCTGAATATATTTCTGATGGGTTAAAATAATTAAATGGACCTGGCCACTTTTCCCGGCGACCGGTTCGTAATTAATATGCAACACCATGACATCACTTTACATGCGCCGTAAATGACGCCGTTGTCCGAATACTAACTTTAAATTGAGTGCACTACGTAGTTCACTCAATCCATGTCCCCCAAGTAGTAAGTAGTGAATAGGGAACGAGTGTGTGGTTTCGGAAACAGCCATACTCTCACCGATTCAGCTCTCAAGAACTCTTTGTTCTCTTCATTTGAGGTTCCAGTCCACTAGTGTGGATATTTCCTGTGCACACTTCCTCTTTTGATTCTTCCATGTTTACATTGACCGTAGGATGTGGGGGAACCATCTTTGAACATATATTATAACCTGTTTCCATGTTCGCTCCGCAGGAGGAAAGGAATCGTGTCTTCTCCTCAAATGGTGGTCTGGAACAAGCAGAACCCTCTGGAGGAACATCTCTCTCATGCTCTTATCGAGGGCAGGTCTTCCAGCTCCTCCTCATCCAACCAATCAGAACATGGACTCCTGCGTGCTGGCAGCAGCCCGTTGGCTGTCCCTGGAAGGAGGTTCGCGGGTTGAGATTCGCCGGGAAGATCATCCACTCTGAGCTGCCTTTACTGAGCAGTTGTTTCATCTTTGGTTCCTTGTGTTGTCTAATCTCGCAGGTTCACAGCAGAACACAATCGGTCCAGTTCCTCCCTCTCCACAGAGTACGGAAGCTGGCAGATAGTCTCGGGCTGCGGCAGCATTCACGACCACGCCCACTTCCCTCCACCTCCGGCCTGGTCCGGCTTGTCTTCGTCCTCAATGATGGCCGCAGCCTACGACTCTCCTCTGCCCTTCAGTTTCCAGGAGGAGGGGTCTGTAGGACGAATGTGAGTAGCCCTGAACCTGGATCCTGACCAATCTGGTTTTTGGCAGCCATTTTAAATCTAGTCTTCGACTTTTGGACTAAAATTATTAGTTGTTGTCCAGTTTTAGTCATTTCTATATGTACTAGTTTTATTCTAGCTATTTATTTTATTATATTAGCTAATTTATTTTATACTCACAAAGGACTATTTTGCACATACAAGATCTCCACCCAACAACTATTACTAATTATACATTACACATAGATAAAATGACAGCAAGTGGAATCAATGTCCATTACTCCCAAAAAAACATTCGTACTTTGGCAATTGTGGCTCTATTTCTGACTATTTTCTTTAGCGTAATGAGCATAAACATGCCCAAGATATGAGCACTGGCTGAGGAGCATGTGCTGAATATGCTACCAGGTCACTATGACAGTGTCTTACACTTAGAAGCAGGCTGACAGAATTAGTGACCTTAGACCTTCTCACAGAGGAAGGCTTTCATCCTCATCATCCTCCCTTACCTGGGCAGGGAGATGGTCTCTCAGCAGGGGGCCTGTTAGCGAAAGGCTTGGCCCCCCGTTCTACTACTAAAGGTTCTGGAAAGTCAGCATGGTCTCGTGACCTCTGCTTAATTCCCGTCAAAACTATTGCTGCAATATAAACAGGTTACCACCAGACAGGACAAGTGGCACCTTGATGTTTCTCTTTAAGCTGCTTTTTGTTTTCTGGGGGTCAGATCCAGATGTGTGACACACACAAATTTGACAGGTTCCGTTGGACTAACATTCTTCGCCAGAGAAAAACTGAAGTACTCTTGACTGAATTTCTTTCATCCTTCTCTGCTTCATCCTGTTTCTGTTCTACCTTCCATCCGCTTCCTGCTCCATCTCCTCCACAGGTGTCCTCTTTCCTCGGAGCGTCAGGCCCGGTTGGAGGCGGTGCGGGAACTCTTCTTGGCAGCCTACAGCTCCACAGTTGGCCTGAAGTCTTCTTCCCCTAGCCCCTCTGGCTCCATCTCAGGTCTGCTCGAGCAGTTTGCTCGTGGAGTTGGTCTCCGCGCCACCAGCGCTATCGTCTGAGCCTTGTCAGCTTAGCTTCATATCGTCTGTTCGCACCTCAGTGTCTCACAACAATAAAGTGCCAAATCTGCTTGTTTATGGTTTGTCTGTAGATCTAACCTTTGTCTGGACATTCTTCAGGGAACCAGCAGAACTGACCAGAACTGTGTGTAGATCACTTGTTTTATTTTGACTGTCCCTTTAAAAGGGTACATCTTGTTTGGCTTTGACATCCACAGTGACCTTGGGTACATCGAACACCTCATAACATGCTCTTCCTCATCCTCCTCCTCTTCACACTTGTTAAATCGTCATCTTCTCAGCATAATGTTGTTTTACAGCACTGGAAAAAATGTCTGTCAGAAAGTGTGTCGGGTTTTTTTAAATTGTAGCATATTTGCTAATCTGTGTCCCTCGAGTGTTTGCTGGCGCCTTTTCTCTTCCCAATCAAGACACTTCAGATGTTCTTGGGTCCACCTCCAGGCAGGTCTGTCTGGGATGCGACCTTTGACTCTTCTTGTTGTCAAGTTGTGCGTTTGTCCATTGACACAGTCCTGACTTACTGGGTTGGATGGCAGCCAGACACATTTGATGATTTTTCTTTTTTAGCTGATTTGTGATTTTGTTGAATTATGTCAATGATAGTCAGGTTTTTTTTTTTTTACTGCGCAGAATTTGTGGCATCAGCCAATGAGAGACCTCACAAGTCTCAGTTGACATGCTGGAACTGATGCTTGTGAGAATAAACTCAGATTTTTGCTCATTTCCCGCTGTCAGTGTCCTTCATCACTAATGACTATGATGATTATTAGATTATTTATTAGTGAAATGCCGAGACAAGTAAGAAGTGACCTTTATTGTGATAAAGAAAGTTTCCAAAAGGGGGCGCTGTAGCACCACAGTCCTGATGATCAAAGTTCGTCTTCTCTATCTCTCTATCTCTACCTTTGTCCAAGAATAAAGTGACCCCCCTCCTCTCCTCTTCACGCATCCCTCCTCCGAGCTTCACACTGCTCCACTCTGACTGTGTGTCGGCTGGATGGATGCTGCCCTCCTGACTGAGGTGATTGATTATTGCACAGAAGTTATCTGGGGAAGCAAACATGGCGACAGTCGAAGACTTCGACCACCTGAACTCCTCCGTGCCTGCAACGAAGATTGAAGTCACAGTGTCATGCAGGTAATTCTCTGCTCACCTGGATGTGGTTGAGCTATTTCAGAGATGTGTTTGAGGGTTCAGTTATAGTCTCAAGGTTCGAAATGTGTCAGTTTAATGGGCATGGTCATAATTTGGGCGAGGAACTGGGGGTTATATTTTTTGAAAGGCCTCACAAACTTGTGAGGACTTTTCCTTAAACTGCCTTTTCTAAATATTTTCTTAATTGATTTTTATCACTCAGATATTGTGATTTTACAGTTAGAAGGCAGCGATGTTAGAATTCAACACTGTTAGATGGTGCAAGGGTTAGAAGATGCCACTTTTAGATGGCACCACAATTAGAAGGCACAAGTGTTCAAAGGTGCCAGGGTTGGAAGTAGCAAGGGTTGAAAGGGTTAAAAGGCACCAGTGTTAAATGGTGGTTTTGAAGGCATCAGGCTTTTCTTTTTTCAAAAGCAACCCCTCAGTCTGCCAGCTTGACTTGGATACTATGCCTGCTGAGCTACCTGGATCTTACAGTGGCTGTTTTTCAGGTGCAGCATGTGTTCCGGTCAGACTTGATGAATTCAAGGCCTAAAAAGCAATTGAATGTAGCAATTGAATGTAGCAATATTTAATTTCCTTACCAGTGGGCCTGCCCAACCTGAGTGGGACCTAGTGGCCCCTAGTGGTCCCCCTGGAGTACCTGCTGGCTTCCTTAGATCTTATGTGTGAAATGGGTGGAATCCTTGTGTCCACACATTTCAAACAAAGGACAAACATCAACATCGTGATCGGGTCAGCACCTTTTCAGGCTCCTACCATTTTGACTATTTTGTGTTGATATTGTGTTGAGCTGGTCAAAAGATTCAGCCCAGATTCACAACTTTAGTTTAGATAACGGACACATTTGGTTCAATTTCCGGTTAACTAAGTGGTGTCCTAATTCATTGATTTTGATGATTGCTAATTACGTTTAGTGGTTTCTATAACCAGTAGTAATTATAAATCATCATACAACCCATCACACTCAATTCAGTGGGCTCCAACAGTAAAAAAAAAAAAAGCTTTTTCTTCTCTGAGAACCTGTTTTGGTGTGTGAGAGGGTCAGTTGTGTCATGCGTGTCCATGTGGAGACTCAGCTGATGTAGGGCTAACCATAGCTGAAGCTGCTGGTCCTGATGAGGTGGTCTCACATGAGAACAAACGCTGAAGCTGACAGAATCAGGTTAGACCAGATGATATTCCAGCACACTGAGCAGACACGAAGAGAGGAAGGCCATTAGGTGTGTCCTGTGTTCAGCAGCAGACGCCGACATGAGAACCATGTCTGAAATACTAAATGAAGCTAGTTGAATATATGTTTCCAGCGCTCTGAGCCCTTCAATCATGTCAATAGTCCACAGGTGATGAGTGGCAGCAGTGACACCTGATCTTATGCCTGTCAGTTCCTGTGACACAGGTTTCCGTGATCATCTTGTTGAACTGAACTAGAGAACGTTGATTTAGTGTAAAGTGTGTCCTGGCCAACAGGGGCAGCATAGGCTCCACTGAAACAAGGACCTGGTTATGCAGACATGATTGTTACTGTTGCCTTCATGTCAAACTATCAACAGAAATTAATCATTTTCATCACAACCTGGCTCCAGAACTAGAACCAAACTTCACACACGACTGTGAAAGTGTTCGGCATGGCTATGACATTCCAGCATGGATCCAACTGAGGAGTTAGGGTTGTGGTTTCTACCATTTTTCTTCTTGTCTTCTGCCAGAAGCTGCACTGACAATAGCCCCTTTAGCAGCAGAGGGACTGTTGTAGTCCCTATAACCAAAGGTTCCTGTAACCATTTTTTTTTCCTTTTTTTTTTTTACAGTCAAACTGAACGGAGTTGGAGACCTCTTAGTTCCTACAACTCTTTTAACTTCTACCAGGCTGTCCTAAGTCAGCATATGAACCATTGCTGACAGCTGCCATTCTCTGGCAAAACATCTTTGCTGTAGCGACATAGCCAATCACCGGCATCGGCTAATGTTTTCTTTTTTAATGTGTAGTTGTGAGAGAGGTCGCAGTGTTAAATTTACTGGTTAAATAGCTGAGTGATGCTTCAAATCTATGACAGAGAAATGCAAACTACAGGTTTGAACATTGAGAGCCAGATGCTGGTGGTCTTGGCTCAATAAAAATGGCAACAATTGTTGTTTATTTGGTCATTCTCAAACAGCTTCACACTTCATTGCACCGAAAAGACGAAAAAAGTACAAACCAGATCATTTGGTGCACCAACACCAAATGAGGCGGGAAGAAGAAGATGAGGTCATCCAAGAAGAAGGACTGGATTGGTTCAGGGCATGTCCCTCCGGTAGGAGACCCCCGGGAAGACCCAGGACACGTTGGAGAGACTATGTCTCTCGACCGGTCTGGGAACGCCTGGGGATCCCTCCGGATGAGCTAGAAGAAGTAGCTGGGGAGAGGGAAGTCTGGGCTTCTCTCCTTAGGCTGCTGCCCCCGCGACCCGACCCCGGATAAGCGGTAGAGAATAGATGGATGGATGGATGGATGTTAGTTGAACTGTTCTAGAAGCAGACTGTTCCAAGAAATACATTCCTATAATAACCTGGTGCTAAAGGGATTAAAACTGACAGTCATCCTGTTCAATCCTCTCACGTCACCAGAATTAGTTGGGCTAGGTGGCTACACCTTCATCATCATCATCATCATCATCATCATCATCATCATCATCATCATCTTTATATCTTTATCCTGGTTGTTGGTTCAATCCCAGGCCCCTGCATCCCCCAATTACAGGGAACATTAGTGAGTCCTTATTTCTTCTTCTGCTATCAGCAAACATCAGTTGTGTGTGCAGAATGAGTAAACATTCAGTATAGTTGTATCATGTAGCCATGTCTATAGACCCCTGTCAGCTGTTTTGGAGTCTGATTAAAGTAGTTCTGGAGCTTCTCCATTGTATGTCCTTGTTCCCCTGGCCTGAAGGCTGAAATGTGAACAGGCCATGTTGGTGGGGGTTAGGGGTCCTTGAGGCTAGAATCTCTGCAGGGAGGGCAGTGCAGTCCTCGTGGTCTTCTCAGCATCCTTCACCTCTGCATGCATCTGTGGTCTGCAGCAGTAGTGTTTCTCTACCACTCAGGGATGCTTCCAACATAGCAGCTTTAGAAGTTGGCAGTCCGATCCTCGGTTATGGAAATTGGCTTTTGGAACATGGGACGTCACCTCTCTGGCGGGGAAAGAGCTGGAGCTTGTGGGGGAGGTTGAGTGCTACTGACTAGATATGGTCGGCCTCACCTCCACACATAGCGTCGGCTCAGGAACTCAAGTCCTTGAGGGGGGTTGGACACTCAGGGAGTTGCTCAGGGTAAGAGACGGAGAGCGGGGGTGGGCTTTTTGCTTGCCCCCAGACTCTCTAGTTTGACGTTGGGGTTCTCGCGGTCGAGCGCAAGGGTTGCTTCCCTGCGCCTTCGGGTCAGGGAACGGGTTCTGACAGTTGTTGTTGTTTGTGTATGCACCGAATAATAGTTCAGAGTACCCGCCATTTTTGGAGGATCTAGGACGGACGCTGGACAGTGTCCCAACTGGGGACTCCATCGTGCTGCTGGGAGACTTCAACGCTCACGTGGGCAACGACAGTGTGACCTGGAAAGGCGTGATTGGGAGGAACGGTCTGCCCGATCAGAACCAAAGTGGTGTTCAGTTATTGGACTTCTGTGCTAGTCGCAGTTTGGGCATAACTAACACTATGTTCGAACATAAGGTTGTTCATCGGTGCTCTTGGCACCATGACGGCCTGGGCCGTAGGGCAATGATTGACTTTATAGTCGTGTCAGCTGATCTGCGACCATATGTTTTGGACACTCGGGTGAAGAGAGGAGCAGAGCTGTCAACTGATCACTACCTGGTGGTGAGTTGGATCAGGTGGGGGGGAGAGCCACCGCGCGGAGCTGGCAGGCCCAAATGCTTAGTGAGGGTCTGTTGGGAACGGGTGGAGGAACCCGTCAGGCTGGTCTTCAACTCCCACCTCCGACAGAGCTTGGATCGTGTTCCAGGGGCGGTAGGGGACATTGAGTCAAAATGGGCCATATTCCACTCCGCCATTGTCGAGGCAGCTGTCGCGAGCTGTGGCTGCAAGGCTGGTGCTGGTCGTGGCAGTAATCCCCGTACCCGATGATGGACACCAGAGGTGAGGGGAGCCATCAGGCTGAAGAAAGAGGCCTACAGGTCATGGCTGGTCTTTGGGTCTCTGGAAGCAGCTGACCGGTACAGGTTGGCTAAGCGGGTTGCGGCCGCGACAGTCGTGGAAGCAAAAACTCGGGCATGGGAGGAATTCGGTGAGGCTATGGAGGAAGACTTTCGGTTTGCCAGAAGATTCTGGCAAACTGTCCGGCGCCTTAGGGGCGGCAGGCGGCAACTCGCCCACACCGTGTTAGGTGTGCGTGGGGAACTGCTGACGTCTCCTGGGGCAATTATCTGGCGGTGGAAGGAATACTTCCAGGAGCTCCTCAATCCTACCAACACGTATCCTCAAGGTGGAACAGAGTCGGATGACCAGGAGGTGGACCATCCAATTTCCGGAGCGGGAGTTGCCGAGGTAGTGAAATAGCTGCCTGGGGGCGGAGCTCCGGGAGCGGATGAGATCCGCCTGGGGTATCTGGATGTTGTAGGGCTGTCCTGTTGACACGCCTCTGCAACATTGCGTGGACATCGAGGGCAGTGCCCTTGGACTGGCAGACCGGGGTGGTGGTCCCGATTTTTAAGAGTGGGGACCAGAGGGTGTATTCCAACTATAGGAGGATCACACTCCTTAGCCTCCCTGGGAAAGTATATGCCAGGGTGCTGGAAAAGAGGATTAGACTGATAGTTGAACCTCTGATCGAGGAGGAACAAATGATGGTTTCGCCCCGGCCCATGGATCAGCTCTTTACCCTTGCTGGGGTGCTTGAGGAGAGTTGGGAGTTTGCCCAACCAGTCCACATGTGCTTTGTGGACTTGAAAAAGGCTTATGACCGGGTCCCAAGGAGCATTCTGTGGGGGGTGCTCCGGGAGTATGGGGTGGAAGGTCCCTTGTTAAGGGCCGTCCAGTCCCTGTACCAAAGGAGCAGGAGCTTGGTCCGGATAGCCGGTTGTAAGTCGGACTCGTTCCCAGTGAGGGTTGGACTCTGCCAGGGCTGCCCTTTGTGACCGATTCTGTTCATAATTTCTATGGACAGAATTTCTAGGCACAGCCGGGGAGTGGAGGGTGTCGAGTTCGGTGGGCGGAAGATCTCGTTGCTGCTTTTTGCGGATGACGTGGTTCTTCTGGCGCCATCGAACAGGTACCTCCAACAAATGCTGGGACGGTTCGCAACGGAGTGTGAAGCGGCAGGGATGCAGATCAGCACCTCCAAGTCAGAGTCCATGGTCCTCGCTTGGAAAAAGGTAGAGTGCCTTCTCCGGGTTGGGGAGGAGATCCTGGTGGAGGAGTTTAAGTATCTCGGGATCTTGTTCACGAGTGAGGGTAGGATGGAACGTGAGATCGACAGGCGGATCAGAGCGGTGTCAGCAGTGATGCGGGCGCTCAACCGATCCGTCGTGGTGAAGAAGGAGCTGAGCCGGAAGGCAAAGCTCTCGATCTACTGGTCAGTCTCAGTCCCAGTCCTCACCTATGGCCATCAACCTTGAATGATGACCGAAAGAACGAGATCGCGGATACAAGCGGCTGAAATGAGTTTCGTCCGCAGGGTGGCCAGGCTCAGCCTTAGAGATACGGTGAGAAGCTCGGACATCCGGGAGGAGCTCGGAGTAGAACCGCTGCTTCTCCGCATCGAGAGGAGTCAGTTGGGGTGGCTCGGGCATCTGGCTAGGATGCTCCGGACATGTCCCACCGGGAGGCGGCCTCATGGCCGGCCCAGGACTAGGTGGAGAGATTATATCTCTCGCCTGGCTTGGGAGCGACTGGGGGTCTCCCCGGAGGAGCTGATGGAAGTGGCTGGGGAGAGGGCTGTCTGGGCATCCCTCCTGAAGCTGCTGCCCCCGTGACCCGGATCCGGATAAGCGGGAGAAAACGGAACGGAACGGTCTGAGGTCTGCCAGTCAGAAAATCTTGGAGTCAGTCACAACCAGTGGTGTGGAGGCCAAGTGTGGGGTTTGCTCATGTTGAAAGCTAGGCTGGCATCAACAAGCCATCAACACCCACTGAATCATGTGGATGGAGGACATGCACAAGGTGCAAAGCCATCATCAAATTTGTTGTTTATATGCAGTGGCAGCAGCGTGAAAACGTGGAAATGATTTAATGACTGTGGTTGTCACTTGGCATGCAATTTTCAGACCTGTCCACCTTTGTAAATGTTCAGACATATTGATCCCGCTGGCCGGTGATTGGTGGCATTCGTAGGTCATGACATCCATCCATCCATCCATCCATCCATCCATCCATCCATCCATCCATCCATCAATCAATCAATCAATCAATCAATCAATCAATCAATCAATCAATCAATCAATCAATCAATCAATCAATCAATCAATCAATCAATTTTTATGTATAGCGTCTTTTACAATCAAAATTGTTTCTAATTGCTTTCCAGAATCCCAGGGCCTAACCCCAAACAAGCAATAGTGGCAAGGAAAAACTCCCCTTTAACAGGAAGAAACCTTGAGTAGGACCAGGCTCATGTAGGGGGACCCTCCTACTGATGGCCGGCTGGGTAGAGAGAGAGGAGAAGGGGGAGGACAGGTAGAGGAGATAATAGGTAGGAGAGGTAGAGGAGAGAATAGGCATAGATCATACAATACACTACATACATACATGTATACAATGCATACAGAAATAGATTATAATAAGTAAAGTAAGGTGCAAGTTCAGTGGGTCAGCGGAGTCTGAGGTCAGTATGCAGCTCTGAAGGCGGCGATACCTGTAGATGAATACAGAAGGGGGGGAGAAGCAGAAAAACTACACAAGAAATAACATCACTAGTCTACTTGGTGGAGAGGAGAGGAGAGGAGAGGAGAGGAGAGGAGAGGAGAGGAGAGGAGAGGAGAGGAGAGGAGAGGAGGAGAGGAGAGGAGAGGAGACCATTTCCCAGTGGGGTGACAGAGGCCTGTCAGTTGATCATATTTCTGATCTGGTTTCACTAGCTCCTCCAGGTAGGATGGAGCTAGGCCTCTGAAAACCTTGTAGGTCAGAAGAAGGATTTTAAAAATGTTTCTAAATTTAACGGGCAGCCAATGAAGAGACGCCAATACAGGAGTAATGTGATCTCTTTTGTCAATACCTGTCAGAACTCTAGCTGCAGCATTTTGGATCACCTGGAGGCTTCTTAAAGAGTTGTTTGGACACCCTGATAATAAATAATTACAATAGTCCAGCCTGGAAGTAACAAATGCATGGACTAACTTTTCAGCATCATGCCGCGTCAGTAGTTTCCTGATCCTTGTGATGTTCCTCAGGTGAAAAAAGGCACTTCTAGAGACTATTTTGATGTGTGAGTAAAAGGACAAATTTTGATCAAAAGTTACTCCAAGATTCTTCACAGAGAGACTAGATGCGAGGGAGATACCATCTAGAGTGATAATGTGATCTCATCTATCCCTTATAGGTTCAGGACCAAACACCATGACCTCAATTTTTCCTGAATTAAGGAGAAGGAAATTTGAAGACATCCAAGACTTTATGTCTTTAAGACAGGACTGAGGCTTCACTAACTTCTCTGTCTCCTCTGGTTTCATGGATAAATATAGCTGAGTGTCATCAGCATAACAATGAAAATGTATCCCATGCTGCCGAATAATGTTCCCTAAGGGAAGCATGTACAATGTGAAGAGGATTGGTCCAAGTACAGAACCTTGAGGAACTCCATGGCTAACCCTACTGTATGAGGAGGGAACACCATGGACATGAGCAAACTGGTATCTATCAGATAAGTATGATCTAAACCAGTCTATTGCTGTCCCTTTAATCCCAACCACATGTTCCAGTCTCTGTAACAGGATGCTGTGATCAACTGTATCAAAAGCAGCACTGAGGTCCAGCAGAACCAGCACAGAAACCAGTCCATGATCTGAAGCTATAAGACGATCATTAGTAACTTTAAGAAGTGCTGTTTCTGTGCTGTGATGAGCTCTAAAGCCTGACTGAAACATCTCAAACAGACTGTTTCTCTGCAGGTGCTCCAGTAACTGAGTCACGACAACCTTCTCAAGAATTTTAGAGATAAAAGGAAGGTTGGATATCGGCCTATAATTTGCGAGTACGTCCGGATCCAGTGATGGTTTTTTAAGCAACGGCTTAATCACTGCAACCTTGTAGGACCGGGGTCACTAAAGAACAATTGATCTGGTCCAGGATAGCGCTGCCTATCATTGGTAAAACATCCTTCAACAGGTGTGTTGGGATGGGATCTAAAAGATATGTTGCATAGTTATTGTACTTGTCCGCATGTCTGAACGACCTACTGGCGCATTTGCCCTCACACTAGCCAAAACCCACACTTTAGGGGTAAGCCGAGCCTTAGCATCTTGATAAGCTAACATGCTGATGATGTTGTGAAGTGTTGTCTGTGGTGGTAGCTCACGTGAGGCTGTACACAGCAACCAAAATCAGAGGGGCTGAATTTCAGCAGTAAAATCTCTAAACAGGGCTCAGAAAGCATCTGTTCACCTCCACATGAGGCAAATCCCCTCAGTCCCTCTCAGTCTCCCTAGGCCCCCTTATTCTCCCTATTTCCCCTCAATCCCCCTAGTCCCCTTCAACCCCCTAGTCTTAGTGGAGGTATAGCCTGGTTGCCTCAATGTATATAGGAACTCTGTAACTAAAGTCCGCTTTCTTGAAATCATCATCGATTTGCCTTATTCTCATCATTATTGTTCTTGGTCTTCTCATCATTTTCTTCCTTCTCTCCATCATTTTACTGCTCTTTGTCATGATCAGCATCATGTTCAACCCCCTCCTCAAACAGAGCCAGGTTTGTAATGGCCATGTCCAGGCGCCATCTTTGGGCAGCGCTTCCTGTATTCCTGAAGAGAAGAACTAAAACAAATATATCACATGACTGGTCTGAACGTGCTCCAAACACGTAGATAAAGATCATTAGTGTTGCCAGGGTAACCCACTGTTACCCATGTGTGAACTCCGTCAGCACATGTATGATTACACATGCGCACTTGAACATGCACTTTGTCTAAGCAATAATGTTTGAACAATGAAATTAATGATATGTTATATGATGGCATTTCCACCAATCACATGGCTGCTAAACTGCTAGCTTAGTAAAGGTGGACAAGAGACTCGTTTCCCTCCTCTTCAACATGTGTGGGCAGTCTGGACAGCTTTATTTGTGTGCAGCAGAAAAATGTTAAGTTAATTTCAACTGTGATGCTAAATCTGAATGTCTCTGCCAAGCGAGGGACACAGCAAAAATTCCAACAAACTATATCTGTCCACCAGAGGCTGCTAAAACTCACTGGCGTTTTGACAGTGTGACCAGCCTAACGTCACCGTTTGTTGTATTACAGAAACCTGCTGGACATGGACACCTTTTCCAAGTCAGATCCAGGTAACAGCAACAATTTCCTTCATCACACAACTTGACAACATTAACAACTGATAACTCATCAATACAGTAGTACACCACGTTCATGTCTCTATGATGATCCAAACTAACGCAATAAAACTGGTCGTGCAACAGAATCATTCTCATTCCAGTAAATAGCTGCATTCACACAGCCCCACGGTGTGTCTCTGGAGGGTTACAGACATGCTCATTTGTATCTGAGTTCTACAGTATATTGCAGTGAAGAGGCTTCCACAATGTATCAATCTACGTTGATTTCTCCAACCAGGAAATGCACACAAAATCCGGTACCGTATTTTCGCGACCATAAGGCGCACTGTATTAAAGGTGCAGTCTCAGTTACGGATGCTATTTCTGTATTTAACACATACATAAGGCGCATCGTATTTTTACGCGCATGCTAAAACATACAGTAAAAAATGACAACGGCAGTAAAACAGTGAGTTTCGACACATTTATTGAACAAAATATTCATTCTTCTGCCACAAAACCAACAAAGTTTTCATCTTCTGTATCTGAATTAAACAGCTGCACTATTTCTATGTCCAACATCCCGAGTTCCTCTTCATCATCTGAGTCTCGCCGACCAGTTCTGCTTCAACGTTGATGCCGGCTTTTGCGAAAGCTCTTACAATACATGAAGACGGTATCATAGCCCGTGCGTCTGCAATCCACCCGCATATGGTGGCATAACTTGCCCGCCGCTGTGCTGAGCACGCATGGAATCACATACAAGCAGGGACGGTGAAGTGTGAAAAAAGCCACCTGCCTCCTAACGCTCTTTCATTTTTTCTTCATCCATCCAGCCCTTTTGATTAGCCTTGACTACAACTCCGGCAGGAAAGGCTTCTTTCAGCAACGTCTTTCTCATGAAAATCACCATAGGTGGCAATTTCTGTCCATTTCCGTAGCAGCTGAGTACCATGGTGAATGACGACTTCTCGTGCCCCATCGTGCGTATCACCACCATGCTGGTCCCTTTTTTCTCCACTGTGTGGGTCAAAGGGTTGTCAGAAGTCAGCGGGATCTCATCCATGTTGGTGATGTGGCTGGGCGCGATGTTTTTGCCAGTTATCTTGTCGCAGCAGTAGGTGCTGAAGATGACCGCCCTCTCCTGGTAATCTGCGGACAGCCGCTGCGCCACAGTTGTCCTCGCCTGTATGGAGAGATGCTGCCTCCTCATAAAGCAAAAACACCAAGACAGACCTCCTTGGAAGTGCTCAATGTCCATTTTTTCAGGTGGAGCATTTACCGTAGTGCACCCACCAAAGGTACACAGCAGATTTTGGAACTCTGTCCACACACAAGGCGCACCGAATTATAAGGCGCACTGTCGATTTTTGAGAAAATCTCAGTGTTTTAAGTGCGCCTTATAGTGCGGAAAATACGGTAAATTAAAAAATGTGACACCATCCAGAGCAGAGTTGTAGTCTTACACACCTCTCTGCTGCTTCCTTAGAACCATCATCTGCCAACAATAACATATTTAACACCATAGAGGTAGTCTCTGTTCCACGGTTAAAAGTTCACCAAGCACAGAGCAGGTGAGCGGTCAATCACCATAATTAATACTAAAGCACAAGTTGAAGAAACTAATATCACAATTAAGTGTGGACTGTTAAATATTAGATCTCTTTTGTGTAAATCCCTGTTAGTACACGACCTGATAGCGGATAATCACATTGATTTATTTTGTCTTACTGAGACCTTCAGGAGGAGGAGTATGTGAGCTTAAATGAATCTACTCCTCCTACCCATCTTAATTATCATATTCCTCGTGTTACTGGTTGAGGAGGGGGAGTGGCAGCAATCTATCACTCCAAGTTATTAATTAATCCCAGACCAAAACATGGCTTCAGTTCATTTGAAAGTCTGACTCTTGGCATCACTCATCTGAACTGGAAGGCAGAAAAGCCACTTCTGTTTGTAGTTGTGTATCGGCCCCCTGCTGGTCCACATTCAGAGTTCCTGTCTGAGTTCTCTGATTTCTTATCTGACTTGGTCCTCAGAACGGACAAAGTCATTATCATTGGAGACTTTAATATCCATATAGACGTTATAAATGACAGCTTTAGAAATGGCTTCATTTCATTACTTGAGTCAGTTGGTTTCCTCCAGCAGATAAACCAACCAACTCATAGCTTTAACCACACCCTAGATCTAGTTCTGACTTATGGTGTTGAGGTAGAACATGTGTCAGTGTTCCCTCAGAACCCAGTCCTGTCAGACCATTCTTTGATCACTTTTACATTTATGATTAAGGATTCTTCTATCCTCAGAACAAAGTCTTACTATAGCAGATGTCTTTCAGATAATGCTGTAGCTAAGTTTAAGGAAGTGATCCCTGTGCTAATCCCAGGACCACCGTGTGTTTCCCCAGGGATAAATCATTATAATCTTAGCCCTGCTGAGGTTGACTCTATTGCTGAAGGTGCAGCAACCTCACTGAGAATCACGCTTGATTCTGTTGCCCCCCTGAAAAAGAAAATAGTAAATCAGAGGAGGTGTGCCCCTTGGTATAATTCACATATCATGACCCTCAAGCAGAAAGTGCGAAGACTAGAAAGGAAGTGGCATTCTTGTAAAATAGACAGTTATCATGTAGCCTGGAAAGACTGTCTATTAGTCTACAAAAAGGCCCTTCGCAAGGCTAGAACAGCTTACTTTTCTTCTTTAATTGAGGAAAATAAGAACAACCCCAGGTTTCTTTTCAGCACTGTGGCCAAATTAACTAAGAGTAACAGTGTTTTAGATCCATGTATACCTTCTTCCCTTAGTGGTGAAGACTTCATGAGCTTCTTCACTGATAAAGTTCTAGCTATCAGAGAAAAAGCTAACCAGGCCATCCCAACATCTGGACCATCACCAGATGTGCTGACTGTGGGAACATACAGGTTCTCCAACGAGCCCTTAAGCTCCTTCAGCCCTATATATTCTTCTGAGGCGTCATCGCTAATTCAGAAATCCAAGACCACCACATGTCTTTTAGATCCCATCCCAACACACCTGTTGAAGGATGTTTTACCATTGATAGGCGGTTCTATCCTGGACCAGATCAATGGTTCTTTAGTGTCAGGTTACGTACCCCGGTCCTACAAGGTGGCACTGATTAAGCCGTTGCTTAAAAAACCATCACTGGATCCTGATGTCTTAGCAAATTATAGGCCAATATCCAACCTTCCTTTTATCTCTAAAGTTCTTGAGAAGGTGGTGGTGACTCAGTTACTGGAGCACCTGCAGAGGAAAAGCCTGTTTGAGATGTTTCAGTCAGGCTTTAGAGCTCATCACAGCACAGAAACAGCACTTCTTAAAGTTACTAATGATCTTCTCATAGCTTCAGATCATGGACTGGTCTCTATTGTTGGAATCTTTGCTGTGTCCCTCGCTTGGCAGAGACATTCAGATTTAGCATCACAGTTGAAATTAACTTAACATTTTTCTGCTGCACACAAATAAAGCTGTCCAGACTGCCCACACATGTTGAAGAGGAGGGAAACGAGTCTCTTGTCCACCTTTACTAAGCTAGCAGTTTAGCAGCCATGTGATTGGTGGAAATGCCATCATATAACATATCATTAATTTCATTGTTCAAACATTATTGCTTAGACAAAGTGCATGTTCAAGTGCGCATGTGTAATCATACATGTGCTGAGGGAGTTCACACATGGGTAACAGTGGGTTACCCTGGCAACACTAATGATCTTTATCTACGTGTTTGGAGCACGTTCAGACCAGTCATGTGATATATTTGTTTTAGTTCTTCTCTTCAGGAATACAGGAAGCGCTGCCCAAAGATGGTGCCTGGACATGGCCATTACAAACCTGGCTCTGTTTGAGGAGGGGGTTGAACATGATGCTGATCATGACAAAGAGCAGTAAAATGATGGAGAGAAGGAAGAAAATGATGAGAAGACCAAGAACAATAATGATGAGAATAAGGCAAATCGATGATGATTTCAAGAAAGCGGACTTTAGTTACAGAGTTCCTATATACATTGAGGCAACCAGGCTATACCTCCACTAAGACTAGGGGGTTGAAGGGGACTAGGGGGATTGAGGGGAAATAGGGAGAATAACGGGACCTAGGGAGACTGAGAGGGACTGAGGGGATTTGCCTCATGTGGAGGTGAACAGATGCTTTCTGAGCCCTGTTTAGAGATTTTACTGCTGAAATTCAGCCCCTCTGATTTTGGTTGCTGTGTACAGCCTCACGTGAGCTACCACCACAGACAACACTTCACAACATCATCAGCATGTTAGCTTATCAAGATGCTAAGGCTCGGCTTACCCCTAAAGTGTGGGTTTTGGCTAGTGTGAGGGCAAATGCGCCAGTAGGTCGTTCAGACATGCGGACAAGTACAATAACTATGCAACATATCTTTTAGATCCCATCCCAACACACCTGTTGAAGGATGTTTTACCAATGATAGGCAGCGCTATCCTGGACCAGATCAATTGTTCTTTAGTGACCCCGGTCCTACAAGGTTGCAGTGATTAAGCCGTTGCTTAAAAAACCATCACTGGATCCGGACGTACTCGCAAATTATAGGCCGATATCCAACCTTCCTTTTATCTCTAAAATTCTTGAGAAGGTTGTCGTGACTCAGTTACTGGAGCACCTGCAGAGAAACAGTCTGTTTGAGATGTTTCAGTCAGGCTTTAGAGCTCATCACAGCACAGAAACAGCACTTCTTAAAGTTACTAATGATCGTCTTATAGCTTCAGATCATGGACTGGTTTCTGTGCTGGTTCTGCTGGACCTCAGTGCTGCTTTTGATACAGTTGATCACAGCATCCTGTTACAGAGACTGGAACATGTGGTTGGGATTAAAGGGACAGCAATAGACTGGTTTAGATCATACTTATCTGATAGATACCAGTTTGCTCATGTCCATGGTGTTCCCTCCTCATACAGTAGGGTTAGCCATGGAGTTCCTCAAGGTTCTGTACTTGGACCAATCCTCTTCACATTGTACATGCTTCCCTTAGGGAACATTATTCGGCAGCATGGGATAAATTTTCATTGTTATGCTGATGACACTCAGCTATATTTATCCATGAAACCAGAGGAGACAGAGAAGTTAGTGAAGCCTCAGTCCTGTCTTAAAGACATAAAGTCTTGGATGTCTTCAAATTTCCTTCTCCTTAATTCAGGAAAAATTGAGGTCATGGTGTTTGGTCCTGAACCTATAAGGGATAGATGAGATCACATTATCACTCTAGATGGTATCTCCCTCGCATCTAGTCTCTCTGTGAAGAATCTTGGAGTAACTTTTGATCAAAATTTGTCCTTTTACTCACACATCAAAATAGTCTCTAGAAGTGCCTTTTTTCACCTGAGGAACATCACAAAGATCAGGAAGCTGCTGACGCGGCATGATGCTGAAAAGTTAGTCCATGCATTTGTTACTTCCAGGTTGGACTACTGTAATTCTTTATTATCAGGGTGTCCAAACAACTCTTTAAGAAGCCTCCAGTTGATCCAAAATGCTGCAGCCAGAGTTCTGACAGGTATTGACAAAAGAGATCACATAACTCCTGTAATGGGGTCGCTTCATTGGCTGCCCGTTAAATTTAGAATAATTTTTAAAACCCTTCTTTTGACCTACAAGGTCCTCAGAGGCCTAGCTCCATCCTACCTGGAGGAGCTAGTGATACCTTATCAGCCCAATAGACCGCTCCGCTCTCAGAATGCAGATCTACTTGTGGTTCCCAGAGTCTTTAGGAGTAGAATGGGGGGCCGAGCATTTAGCTACCAGGCCCCCCTGCTATGGAACCAGCTCCCTGTCCAGGTATGGGAGGCTGACTCCATCGCTACTTTTAAGATCAAACTTAAAACCTACCTCTTTGAAAAAGCTTATTGTTACTAATTCTGTAGTTCCAGTTACTATCATAGACAGACAGATTATCATACTTAGGGGGTCGTCTAATCGTTAGGTCACATCTTAGTTATGCTGTTATAGGCCAAGGCTGCCGGAGTCCAGAAACATGATCACCTGACAGGCCTCTGTCACCCCACTGGGTCATGGTTTCCTCTCCTCTCCTCTCCTTTCCTCTCCTTTCCTCCTCCTCATCAAGCAGACTAGTTATGCTGATTCTTGTGTAGTTTTTCTGCCCCCCCTCCCCTCTCTATTTATTTACAGGTATCGCCGCCTTCGGAGCTGCATAATGACCTCCGGCCCCGCTGAAGAGATTGTATATCGTCTTTTTGTGTGTGTTTCTGTGCTCTGTGCCTGTCCTCTCCCTCTCCTCTCCTCTCCTCTCCCTTCCTCTCCTCTTTCCCCTCCTCCTCCTTCTCCTTCTCCTCTCCTCTCCTCTCCTCTCCTCTCCTCTCCTCTCCTCTCCTCTCCTCTCCTCTCCTCTCCTCTACCTCCCCTTCACTCTACTTCTCCTCTTCTCTTCTCTCCTCTCCTCTCCTCTCCTCTCCTCTCCTCTCCTCTCCTCTCCTCTCCTCTCCTCTCCTACCTATTCTATCCTTTACCTGTCCTCCCCCTTCTTCTCTCTCTTTACCCAGCCGGCCATCAGCAGGAGGGTCCCCCTACATGAGCCTGGTCCTGCTCAAGGTTTCTTCCTGTTAAAGGGGAGTTTTTCCTTGCCACTGTTGCTTGTCTGGGGTTAGGCCCTGGGATTCTGGAAAGCGCCTTGAAACAATTTTGATTGTATAAGACGCTATATAAATAAAGATTGATTTGATTTGATTTGATTTGATTTGATTTGACCATCTAGGATATGGAAAAACAGACCGTCAACTCTTAGTTTTTAAAATCATCAGATCCTCTTACACACCTTGTAAAAGTGAGGTTCCGAGGAAAGACGGACGGGGAGAAATGGATGAGTAGTCATAATTCTTGCAGGGTTTCCTGATCTAGATCTGCAGGGCGGCACTTTAGAAACACATCGAGTGGGTTCAGGGAGGCAACTAATCCAAATTCACGGTGCTGTGGAGCATCAACACCCAAAGTGGACAGACGACAAGTAACTTCGATCAGTACATTTCTCTCCCCACCAGACTGGACCTTGGTCTATAGTTGTTCCCTTCTTGACTCCTCTGATGACAGTAACATCCTACTTATCATGACTTACAAACAACTCCTAAAAAGAGAGAAAATGAGCACCAGGGAAGTTCAACTATGGACTGGAATTGCTGATGAGTAACTAAAGAATGCACTAAATGCACAAATTGGAATGATTTTGATGAGCTAATGGAGGTGATATCATCCTACATCGTATATTTACATGAGAATGGCATGTTTATTAGGTCTTAGATGTAGCTTATCAACACTTTGATATGAGGAACGGGCAGGTACCTTAATGGTCCATCTCCACAGGGAGCATTGAATGAACCAAACACAGGTTTTATGTGTTTGTTGTATTCCTGAGAATAACTGGAGCGGTTGACTGGACCAGATGTGGCGTTGACCAGCCCTTTAGTGCACAGCAATGGCCCAAATGCCTAACTGCTCGCACCTCCTGTACAATGGACGATAACTCGTGATCGAGTGCAGTACGTTATTTGTTTCTTCTGCTAGCAACTTATTGTCAAAAGAATTTTTCATCATCAGCCTTTACGGTATCACGTGATATCACGTGATGTATATTACTATATAAATGTGTAAAAAAAAAAATCAATCAACCTTCACTGCCCCCCCCCCCCACTTCAAATTGTTCTCCGGAATCGTCTGTTCCTCACCAGGCGACAGGATCTCAGTAAAAGAATATTTTAATGAGTGTGTGGTTTCAGACACAGCATTTGTTTAAATACTGCTATCTGCATCTGTCGTTAGTTTTGAAATGTTTCTTAGTAAATCTCCCTAAATGCATTGCTCACCACAAGGACGCAATTTATGGAACATTTCAGTAAACCAGGTCTTTGTCCAGGTCCAGGTTATTGTCTGCACTACATGGCTGGCTTTTCCACCATCTTCTTGTAGTTTGTCTTAGTGTATTTGCCAAGGAAATCAACCACGGAGGCATCATCCATAAATCAACATCAATAAAGTGAAAACAAGGGGCACATTCTTGGGGCTCATGTATTGAGCAAGATTTTAACTGCCTGCTCTCATGTGAAGGTGGAAAATTCCACTCATCTGCCATGCCCCTCCTCCACACCCATCTGATCAGTCTTCATCATTTTCTCCTGTTGCTTGCTCTTAGGCCTATTTAAGCCACTGCTGTGCATTCATGCCTTGCCAGATTGTTATCGCTCCATGCTATGACTCTCCAGTACTTTGTTTGATTTACGGGTTTTGACCCTGCCTTCCTTGGACTTCTCTTCTCTGTCAATGCCCTGGTAAACCTGACAACCTTCTGTCCCCATTCAAGAGTTTTTGCCTTGTTTATTTGGACTTTGCCCTCCTGTGGTTGTGCTGTTTTTTGCATACCACAGAGGTTTGTGATATGGTGTGCTGTTACCCACAAGCATTTAATAAAGCTGTTTATTAAAACTGCGCTGGAACTGCTGTGTTGCAAGTGGATCCCACCACACCCATGTCAAAGATACTGGACAATGTCTGGCTGCCGTCAAGTTTATTTAGCCTAAAATCACCTCAGAGCACTCGGGAAACTGGATCAGGAAAAACTTTGAAAAAGCCCTTTTAGGGGAAAAGATAAAACTCGAAGGAGAGCCAGAGATGAGGGATCCCTCTCCCAGAGATGGACAGACATGCAGTGGATGCCACATATACAGTATATGTTCAGTAGAATTAGCAATACTGCCTGTGATCTGTGGCAATGGCCAGTTTTAGGGGGACAAGCGTATAGCTAGATTAACCGGTTCCCAGTCTAAACTCAGGTTTGCGTATTAATTGTCCTGTGAACCACTGCTGGTGTTCACTGCCACTGACCAGGGTGTCTCTTCCGTTACCACATGTCCAGTACAAGCTGGTTCTGTGTCGTAGGACCTTCTCGGATGAGGATGATTTCTCCTCAGCACACAACCATTTTCCAGTTCAACCTTGTAGGATCTTGTACCCAGTGAAGTCATTACTCTGGCTTTCTTCCAGGTTGTGTTCAGTTCACAGGCTTTTAGGGAATTAGGTTAGGGTTAGGCTATCTTGATGCTATCTCAGTCCTGCTGTTGCATTTGTCACAAACTCTCTGATTGATATTAGCATTGCCGTCCTCCTGCTCAGTAGTCTTTTGACTTGAGCCATCTCCCTGCTTCCTTATACCACAGCATTGTCATTTTGTGTCAGTGCCGCTCCAAGTACAGTATCGCTTGCACAACATTGCAGGGTTAGCTCCTCCTCTGGGCCATAGTACTATAGATCATTTTCATTTTCAGTCTTTGGAATGTATTTTTCCATAGTTTCTCCTTATGCGTTAGTTGTCTCAAGATTTCTCAGTAATCTGAGTGTTAGGGTGTAAATCCTGTTTTTGTTTTTGCTTTGTCTTTCAGTGGTGGTGTTGTATGTGCAAGGCCTTGGGACCAAAGAGTGGAGAGAGGTGAGTCCTGATTTAGAAACTAACTCATCCATGTGTTTGTCAAAGGTACCGACACGCATTAGTTGTGTTTCTGTGGTGCTGGTTGAGAGCTTCGTTCACTGAGCGGAGCAGCATCATTAAAAACGCCTGTTCTCTCTCTGCATTTCTCCAGTTCGGTCGGACAGAAGTCATTGACAACACACTGAACCCTGACTTTGTCAGGAAGTTTGTGCTCGATTTCTTCTTTGAAGAG
This sequence comes from Takifugu rubripes, assembly GCF_901000725.2. NCBI lineage: Eukaryota > Metazoa > Chordata > Actinopteri > Tetraodontiformes > Tetraodontidae > Takifugu > Takifugu rubripes. The sequence goes on along the minus strand of NC_042303.1, from coordinate 4,733,430 downwards.
AAGCAGAACCTTCGTTTTGATGTGTAAGTGCGAACATTTTTTACTTCAATTGTGAACCCACGAGTCAGTTCAACATTTGATTCAGTATCAATGTGGCTGGATTTGATTCATCAACTGTAGATGGAGACAACACAGGAGGCATCACATCACCCAAAGTGCGTTCAAACCACACCTTCCTACCGAACCCTGAGAATTCATCCATCCATCCATCCATCCATCCATCCATCCATCCATCCATCCAGCCAGCCAGCCAGCCAGCCAGCCAGCCAGCCAGCCAGCCAGCCAGCCAGCCATCCTACGCCGCTTATCCGGGGTCGGGTAGCGGGGGCAGCAGCCTAAGCAGAGAGGCCCATACTCTGCCCAGCTATGTCTTCCAGCTCGTCTGGGGGAATCCCTAGCCATTTCCTGACCAGTCGAGAGACATAGTCTCTCCAACGTGTTTTGGGTCTTCCTGGGGGCCTCCTACCGGAGGGATATGCCCTGAACACATCACCAGGGTGGCGTCCAGGGGGCATCCTTACTAGATGCCCAAGCCACCTCATCTGGTTCCTCTCAATGCGGCAGAGCGTGGCTCTACTCTGAGCTCCTCCCGGATGGCAGAGCTTCTCACCCTATCTCTAAGGGAGAGCCCAGCCACCCCACGGAGGAAGCTCATTTCGTGATCTTGTTCTTTCTGTCATTACCCAAAGCTCATGGCCATAGGTGAAAGTAGGAACGAAGATCAACCGGTAAATAGAGAGCTTCGCTTTTTGGCTCAGTCAATCTCCTGCTCCATTCTTCCTTCACTCGTGAACAAGACCCCGAGGTACTTGAACTCCTCCACTTGGGGCAGGATCTCCTCCTTGATCCGGAGAAGGCACTACACCTTTTTCCGACTGAGAACCATGGCCTCGGATTTGGAGGTGCTGATTTTCATCCCAGCCGCTTCACATGCGGCGGCGAACCGATCCAGTGATAGTTGGAGGTCATGTCATGACGGTCATGACGCCAACAGGACCACATCATCTGCAAAGAGCAGAGACCCGATCCTGAGGTCACCAAACCGGATCCCCTCAACACCACGACTGCGCCTAGAAATTCTGTCCATAAAAGTTATGAACAGAATTGGTGACAAAGGATAGCCCTGGCGGAGACCAACCCTCACTGGAAATGGGTTGGACTTACTGCCAGCAATGTGGACCAAACTCTGACACCAATCGTACATGGAGCGGACGGCCCATATCAGGAGGCCCGGCACCCCATACTCTCGGGGGACCCCCCATGGGACCCCCCAAAGGACACGAATGCCTTCTCCAAGTCCATAAAACACATGTGGACTGGTTGGGCAAACTCCCGCGCACCCTTGTCGCCCAGGACGAACACCACATTGCTCCCCTGAATCTGAGGTTCGACTATCCAGCGGACCCCTGAATAGACCTTACCAGGGAGGCTGAGGAGTGTGATCCCCCTAGTTTGAATTATTTATTTAGCACACATGCATATAAAATCACAAAAAAATAGAATAAAATGACAAACAAGTAAAATATGTTTTCATGATCATACAAAACAATAAAAAAAGAGGTGCAGAGTTGAGGCAAGAGACCCGTAAGGGCCTGTTCGAGGCCTCTACTCACAAAAACTGCAATACAACAAGATTATCAAGAAAAGAAATGAAAAGAAAGAAAGATAAAGACCATAATAATAACAACTAGAAAGCACTCGGAGAGCACAGACCTCCACCAAGCGCAACAATTCCTGGCATATTGTGATTTCCACCATAAATATTAGTCCCACATATACTTTGACTACATATTTAGATTCCTTGACCATAAAAACATACCGTTAGCCACTGGAATCATAACAATATATGTCTTAGTTCAATAGTTATTCACGAAAAAAAATTCACGCTTTGAAACAATTTTACTTTGTCCGGCGCGAGCGCCTCAGTGGCGGCTACGAGGCACTCCTTCACGAACTCTCCTTCGGCGTGAGGTTTCAGCTTCGTGGCTATTAATTCACTCACCACAAAACTTGCACGCGTAATATTCTCTCTGTCGGTACATGGTCGTGTGAAAGCTGCTTTTTGAGCCTCCAAACTCCGACGAAGAGCGTTAATTTTATCCAAACTCATCTGTCCTTTCAACTCGTCGAGTTTAGCGTGTTTCGCTATGCATTTTTCGTCCGTGTCAATCAGTCCAGCCCACTACGTACATCACATGCTGTGTTCACTGACCCTGACCTTGACTCGGACATAACATAATCGTCTGTTTTATCTCAGAAAACGGGAAAATATTTCCTCTTGTTACGAAAGAAATTTCAGGATACGAAAGGCAAAAATACGCTACCGCTGCTACTCGCAGCTCGCGGAGTTTAGCGAACGGTCCCACTGTATGTATGTAAGTGCACATATAAAATATAAAAATCTTATTGCGTTGCGGGCCGGTAGAAATGGTCTCGTAGGCCCTATACGGCCTGGAGGCCGGGGGTTCCCCACCCCTGCTCTAAGGACTCCAAAAAGGGTGGATACGCTGAACTGCTGTTTGGGCCATAGGCACAAACAACAGTCATGATCCGTCCCCCCACCTGAAGGCGAAGGGAGGCTACCCTCTCATTCACCAGGGTGAACTCCAATATACAGGCACTGAGCCGGAGAGCAACGAGGATTGCCACCCCTGCCCGTCGCCTCTCACCATTGGCAATTCCAGAGTGGTAGAGAGACCAACCCCTCTTGAGAAGACTAATTGAGGTGAGGCTAACTATTTCTAGTTGGAACTTCTCAGCCTTGCACACCAGCTCAGGCTCCTTTCCCATCAGATAGGTGACATTCCACGTCCCTAGAGCTAGTTTCTGCAGCCAAGGATCAGACCGCCAAGGTCCCTGCCTTCGGCTGCCACCTAACACACAATGCATCAGACCCCCTTGGTACCTCCTGCAGGTGGTGAGCCCACGGGAAGGGGGTCCCATGTTGCCTCTTCGGGCTGTGCCCGGCCGGACTCCATGGGCAGAGGTCCGGCCACCAGGCACTCGCCAACGTGCCCTGCCCCCAGGCCTGGCTCCAGGAGGGGGCTCTGGTGACCCGCGTCTGGGCAACTGGGACCAATAATCTTTCTCATCATTAGGGGGTCCTGGGCTACGCTTTGTCTGATCCCTCACCTAGGACCTGTTTGCCATGGGTGGCCCTACCAGGGGCATAAAGCCCCAGACAACAGAGTTCCTAGGATCATTGGGACACGCAAACCCCTCCACCACGATAAGGTGATAGCCCAGGAGGGGACCCTGAGAATCCAATTCACATAAAAAGCAGCTTTACTGAAGGCACCTGAGGGTGTTTCCAAGAATGATAAAGCATGTAAAGAGCTTCATGTATCATCACTGCTGAGTACAAGGAACATCATCCTTGAACACCAGAGCCAGACTGAGGTTTGCCAGAAATCTATTCTTTGGTCAGATGACACTTAACTGGTACTGTTTGTGCACATGGATGTTACTCATGTTCGATGAGCAGCCTTTGACCCTAAGACCACAGGTCATGTGAACAGGGTGGTGGAATCACCATTCTATGGGGCTGGTTTGGAGACTCAACAGGAGCCTTGTGCTATCATGAAGGTGGTAAATTTGCAAATTATATATCAAAATTGGCTCTTAAATTATTCCCGAAAATATTTCGAATGACATCAAAACCAAGAAGGGCTCCACCTCTCTGGCCCTTTTCATGCAACCATTTTGGCACTGTAGCACAGTAGCCTACATTGATGTTTGTGTGTCCCTCCAATGATGGGCGCCCAACTTATGGCCAAGCACGGCTTCCTGTGTCTTGGCTATCAGGCCTGCAAACCCCCCCATCAGTTCACTTCTGATCTGTGACCAATGAGCTAACTCAGGTAATAAGATACATAATCCAGCTCATCTCAGTGGCTGATGATAGGTGTCAACAGGTCTCAGACCAGGTTGCCACCTTAATCTGAAAATACGGACTCGTCACTAAAAGTTGCCTCTATTTTTGTCCTTTGAGCAGGGGAAATCCCCAATTTGGGTGACTTCTATAATAATGAATTGGGGCAGTTTTGATGCTGCTCCACCTGTCTGGAACCAGTTTCTCATTGAACAATGAAGCACTGTTATGTTGCTGCAGCACTGCTGCTTCCAGAATACAGATCTCTTGACTAATAGAAAGAACTGTTGGCGTTGCTAAGATACTGCCGCTCTACTTTCAAACAAGTGCAATGGCAAAAACAGCCAAGCCGTCACAGAATGGCAAAAAAGATTTTTGATACCATAATAAATGTCCATATGTTCATTTCCCTTGATATGGTGGGTTTAATTCGATATGTGATCCTAGAAACACATCACAAGCTCCTGGGCTTTTATTTTGTTCTTCCTGTCACTGGCAGTGTAACTTTGCATATTTGCTAAATATTTTGTTTAACCAAAGATATTTAGATTTAGGATTTAGATTTAATATTTAGATTTACCATTTGAATTTAGTTTTAATATTTAATATATTTCTAAGATGACAGTTTGTTCCTAAAATATCCTAAAAAGTGACTTTGAAAATCACACATCGCAAAAACATAGCTGTTTTTTAGCCTGAGCTGCTGAGCTCTTCCTCTCTTCTTTTTTCTTTCAGATAGGTCTTCCTGAGGAGTCCAGGTTTTAACATTTATGACCATTAACCAAACAACTTTCTATGCTCACTAAAATTAACATATCACTAAGAGCTGTAAAAATAGCCAGACACAGTGAACTTCTTTAGCAGTCGGCTTCAAACATTTAAAAAAAAGATATGTAGCATTGTAGAACTCCAAGTGGCCAACAACAGCAATATCAACACACACACGTGCATGCACACACACACATTTAACACACACACAGTTACATGCACAGATGGATGACTGATTAGTGACAATAAAACAGGATTAAAAGCAGAATAGTTGAAGAGCTAAAATTTTACTGAAAATCTATCAAAATACATTAACATGAATCCAGATCAGCATGAACCAGTATGAAAATGATGTTTTTGGGTCTTTTCGCTTTCAGAATGAGAAGTGATTTTTCTTTGAATAGCCTATACTAGCGATGGGACCGTTGGCTAGGTAAATTAGCATAGAGGATAAACTGTTCATTTGAATTTTACATAACCTTTGTAGCTCTGATTGATGCTGAAGGTGCTACCTTATTAGCAGAGCATAGTGGTCCACTGATCTTCAGCTGATGAATGAAAACTTCTGTTTGGCTGTTTCATCACAGCAGAACCTTATTTTTTAAGCCTTCCTTCTTACTGGGAATCCAGAAATTATCCACCTTCTGTCTATTTACCAATCTGATTTGGAATGTTGGTTCTATTTTAGGTTCTAGTTGAACCCCAGAATCACTTGTTCATATTAGAAAAGCTCCTGAAATGTCTATTCTTGTGTCTGTACAATCTTATTTCTACCCTCAGAATCAACAGAAAAGTTAGAAAGAGTGGAATGTGGTCGCAAGGGTGGCCAAGATATGGATCATTCCCCATCCCAGGAGGCCTACGGGCTACCTCTGATGAGGTCATGACAGGGGATCCCAATGAAAGAGTGCACCCTTAAGTGGAGGACATCAATTATTAACATCAGCTCCTCCACAGGTTATTTTTAGTGCACATGTGGAGCCATGTGATGGCTCTGACCATGAAACGCATGCTGATCCTCGGATAAGATGAGCTGTTTTTGGCCCCTCAAAACCCTCAAACAGAGGTGCATTGTGGGTTGAAACAAATGTCAGTCAGGTCATTTGCATTTTCCTACCAGCTGCACATCTAAGATGACATCAATCTTCCCGGAAAATGAAAACTCAACATGACTGAAATTCTTTACAAATGACTGATTTCCACCTGTTTGCATGCTTCGACCACTGCTACAACCTCTGCTGCTCTGCACTTGTGTGTTAAAGGGGCTGTCTTTAATCTCACTGCTTGACAATTTTTGAAAGTTTTGTTTTCATTGCAGGAGCAAATGCAGTCTGAAAGAAAGTGAATGCAGAAAAAAACAAGCTCATTAAATTTTGTTGGTAAACATTTTGAGAAAAAATATATCATACTTCGACATTTTAGACTTTAAAGCTCTCCCAGCAGGGATTCTTGTCTTGATGCTAGATGGACATTAGCTCATCAGTGTACATCAGATACTATTTGTGTTTGGGTCAGTTCGTCTTATTCTTTTTCCCTGGGGGATTATACATCCCAGCAGTCCAGGGAACACTGATTGGTGAAGGAAGGGCAGGATCATTGTTGTGATGCTGTAAACACATAACCTTTTGTTTGTGTCAGAAAGAGTGAAAGATATCCGACTCAGCCTTCATCTTGAAACAGCTGCAGGTCTGATGTGGTTGTTTTGAAGTCGTGTTTCAGATGTGGGAGAAACGGCAAGATCCCCAGTCCTGATATTCCCAGGAGAGCCATTGACTTTCTTCCTGCTCCATTATCTGTAACATCTTTTTCATTTGCAGATACAACGTGGACACCAAGAGTTCGAACTTCTCCAAACATGTAAGCTGATTCGTATTGTCTCCTGTGAGCTGGGTCGGGCCCGAACTGGACCTTATTTTCTTAATCTAGATCATAGTCTCGGACTGATATTAGCTTCTGATTCACAGCCCTAATGTCCTCAAATCAATTCAAATGTGAAAATAATGTATAGTTGCATATGTGTGTGTGTGTATGTATGTATGTATGTATGTATGTATGTGTGTGTGTGTGTGTGTGTGTGTGTGTGTGTATGTAAGTATGTATGTATGTATGTATGTATGTATGTATGTATGTATGTATGTATGTATGTATGTATGTATGTATGCATGTATGTATAAACACACACACACACACACACATATATTTTATATATATATATAATATGTGTGTGTGAAACTGTAGAGAGCTCATAATCCTAATGGCACAGACAAGCACCTGAAAACAAGCTATACACCACAGGTATATAGGTCCACAGCTTCACATCTGCCATAAAAACATGAGAATCAGAAAGCGTAATTTCAACTAAAGCTCAAAATTAGCCCCACAACACTGAGCTTTTCCTTTGGATGTTTGGATGACATCACATGAAGGTGTTTCCTCTAACGCGTATCTATGTTTTCTGTCATGTCTGGACACCTGGATGAGCAGAAGGTAAGCCCACATGTTTGATGAATTAATCTCACCATCAGTCCAGATGATGGTCCCGTGCTACTCTGTAAAACTCTGCCATCACATTTAGCGGTGTCTAACAGTTCACCATCATGTGAATTGTTGCCTCTGTTCTGGTCTCTGAAGGACTTCCTAGGTCAGACCTTCTGTACTTTGGGGGAAATCATTGGTTCACTCGGCAGCCGACTGGATCGAATGCTCTCGTGAGTAAAGAATTTAGATTTATGGTTGAATTTTTGTCTCATTTCTACACTCTTAAATTTTAAACATTTAGTTTTCATCAAAAGTTAACATTGGCAAACAGCCACTAGGGGGGCTCCAAGAGCTCAGACAGGGCATCACTAAAAAGGAAACAGTGGGTCAGTGGCACATAACTGCAGCTTAAATTGAGACATCAAGGTCCTAAAGGAACTCGGAGAATAGAAGCAGAATAACAGGACAGGAATATGCTATTGTGAATTAGCACCAGATAACAAAACGTAGCCAGATAATGGTACCAAGGATCAAGCCTCTATACACAGTAGGCACAACATTCAAGGAAATGCCTGTTTTAATGTTCCTTTTTAATCTACATGGACATAGCTGTTGACGAAAGTTCTCATTCATCCAGGTCATACTCATTCTTCCAGGTCATACTCATTCTTCATACTCATTCTTCAAGGACAGAACAGGCAAGACCAAAACTACAGTTGAGGACAGTGGGATTTCCATGGTAACTAGTACGGGCCATGGTCTTTACCTGCATTTTTGGGTTTTAGATGCAACATTTCTGAGGTTTAAGTGCAGAATGAACATCAATATTTGGTGAGGGCTTTTTTTGTGAATTGAATGTAATTAGATATTGAAAAGCACATAAATGAGGTTGGATACAAGTTAGGAAATACAGGTACTGACCCATCACTGGTGCTGCCTGACTCATCCTAGGCTCGCCCAACAAGGTCGCATTTGACACGCTGGACGAGTTGCAATGCAAGACAATTTCCTGTGTTGTTTTTATTTTGAGTTGTACAGAGAACGTTGCCATGGAGATGAGTTGAGCTGCAGCGAGGGAGAATGACAGAACATACTGAAGTAGAGATGCTCGTACTGTAGTATCGACTGTCTGAAACCACATCTATGAACCACATTTATTAGAAGTATTTAGACATTTTATGTTTACATGTACAGTATTAAAGGAAAATTCCTGCTTATCAAATCAAATCAAATCAAATCAAATCAAATCAATCTTTATTTATATGGCGTCTTTTACAATCAAAATTGTTTCAAGGCGCTTTCCAGAATCCCAGGGCCTAACTCCAGACAAGCAACAGTGGCAAGGAAAAACTAGGGGGACCCTCCTGCTGATGGCTGGCTGGGTAGAGAGAGGAGAGGAGAGGAAGAGGGAGAGGGAGAGGAGAGGAGAGGAGAGGAGAGGAGAGGAGAGGAGAGGAGAGGAGAGGAGAGGAGAGGAGAGGAGAGGAGAGGAGAGGAGAGGAGAGGAGAGGAGAGGAGAGGAGAGGAGAGGAGAGGAGAGGAGAGGAGAGGAGAGGACGGGCACAGAGCACAGAGCACAGAAATGGGCACAGAGCACAGAAACACATACAAAAATACACTATTTATACAGCGGGTCAGCGGGGCCAGAGGTCATCATGCAGCTCCGAAGGCGGTGATACCTGTAAATGAATACAGAAGGGGGGGGGGGGGGGGGGGGGGGAACAGAAAAACTACACAAGAATCAGCATAACTAGCCTGCTTGATGAGGAGGAGGAAAGGAGAGGAAAGGAGAGGAAAGGAGAGGAGAGGAAACCATGACCCAGTGGGGTGACAGAGGCCGGTCAGGTGATCATGTTTCCAGACCCCGGCAGCCTTGGCCTATAGCAGCATAGCTAAGATGTTAACGTAATGATTAGACGACCCCCTAAGTATGATAATTTGTCTGTCTATAATAGTAACTGGAACTACAGAATTAGTAACAATAAGCTTTTTCAAAGAGGTAGGTTTTAAGCCTAATCTTAAAAGTAGCGATGGAGTCAGCCTCCCGTACCTGGACAGGGAGCTGGTTCCATAGCAGGGGGGCCTGGTAGCTAAATGCTCAGCCCCCCATTCTACTCCTAGAAACTCTGGGAACCACAAGTAGACCAGCATTCTGAGAGCGGAGCAGTCTATTGGGCTGGTAAGGTGTCACTAGCTCCTCCAGGTAGGATGGAGCTAGGCCTCTGAGGACCTTGTAGGTCAAAAGAAGGGTTTTAAAAATTATTCTAAATTTAACGGGCAGCCAATGAAGAGACACCATTACAGGAGTTATGTGATCTCTTTTGTCAATACCTGTCAGAACTCTGGCTGCAGCATTTTGGATCAGCTGGAGGCTTCCTAAAGAGTTGTTTGGACACCCTGATACTAAAGAATTACAATAGTCCAGCCTGGAAGTAACAAATGCATGGACTAACTTTTCAGCATCATGCCGCGTCAGTAGCTTCCTGATCTTTGTGATGTTTATCAAGTGAAAAAAGGCACTTCTAGAGAGTGTTTTAATGTGTGAGTTGGAGAGGTTTTGGTCAAAAGTTACATCTAGATTCCTCACAGAGAGACTAGATGTTAATGAGATACCATCTAGAGTGATCATGTGATCTAATCTATCCCTGAGAGGTTCAGGACCAAACACCATGACCTCAGTTAAGGAGGAGGAAATTTGAAGACATCCAGGACTTTATGTCTTTAAGACAGGTCTGAAGCTTCACTAACTTCTCTGTCTCCTCTGGTTTCATGGATAAATAAAGCTGAATGTCATCATCATAACAATGAAAATTTATCCCATGCTGACGAATAATGTTCCCTAAGGGAAGCATGTACAATGTGAAGAGGATTGATCCAAGTACAGAACCTTGAGGAACTCCATGGCTAACCCTACTGTATGAGGAGGGAACACCATGGACATGAGCAAACTGGTATCTATCAGATAAATATGATCTAAACCAGTCTAGTGCTGTCCCTTTAATCCCAATCACATGTTCCAGTCTATGTAACAGGATGCTGTGATCAACTGTATCAAAAGCAGCACTGAGGTCCAGCAGAACCAGCATAGAGACCAGTCCATGATCTGAAGCTATAAGAAGATCATTAGTAACTTTAAGAAGTGCTGTTTCTGTGCTGTGATGAGCTCTAAAGCCTGACTGAAACATCTCAAACAGGCTGTTTCTCTGCAGGTGCTGCAGTACCTGAGTCACCACCACCTTCTCAAGAACTTTAGAGATAAAAGGAAGGTTGGATATTGGCCTATAATTTGCTAATACATCAGGATCCAGTGATGTTTTTTTAAGAAATGGCTTAATCACTGCCACCTTGTAGGATCGGGTTACATAACCTGTCACTAAAGAACCATTGATCTGGTCCAGGATAGAACTGCCTATCAATGGTAAAACATCCTTCAAAAGGTGTGTTGGGATGGGATCTAAAAGACACGTGGTGGTCTTGGATTTCTGAATTAGCGAAGACGCCTCAGAAAAATATATAGGGCTGAAGGAGTTTAAGGGCTCGTTGGAGAACCTGTATGTTCCCACAGTCAGCACGTCTGGTGATGGTCCAGTTGTTGGGATGGCCTGGTTAGCTTTTTCTCTGATAGCTAGAACTTTATCAGTGAAGGAGCTCATGAAGTCTTCACCACTAAGGAATATGTGGATCTAAAACACTGTGACTCTTGGTTAATTTGGCCACAATGCTGAAAAGAAACCTGGGGTTGTTCTTATTATCCTCAATTAAAGAAGAAAAATAAGCTGTTCTAGCCTTGCGGAGGGCCTTTTTGTAAACTAATAGACAGTCTTTCCAGGCTACATGATAGCTGTCTATTTTACAAGAATGCCACATCCTTTCTAGTCTTATCCCCCAGGTTGTATGATAAATGCATGTTAGCATCAACATTTAGATCATACAAATTCAAAGATTATTTTATTAACCCATTAAATGTTTCCTTTCCTGCAGTCAAAACTCCTTTTGAAGAGTTTCTATAATACTTTTGTCCTTTCCAGGGGCTTTAATCTGACAAAGCTGTACGCAAATGTTCTGATGGATAAAGGGGTAAAGGAGGAGAAGAGTTAGGCCAGAGGGAAGACAGAAAGAGGAGAGCAGACACATTCATCAAAGGGATTGGCCCCAATTTGAAAGATTTGTAAAGTTCGGACAAGGACCTGAAGGAAGCCGGCTTGATGGTCGATTTGTTAAGTAACAACACGGGATCCAAACGGTCCGCTCTGATGGTCCTCCATCATATTCCTGCCAGGGACAGTGGATTTCCATCTTAGGTGCACATCATGAGGGTGTGTTAGGTGAGGTGGATCAATGGAGATGTGGGGAGGGGAAAGACTGGGTCTGTTGTGACCATTCACATTATTTCAATTGTTTCCACATATTGTGACCATGTCACTATGTGGCGCTACTATCCCATGATTCCATGTTTTTGGCAGGGCATGAATATGGATGCAATGCAGTCATTTGTGGCTGATGAAGGAAGTTTGGGGGGGGGGGTGGAGTGTATATTGCTTAGCTAGGTCCCAATGCTAATCTGGCTGATTTGATAAGGTCCCAATGCTAATGTATGTCAATGACTAGCTGAGTGCAAAGGCTAGCTGAGTGCAGCTTGTTAGCAACAAGGAGTTTGTCTAGACTCTAAAGGAAGGTTGAAAGTTGTATGAAGAGAACTTGGAAGAAGTTCTCTTTGTAAGGTGTGTGCTTCAAAAATCCGGTCCAGTCCATTTAATTCAACTCAAATGGGCTCTGATGAAGATGTAGAACCATCCCAAAGCTGAAACGGACCGCAGCTGAATGACCTCCATGAGTGTGGGCTGTCCTGAGCTACTGAGTGTAGAGTCATGAGACACAAAGGTTGTTATTTCTTTTATTTGAACATGAGTTGTCATTATAAGAAACATTTAAGAGTCATAATATGTTCTGTAGCATAATAGCTAAGATGATGCTAAAGGTTAGCTGCTCCTGCTCTAAGTATTAGCACTAGCTTAACATAATGGCTGTAGCTACAGAATTAGTAATTGTAGCTCTTCTCACGGAGGAAGGTTTTCATCCTCATCATCCTCCCATACCTGGACAGGAAGCTGGTCCCTCAGCAGGGGGCCTGTTCTACTGCTAAAGGTTCTGGAACCAGCAGTAAATCCTGTTCTGAGATTGGAGAGCTCTAATGTGAGGATCTGGTGCTGTCATCTTGTCTAGATGGACCTACTCTAGATGGTGGACCTGCACCTCTGAGGAGCTCAAAGGTCAGGAGAAAGATTTTAATGTCTGTTCTGGATTTAATGGGTGGCCACTGAAGAGAAGCCAGCACAGTCTTTTGACCTCTGTGGCTAAAAAGAATAGGAACATGCCTTTACACAATTAATTACACCACAAAATGTCATGGACAGCGCAACCTTCTTATTGCAAGGCAATAGTGCTCTGCCACTGTGCAATACAAAATACAACTCAAGAAATACTTTTACAAAGTTTGTAAAATAAAGTTTAAATAAAGTTTACGATTCATAAACTTTTTTGCATGTTTTTGGGGTGAAACAAAATTATCAAAAGAAACTTACTTTTAAAAATGAAATTAAAGTGGGATAAAGCAAGCACAGCTGCAGCTTATTCCCAATCAGCCCTGCTTATAAGCCTCCCCTGCACTCTCAGTCTTTGCCAGATTGTTCTTCTGCTTTGATGCGAGACTTTCCAGCGTTGTTTCCCTGCCGGATGACCCGTTACCGACCCTGCCTGTCTCCGTTCTGCCTGCCTCGCCTGTTCCCCGGACAACCTACCTGCTTTCTGCCCCTGACTACGACTTCTGCCTCAGCGTTTCTGGTTCCTGTCTGCTCACCTGGTTTTGACTTCTCCGCCTGGCCCCGACTTCGCTGCTGCTCGTCCCCAGTCTGCTCCGCTACATCGTCAGCCTCATCTCCTGTAAGCCCCTTTCTGTCACTACTGCCCGCTGTCAGCGGAACTGCATGGTTCCGAGGATTTACATCCTTCCCCTTTGGTGCCGCATTCCATCTCTGCTCGACCCACTCCCCGAGCCTGCAACCCATAGACTTTGTGCGGGCCCGGAGCCTGAAGAACGGACTATTTCCTGTGTTTCCTTGTCTGCCTGAGTTCCTGTTTGCCCGTGTGTTAATAAAAGTCATTACTACGGTCCAGCTTTCCAGAGTGCTGCATTTGGGTCCAAACTGCACCCGTCACAGTACAATCTGGCCAAACATGGACCCAGCACACTCGTCACCACCTCAGTCTCATTTGGACCAAGTGGAGGGAAGGCTCCAACAATTCGAGGCCCAGCTAGCCTCCAATGCTGCAGAGGCTCGGCAGACAGCATCGGCCCTGGAGCAGGCATTAATGTCAGTAGCCACCCAGGTCCAACAGCTGGCGGTCTCAGTGTCACAACCGGCCGCTCCTGTTCCTGCTCCAGCTCCTCCTCCTCCGGTTCCTGCTCCCCCACCAGGCACTGCTCCAGAGCCCCGGGTGGGAACCCCAGAGCGTTATTCTGGGGACCCAGAGGGCTGCAATCCGTTCCTCACGAACTGTTCAATCCTGTTTGCTCTGCAGCCCTACACCTTTACCATCAATCACCTGACTGGCAGAGCATGCCTGTGGGGAACGGCAGAGTGGGAGAGGGGCACGCCGGCCTGTTCCTCTTTCCAGGCATTCTCTGCGGTTTTTGGGCCTGTTTCTCTGGGCCCGGATGCCACCGGGGGAAGTCGGCCTGTTGCTGACTACGCTATCAACTTCCGTACCCGGGCGCGGCTTAGTGACTGGAACCCAGCAGCCCAGTGCGACGCCTTCCTCAGTGGGCTAGCGCCATACATAAAGGATGCGTTGGTTTCCTTTGATCTTCCGCGCTCCCTCGATAGACTCATCGAGCTGACTTCTAGGCTGGATAGGCGCATCCAGGCAAGGAGAAGAGAGCTACGCCAGGGAGGGGCGGAGCACCATTCGTCTGCCCACCTGTGAGGGTCTCCAGCCACCCCCAACCTTCTCACAGGGCCCGCATCTGGGGGGGCGAGCCCATGCAGGTGGGACGCACCAGCCTGACTCCTGCCGAGCGAGAGCGACGACGCCAGGGGAACCTCTGTCTCTACTGCGGCCAGGCTGGGCACTTTGTCTCTCATTGCCCAGTAAAAGGGAGGGCTCAGCAGTAGACAGGGGCGTACTGCTGAGCCGGACTCAAGACTCTGCCCCCTGCCCACGGCCATTGTTTCACGTCCGGCTTCTGTTGGCTCTCTCACACCCTCGCCACCTTCATAGACTCTGGGGCTGATGTCAGCCTGATCGATGAGGAGCTCGCCGTCCAGCTCTGTATCGACCGGGTTCCGTTACCACATTCAGTTCCTGCCAGCGCCCTGGATGGCCATCTCCTAGGGACCATCACTCACCAGACCACGCCCATCCATTGGTCTTCACCAAGTTGGATCTCCGCAATGCCTACCACCTAGTCCGGATCCGGGAGGGGGACGACTGGAAGACCGCCTTCAACACACCCACTGGACACTATGAGTACCTGGTCATGCCTTTCGGCCTTACTAATGCCCCGGCCGTATTCCAGGCATTAATGACATCTTGAGAGACATGCTCAACAAGAGTGTGTTTGTCTACCTGGACGACATCCTGATCTTCTCCCGTTCCAAGGAGGAACACGTGCATCATGTCCAGGCCATCCTCCAACACCTGCTGGAGAACTCGCTGTTTGTCAAAGCTGAGAAGTGTAAATTCCATGCTACCTCCGTCTCTTTCCTGGGATACATTATCGGTCAAGGCAGTGTGGAGATGGACCCCTCCAAGGTCTCTGCCGTCACCTCCTGGCCCGTCCCCGAGTCCCGGAAACAGCTGCAACGGTTCCTGGGATTCGCCAACTTCTACCGAAGGGTCATCCGGGGATACAGCACCGTGGCCGCTCCACTCACTTCTCTCACCTCCTCCAAGGCACCCTTCCATTGGTCCCAGGATGCCGAGTACGCATTCCAGAACCTCAAGGCCCGGTTCACTTCAGCTCCCATTCTCCTGGTTCCTGATCCTGAAAGGCAGTTCATAGTAGAGGTGGATGCTTCTGATGTGGGGATCGGCGCCGTTCTCTCTCAACGTTCTGCTGATGACCAGAAAATGCACCCCTGTGCCTTCTTCTCCCGACGTCTGTCTCCGGCAGAAAGAAATTATGACATTGGGAACCGAGAACTGTTGGCGGTGAAACTGGCATTGGAGGAATGGCGTCACTGGTTAGAGGGGACTAAATTGCCCTTCCTGGTTTGGACGGACCACAAGAACCTGGAGTACATCTGTTCGGCTAAGAGACTGAACTCCCGTCAGGCCAGGTGGTCCCTGTTCTTTACCATGTTCAACTTTTCCCTCTCCTATTGGCCAGGCTCCCGCAACGTCAAGCCTGACGCTCTATCTCGCCAGTTCTTGGGAACAGAAGACACTGCCCTTAACCCAGACACCATTCTTCCTGCTCCCTGCCTTGTGGCTTCTCTCACCTGGGAGGTAGAGGAGCTTTTAAAAGCCACCCTGGAGAACCAACCTGGTCCCAGCTCCTGCCCTCCTGACTGCCTGTTTGTACCGGGGGGTCTGAGGTCTGACGTCCTGCAATGGGCCCACGGCTCCCGGCTCACTTGTCACCCAGGGATTCAGCGCACTAAAGAGGTCCTGCAGCGGCGGTTCTGGTGGCCCACTTTAGAGGAGGACACCAGAGAGTTTGTCACCGCCTGCCCGATCTGCAGTCTGCACAAATCCTCCCACCAGGCCCCTGCCGGTTACCTGCAACCTCTGCCTGTGCCACATCAACCCTGCTCCCATATTTCGCTGGACTTTGTTACCGGTCTGCCACTGTCGGGCGGATTCACCACTATCCTGACTGTGGTAGACCGGTTCAGCAAGATGGCCCACTTTGTGCCCCTACCCAAGCTTCCATCGGCCAAGGAGACTGCTGAACTTGTTCTGCAGCACATATTTCGGCTCTACGGCCTTCCATCGGATATAGTCTCTGATCGGGGTCCCCGGTTCACGTCCGTATTCTGGCGGGAGTTCTGCAGCGTCATCGGGGCCACTGTAAGCCTGTCCTCTGGGTTCCATCCCCAATCCAACGGCCAATCGGAGAGGGTGAATCAGGAGATGGAGACGGCGCTTCGCTGCATGGCGTCCAGACACTCCTCCACTTGGTCCAAGCAGCTACTGTGGGTGGAATATGCCCACAACACCCTAACCAGCTCCGCCACTGGACTTTCTCCCTTCCAGTGCACCTATGGCTTCCAGCCTCCGCTGTTCCCAGCCCTGGAGAAAGAAGCTTCCTGTCCGTCCGTCGAGGCTTTTATCCGCCGTTGCCGCCGGACCTGGACCCAGGCCAGAGCTGCTCTCCTACGGGCAGCTGACCGTTACTCGACGGCAGCCAACCGCCATCGTTCCCGGGCTCCCAATTACCTGGTGGGGCAGAAGGTATGGCTCTCAACCCGAGGCCTTCCCTTGAGGGTGGAGTCCAAGAAGCTGGCTCCTAAGTTCATTGGGCCGTTTATTATTGAGAAGGTCATCAACCCTGCAGCTGTCAGGCTCAAGCTGCCCCGTGCCATGCGGATCCACCCAACCTTCCATGTCTCCAGGATCAAGCCGGTTCGAGAGAGTCCGTTGATGCCTGCTTCTCAGCCGCCACCACCTCCACGGATTATTGATGGGGATCCTGCCTTCACAGTTCGCCGCCTGCTGCGCTCCCGCCGCCGTGGAAGGGGTCTGCAGTATCTCGTAGACTGGGAGGGATACGGCCCAGAGGAGAGGTCATGAGTCCCGGCCCGTCACATCCTGGATGCGCAGCTCATCCGTGAGTTCCATCGCTGTCACCCTGACCAGCCCTCCAAGATCCCCAATGTTGGTGGGGGTGCCAATTTAGAGGCTCTGTCCTCCCTGTCGTCCGAGGCATCCAGTGACGAGAACGAAGAGGAAGCTGAGACGGAGGCCTCAGAAAAATTTTAGCCTGAGTTCCTGTTTGCCCGTGTGTTAATAAAAGTCATTACTACGGTCCAGCTTTCCAGAGTGCTGCATTTGGGTCCAAACTGCACCCGTCACAGTACAATCTGGCCAAACATGGACCCAGCACACTCGTCACCACCTCAGTCTCATTTGGACCAAGTGGAGGGAAGGCTCCAACAATTCGAGGCCCAGCTAGCCTCCAATGCTGCAGAGGCTCGGCAGACAGCATCGGCCCTGGAGCAGGCATTAATGTCAGTAGCCACCCAGGTCCAACAGCTGGCGGTCTCAGTGTCACAACCGGTCGCTCCTGTTCCTGCTCCAGCTCCTCCTCCTCTTCCTCCGGTTCCTGCTCCCCCACCAGGCACTGCTCCAGAGCCCCGGGTGGGTACCCCAGAGCGTTATTCTGGGGACCCAGAGGGCTGCAATCCGTTCCTCACGAACTGTTCAATCCTGTTTGCTCTGCAGCCCTACACCTTTACCATCAATCACCTGACTGGCAGAGCACGCCTGTGGGGAACGGCAGAGTGGGAGAGGGGCACGCCGGCCTGTTCCTCTTTCCAGGCATTCTCTGTGGAACTTCGTAAGGATTTTGGGCCTGTTTCTCTGGGCCCGGATGCCATCGGGGGACTCATGAGCGTGAAGCAGGGAAGTCGGCCTGTTGCTGACTACGCTATCGACTTCCGTACCCGGGCGCGGCTTAGTGACTGGAACCCAGCAGCCCAGTGCGACGCCTTCCTCAATGGGCTAGCGCCATACATAAAGGATGCGTTGGTTTCCTTTGATCTTCCGCCCTCCCTCGATGGACTCATCGAGCTGACTTCTAGGCTGGATAGGCGCATCCAGGCAAGGAGAAGAGAGCTACGCCAGGGAGGGGCGGAGTACCATTCGTCTGCCCACCTGTGAGGGTCTCCAGCCACCCCCAACCTTCTCACAGGGCCCGCATCTGGGGGGGCGAGCCCATGCGGGTGGGAGTGCTGCATTTGGGTCCAAACTGCACCCGTCACAGCTGTTGCAAGAAAGTTTGCCACCAAAGAGGAAGAAAAGGTTTCTGTGGGTTCCGCCAAACGATGAGGTGAGGTGAAAAGTTTCGTCCTTAATGATTTTTATGTATCAAGATTTAACATTTGGGTTTAGACTTTGTAACATTTAGTTAAATGTGAGACAATGTCTAATTGACATTTTAAATTGGCTGTCCCATCAAACAAACACTATATATAACACCTGCACCTGAGTCTTTTTCAGTTCACCTGATTTATTACACTGGAGAGATTATTTCTCCTCCAGACAGATTAAAGCAGAGAACAGCAGTACACCTCCACCCCAGCAGAGCCGCAGGGACACAGGCATAACCCTCAGAGGCTGCGTCAGTGCTGGGAGGGAACTCAAGATTCTGCGGGGGGTTTGATGGGGTTTTGCTGATGGTGTTGGATGTTTCTGGCAGCCATTAAACAGCAGGCGATCATCTGAGGTGTCCGCTGTTCCTTCAGCTCCAGTCGCGATAACATTTAAGCAGTAAAGGTGCAACAGCTCTATTTTAGGATCCATGTTGATCATGATGATGTGATCATGATTTCTTCTCAGGGCTCACAAATTCTTCCACAAAACCTGCTCCAAATGGCAGAACACAGGGAAAATACCTTCGAATACACTTTAGAGCAGTACTGTGTACTAGTACTGCAGCGGAGTGAAATACCTCAATCAGATCAGAATCAGAATCAGAATCAGGTTTATTGCCATTGTTCATGTAATACACAGTATTACACAAGCTAGGAATTTGTCTTGGTGTGACGCTGCGACATTCAACATAAAGAAGACAACACTAGAATAAGATAAATAAAATAAGATATATATACAGTATATATATAAATAGTAAGAAATAGTGCAGGTCAATGCAGGAGTAATGTATTGTTCGTGATTCCGACTGGCTGCTGTACATGGTGCTTAAGTGATAAGTCACTTGGTGTTCAGCAGCCTGATGGCAGAGGGGAAGAAGCTGTTCATGTAGCGGGAGGTTTTGGTCCGAATGGACCGTAGTCTCCTGCCTGAGGGGAGGGGGGAAAACAGTCCGTGACTAGGGTGGGAAGGGTCGGCCGTGAGGGTCGGCCTCAAGGCAGTAATGTTAGCATTACACACATGTGTGCATTTTATTTGTTTGGAACTATAAACTTTTTATTTAAAAACACTTGTAACATTACTAAAATGAGCTCTCTTACATGGACCCACCATTGTTGGGTGTGTTCTCATTCATGCAGGTTGCATTAATCCATCAATACGTATCAATAATGTTGCATTTTTGCTGATGCTGTTTTAAAAGAATATTTTTAAATCTTTTCCTGCTGAGTGAGGGGTGAACTTTTAGTTATCCCTCCCATCAGCATCACTTGTTCTACACACTGAAAACAGGTCAGAGATTCTCTTGAGATCTCAACACTTGCAGCTAACATCTCCTGAAAGGCTCCAGCATGGATTATTTATCCCTCTAAACATCCACCGCACCACCCTGATACCACATGGCTGACGTGCTCTTGCCTCTGTTGTGAAGTGTCTGCCGGGGTCTTGTCCTCGGGTCGTACTCTTTTTGGTTCTGTCTTAATCAGACATTTGGACATGGGGTTCCTCAGCATGGCTGACCAGGTGGACACACCTGCAATGACAGGTTCATGTAGTTCCCTCTTTTACCCATAGCACCACCACCACCGGTGGGCAGTATACTGTAGTGTAGACACATGCAGGGGAGGTCTGGATAATGTGCTCTTTGTAAAAACTCAATAGATGCTGTCATTATGGACAGTTGTGTTTGCTTGTGATTGCAACATTCAGCCTTGTCTGTAGATGGCCTTGTCATTTGTTAAATGACGGCCTAAGTACTCGACCACCTCACAAACAAACCACAGACAGAAAACAATGGTTCACCAACGTCGTCCCTTCTCTGATCTTGATGCTGTTCTTGTTTTTCGTGTGTGCATGTAAATGCACTGTCTACTCAGAATACCAAAGAGCCTTGGTTCTCTGAGTGTAACGATTATTGGTATCAACATGAACGAAGGCTTTTGTTCATCATCAAAACAAAGATTGTGGTATGTCCATTATATAAAGCTCAAGGATGTGATAAATGCTGCTACAGAACACTGCAGAGGAAAACCAAACTGTTGTCAGCTGTCTGTAGGTCCACCAACCTGTTCAATATAGAACCTGACAGAGGTGAATGCTATGTTGTGGATTATGACGTTTATTTGACAGAACACAGCAACATCTGTCAGTGTTACCCAACAGAATTAAACTGGAGAAGGTAGTCTCGAATGTCCTCCTCACTCAAGTTCAAGCAATCACTCCTGTTGCCATGGACAGAGGTGGACCATTATTCACAGAAAAGGAGAGAGGAATAACATCTGTAATGGCCAATTCTCAGGTCTGACCTGTGCTGCAGTTAGGAGCCGCATACATACGCAATGATCCAGCCAAGATGATGGGAGAGTAGCGTTAGATTCCCACCCACATGGAAGTCTTTATGTGGGAAATCTAGTCCCTCCAGCTTCTGCTCAGGTGAAAATGTCTCTTGAACACACAGGACATCATGTGGGAGTTTCACATCGGAACAATGGTAAATGCTGGCAGTAGAATAAATAAACTGCAGGGTTTCTGACCTCACGAGCTGCACAGGTGGAGAGAAGCTGAGCTCTAATCATGCTAACACTTAGTAGGAGAAGATCCTCAAGGAAATGAGCCCATGAGCATACAACTAAGAGGTTAGGTGACCCAACTTAATACCTCTTCCGGCAGCAACATGCGTCCATTGCTGAAAGAGACAGATCATTGTGCCCAGGCTTGTGAACTGGGTCAAACTGGTTCAGACTGCCATAACCTGTAACGCAGCTGAATGTTGCCACTCTTCAGTTTGCACAGGTGGTGGGGCTACTCAGGGTCCTGCATTTATGCTGATCCTGATGGTGGTGGATTCTCACAGAAGTAAGAACCAGACCCCCAAACCAGAATAAAGCTTGTGAGAGCTGTTGGTTATGGAACCAAAATGTGTTCATAGGTAACACAGGTGGAACACAGCAGCACTTTCACCTGTGGGGAAACATCATGCAATAGGATCCGGCACCCCATCACAGGAAAACAGCATGGCTCTTACTTATTCAAACCTGTTCACACTCATCACACTGTGGAAGCACTGAACTGGGGGGATTTGCTCCCGCTGGAAGGTGTAAAGCCTCCAGCTTCCTGTTCCTGCATGTGTTGGGTTAGTTTATTCCATTGTTTACATATACAGCTACAGCTATACAGCATATAGAAAGGTCACAGGTCACGGGTGTTGTGGGTGGTGTTTTGACTGGTTGGGAGCAGGGGAGGGATGTTCAACAGCTAGCGGGTGGCTGCTTGACCGTTGGGGCAAAGACACGTGTGCCAGTGCAGCGTGTAACTGGAAGAAGATAGAAGAGCTGCAGTAACCTACATAAATCCACCTCTAGAACATCTGAAGGACACACAGTCAAGACACTCTCGATCTTCAAGGCGAAGCCATTCAAGCGCCTCTAGACAACGTCTGGTTTTAACATTAACTACATGGGAACTTCACATGTTCTCCTGTTGTCTTAATGCATATTAAGTTGATTATTATTTTGTCAGCATGTGTGCCACCACAGGAGCCTTGGACTCCTGGGTAGGGGCTCAGGCCGCTGTGTGCCCCCGTGTAGAAGGACCCCTGTGTTTACCAACAATGAGGATAATGGTGATGCAGGGGTTAATGATGATGACGTTTTGAGAGGGGAAGCACCAGAATGGCTTCTCTGCTATGTTTCTCTGGGTCTGATCTAAATTCCTCAACATTAATATTTATGGTCTGCTCTTCTCTCTGTGTGGTTCGCCTTGAATAAAGATTTTTAAAAAGTCTCACTGGGACTAACCTGGTTAAATAAAGTATTATGATAGGTTTGATTTACATATCATTAAAATATATAAAATCATGTAGACCACCTCAAATATGATTATTTAAAGATACTTTATATATTTAATATATATACATAGTAAGTAAAATAAAAGCTGAGGTTTTCATGAAGTAATGGGCTAAATGTTCTTTTATCAGAGGATTCATCAGAGCTTCTTCATTAGGAAGAATGATTCTTCTGCTGTCCAGTGATGGCGTTTGACCTTCACCTGTTAACTTGGGGGATTGGGGGATTGGGGGATTGGGGGGGGGGGGGTCGCCCACTTCAAAGATACAGCTGTTGGAAATGTATTGATTGCTGCTGCCCCAGATGGAAGATGTTAAGACCTTCCTTTATTCCCCCGTGGCATCAGTCCGCTTTGAATAAAAAGTTGAAAATCTATACTGTTTCCTGTCAGCATGTAGGAGGAGTAGAGTAGCCCAGTAAAGTGGATCTGTCAGGCATGAGGAGGGTGTTGATGTGCTATTAAGCATTCAACACAGGTTCACAGCAAAAATGGAAAGTTAGTTCTGATACCAAAATCCTTTTCAAGGTGTATTTCACCCAAAGGCACACATTCTTCCATCATTTGTGTGTGTATTGTTTAATGGCCACATGTTTCAATGAGTCAACTTGTGTTTACAAATGTAAATCAAATGTATCATCTAGATCAGAGGTCGGCAACTCAAAATGTTGAAAGAGCCGTATTGGACCAAAAAAAACAAAAAACAAATCTGTCTGGAGCCGCAAAAAATTAAAAGCCTTATATATTAGCTGTATTAATCTACTTTCCAAATGATAAGTAGGCTACAAATACATAAAGAGCATTCATGATTAAATGTTTATGTTCCCTGCAATGCATCCTGGAGAGAATGACGCACCACGTGACTAGTCTGCTGTACGATGGTGCTTTAAGTTTAACTTCCATTATAATGAGATGTTGAAATTAAATATTTATTATACATATTTTTACAGCATTGTAAATCTTTAAGAATGTTTGTCATGTTTTTCCTCCTACAGAAATTTTATTAAAACAAAAAATATATTCACACCATGTTTTTCCATTTTCACATTTTTGAAAAAGCTCCAGGGAGCCACTAGGGCGGCACTAAAGAGCCGCATGCGGCTCTAGAGCCATGGGTTGCCGACCCCTGATCTAGATACTTTTTGAAAAACAAATTTGGATATTGTGACAGGAGTAAGAGCAGCAATGTATGTGTGTGTGTGCGCGCGTGTGCGTGTGCGTGTGCACGTGTGCGTGTGTGTGTGTGAGGGAGTGGAGTGGAGTGAAGTGGAGTAAACAGAATCAGAAATGAGGTGGGGGTCATGGACCTGACTGTTCATTACAGCTCTGTCTATCCAACCCCACTGCTGTCTCTGTGCGCCAGAACCTTTACTAATCCATCATGGAACAGTAGCTGTAGGCAGGAGAGTACAGATCACTGCTGCTGATCTGCTGGACAGTAATCAAATTAGATCAGCACTGAACTCATCAGCTGCAGTGTGTTTGCTCTTTGAATCTTGATCTGTCTCTATCTCCGGTTTCAGTGGGATTCCTGGAAAGAAGTGTGGAACCATCATCTTTGCAGCTGAGGAGCTGAGTAACTGCCGGGTCAGTATCACAGGTCAGACTGGGGTTGGGTGGGGGGCGGGTCAGAATTACAGGTCAGGCCCTGCTGGGTCAGTATGACAGCCCAGACACTCCCAGGTCAGAATCAGCCAGTATCACAATGTCAGACAGCACCAATTCAGAATCACAGGTCAAACCTGCCCAGGTTAGTATCACAGGTCAGGCTAAGTCAGTAACACAGGTCCAACAGGACCAGTTAAGAATCACAGGTCAGACCCGCCCAGGTCATTGTCACAAGTCAGACAGGGCCAGGTCAGTGTCACGGGACAGACCCAACAGGGTCAGAATTATAGGACAGGCCCTGCTGAGTCAGTATCACAGCCCTCTCCCCCGCTGGCGAGTCAGTGTAATAATATTTATTAGTAATGATCCTGGCACCAGTGTGCCAGAAATGAATGAAACCTGCTGGCAGCTTAAACATAAGAAAGTCTGATAGTATAACTGAATCTGTCCAGTCCGGTCTGCTGGAAATCAATGAAAAGGTCTCTTCTTTTTTACATGCCGTGTCTTTAAAACTACAGTCGCTCATGCACACTAACTCTTAAATGTTCACTTCCTGAGTTAAGCGTAAGATAAGCTCTGGCTTACCCTCCAACCTGAGGAGCATCACTAATAACTATCTGTTGTTGTTGAGAAAGTCCTCTTGTTGTCAAGACAGCACATTCAACTGTGGCATGGCTTGTTGGGATCATGCGGTTTTCATCCGTAACTGACGGGTTGTTGTTCTTCAGGACATTGCCACTATGCAGTTCTGTGCCAACAAGCTCGACAAGAAGGACTTCTTTGGGAAGTCTGACCCATTTCTTGTCTTCTACCGGAGCAACGAGGATGGAACGTGAGTGTTTGTTATATGTTGTTATTTAAGCTGGATTTATTATGGTATAAGAACTTCAGAGTTCTAGACACTGGTGCTGCTGACTCTTTTTCTATTTGTTCTCAAGAACAAATCCATCCACTACTTTGCCCTCATTTTATAACAGTTGCACTAAGGTTCTGGCCTGAGTTCAAAACCCGTCTGTTAACATTTGTTTTGTACTTCTTTACATTCATGTGAGTTCAGAAATTTGCCACTATATCAAATTTATTATTGGTATTTTTTAAATGAACAGGAAGAAATTAAACAGACCGATTTCAACAACAGAAAAATCAGACTATTTCTAACCCAGCATGCCACCCAGCAGCTGGTCATGTTGATCTCCTGCATTGACTACTGCTGTAGGGTGTGACAAACCAGCGGGCCAATGTGTGGGCCAAGGTGGTGCATCTGGTCTTCAAACACCTGAAGTGGGCCCACATTAACTTCAAGTCCCTTGTGCTGGTCGACAGAGGACCAGCACCTCTTACTTAAACAGTCTTGTTGGAGTCCATCTACCCCTCATCTGCTTTGTTCCGCACATATCAACTGGCAAAGACGTCTGTACAGGCACCACAATCCAGACTCATCCCTTGGTCCCTGATGGTGGGATGACCTTCAGAGGTCTGTCAGAAGAGCGGCAATCCCCTCTTCTTTCAAAAGGTTATTGAAGACACAACTGTTCTGAGAGCACCTCCTAACAACACCTTTAATTTCCATCCCTCTTCACTTCCTCTCCACAGCTCAGCTCTGGTAGTAGTTTAGGACTGTGAGCTTGCATTTTATTCACATTTGCCTCTGTTGCATAGTGTATGTAGATCCTCTTAAAACTGGGCCTTCAGGTTACAGTTCTAATAATTCTTACAGGAACTGGATAAAGATCCACAGGTTGTCAGGAACCAGATAAGAACCCAAATGCGACACACGAGTCTGGCTGAACACCGCTTTATTGTCGGACACAGACAACAGACAGGATTCTCCGGGGAGCGAGCAGAACAGAATAGTCGGAGACAGGCAAGGTCGAGATCGGGCAGGCAGGCAAACAGGAATACGCTGGAAAGTCATCGGGAATGAATAACGATCTGGCAGAGAGCAGGTGTGCCTCCGGGGTTTAAGAAGAGTGCTCATTAGAGTGTTGTGAATTTTCTCCTGGTGGTAGCTGAGATGTGTTGATGAGGAAGGAAGCTTCGCAGACACCGACTTGGTTATCAAAGATGTTTATTGGAGAGAACAGTCAGGTATCAATCGGACGCTGCAGGTGTCTGAGGGAGGTTTTGCGGTCCCGTTGGTGAAGAACTCCGAGGTGTCTACATCGACACCTCCTTCTTATACAGTCAAGTAAACACATTCTTTTCTGATGACCTCACGATATACAGTATGGCCAACCCAATGGTATAGCGTTAAGTTAATACCAAAAAAGGGAATGTTGAAAAGGCTTCATGCTACACATCCTCATATGGAGAACAACCAGGAGCCTACAGGCTCCAGTGTCATCTCTTAGCAGCTTCTCTTACATAAAGGAAGAAGACACAGGACACACATGTGGAGCATGTCCTAATATGGTACTTAGGCTGCCTGCTAAACACATTGCGGCCTTTTCAGAGGTAAAGGCCTGCACAGAGCGGGTCAGATACTACAAGAGTCCGGATGCACAACAGGTGTGTGGGGCGAGGCGGCTCACGGGCATGATTGCCCGCAGCTGTGACAGAGCCTCCCCCTCAGGGGGCGTCTCCCGACGTCCCCAAAGAAAGTCCAGGGTCACCCTCCTGGGAAGGGCAGGGGGGTCAGAGTTCCTGCGATCCTGACGACTCCAAACCACGGTCCTCATCCTCCGCCTCCACGTCTGGTCCAGCCCTCTGAAGTCTGGCACGACCCACTCTCCAGGGTCGTGAAGGCTGATCCGGGTGTCTGGCGTGGAAGTCACGAATTAGCTCCTTGTCCAGGATGTGACGTGCCGGTACCCAGGACCTCTCCTCAGGTCCGTAAACCTCCCAGTCGACCAGGTATTGGAGACCCCTGCCGCGGGGTCTGGAGCGCAGGAGCCGACTGACAGGAGGTGGGGCCGGGAGATCCGGGACCAAGGGGCTCTCGTGAGCAGGCTTAATCCGAGAAATGTGGAAGGTGGGGTGCACGCGCATTGACCGGGGAAGCCGGAGTCTGACTGCTGCCGGGCTGATGACTCTGACGATGGGGAATGGTCCCACAAACGCGGGGCCATTTTCCTGGATTCCCCCCTAAGAGGCAGGTCCCGCGTAGATAGCCACACGCGTTGTCCCACTCTGTATCTGGGGGCCGGGGTCCGGTGCTGGTTGGCCGCCACCTCGTACCGGGCGCCCGCCCTCAGAATATTGGCCCGAGCCTGGGCCCACGTCCGCCTGCAGCGGCGGGCATAAGCTGCTGCAGAGGGACAAGACGCTTCGCCTGCTTGTGCCGGGAACAGAGGGGGTTGATATTTAAAAACACACTGGAACGGCGACATTCCCGTCGCCGAACCGTCTGTTACAATCAAAATTGTTTCTTGGCACTTTACAGAATCACAGAGCCTGACCCCTAACAAGCAACAGTGGCAAGGAAAAACTCCCCTTTAACAGAAAGAAACCTTAAGCAGGACCAGGCTCATGTAGGGGGACCCTCCTGCTGATGGCCGGCTGGGTAGAGAGAGGAGAAGGGGGAGGACAGGTAGAGGAGAGAATAGCTAGAACATAGAAATACATTATATTAATTGAAATAGGCTGCTGGTGGAGCGGAGTGGAGCGGAGCGGAGCGGAGCCTAATAATTAGGTATATCTATCAATGAATCCAGACCAAACCGATCAGTTCCTGAAACTCCTGAAACTCAAAGACATAGGGGCCTGGATGACCAGAAATTTCCTATAATTGAACAAAAATCAAGCTGAAAACTGAAATCACACTAGGCGCAAAACACCTTAGGAACATATTCTCTAGATTAGATTAGATTCAACTTTATTGTTATTGCACATGTACAGGTACAGAGCAACAAAATGCAGTTTAGCATCTAACCAGAAGTGCAAAAGAAGCAGCAAGTGAGGATAATAACTTAATAAATACAGTATGGCGGTTATTTTACAATTGTTTACCGGGTTGTGCTATAAACATATTTTACAGATGGTGTTTACATTAAATGCCTTGGACTAAGTGCAGGAGCTATTTAGCTATTTACATAAGATAGAGGAGATGTGCAAATTATAAATTACGTGTATACAGATACAGATGATAAAGTGCATGAGTGCGCAGGACAGGTTTAAACAGTAGCTACATTGGTTACTAAGCTAGTGAGTTGTTGTGTAAACTGCTGTAGTGTAGTGAGGTGTGGAGTGTGTAAGGGTCAGCAGGAGTTCAACAGGGACACCGCTCTGGGGAAGAAGCTGTTCCTCAGTCTACTGGTCCGAGTCCTGAGGGTTCTGTAGCGCCTCCCGGAGGGCAGGAGGGAAAATAGTCTGTGTAGCCTTGCTGGGGGGCATTGCTGATGTAGCCTTGCTGGGGGGCATTAACCTGTCTCCGTACCACTATAAGAAACCATGGTGTCTTGTTCTTTCAGGATTTGTTTTTAGATACCCATATTAAGTATGTCTCAAGGGCTGATACTATCACCTGTGCAACGTCGCTAAAGTTCCGAACGTCCTTTCCCAATAATGTAGAAACAATGGTCCATGCCTTTATTTCCTCCAGGCTGGATTATTGTAATTCACTTTTATCATGCTGCCTGTAGAAGTCATTACAGTCTCTACAGTTGGTCCAGAATGCAGCTGCTCGGGTGCTGACTAGGAACCAGGAAAAGAGACCACATTCGTCCAGTTTTGGCTTCTCTACGTTGGCTCCCTGTTACATTTAGAGTAGATTTTAAAGTCCTCCTAAAATTATATATTCCTGTCACATATTACTGTCCTAGCCTGTCTTGTTTCTCTAATCTGGCTGTCATCTTATCCTATGGCGAATTTTGAGTGTCCCAATGACACTACAAGCTGTGTTGTCTGAGGCAGTTTGGCTGGAAGTGATTGGAAGGGGGGGCCTACCTAACCAGTGTTCTTTTGTCAGACCTCCATACAAACCACAGCTTGTCACTAACTAACACCACAGAAAAATTGAACACAAGGATGTCCTTAAGTGCAATTGGCACCAAGACACCCTCGGCTGCAATCGATCAGTGTTCAGAAATATATAATCTGATCTGCCCAGACTGGAAGCCCAGACCTCAGAGACCCAGACAAATATTAAGAGTCTGCTGGAAATAGTTAACTGATGAATCTGTCATGATGGTCTTCAGCTCCCATCTACTGCAGAGTTTCAACTCTTCACCAGTTAACAACGGTCCAACCCTCAGCTATGGTCATGAGCTTTGGGTAATTACCTAAAGTATATAAATACAAGCAACTGAATTGAATTTTCTTCATATGGTGGTTGGGCTTAGTATTGAAGATAGGGTGAAGAGTTAAGACATCCAAGAGGAGCTCAATGCATAGCTGCTCCTCGTCCTCATTGAGAGCTGTCTTCCAACTGCCTATCCGGGGAGGTGTTTTGGGCATTGCCATCTGGGAGGAAATTATGTCTAGGCTGGCATGGGAAGACCTTAAATCAACAACCAAGACAAGAAGGATGCTGGATGCTTACAAGTAATACAATCTAGTACAGGAGAGGCACATATGAATGGGAGGACAGGGCAAGACAGAACAAACATTAGGCATGGTGAGGCGCCAACAGCAGATCATTTAAGAAAAAAGTAGATGCTGCAAATATTCTTGTAATTTTAGTTAAACCCATAAAATTGACTTCTTGACTGAGAATCTAAACAGACTTCTTGATTGTACATTTACCATCTTTACCACGCATATTTTTCAAATGGTTAATATCTCACTGTCGCCACAATGTGAAAGCAGCTAGTTAAATAATCTTTTTAACTATGATGCGTCTGCATGTTTCCAGGTTCACCATCTGCCACAAGACTGAAATGATCAAGAACAATTTGAATCCCATTTGGCAGCCATTCACCATCCCTGTACGAGCACTCTGTAACGGAGACTATGACAGGTGAGTGACCATGTGTCATCACAGCGGTCACGTCTAGACGATGACACCTTTCAGAATACTGCACTAGAGTACCAGGATGTGGCTACTATTTGGCAGCCGTTTTGTAAAAGGTGATGTGAATAAAATCTTTCTCTATAGTACATCGGCACCAACATATATTTCATGGAAGTCAACAGTGTGCTATTAAGACTCATGCCAGTAGTTGGCCATCTTGTCGGTGTCATTATTCAAACCAACATGGAAGGAAATGGCAACAACAACATTAACATTTTGTATGTCCTGATTCAAACTAAGAAGCAATTAGTTTAGTTAACACTTTCTAATGGTGTTTTAGGTAAAAGGATGTCTGCCACCATTTAATAGCCAGAAGCCGACAGGTGAAGTGTGTGATGTGGCTAGATTTGCCACTGCTGGTACTTTAATGAGACAGGTACCAGAAATGGCTTGACCTCCTCTTCTTCTTCCTCTTTCTAACTTCAGGACAGTTAAGGTGGATGTTTACGACTGGGACAGAGATGGGAGGTAGGCCCAGGTTATTTCCTTCAATGATGGGTCCAGACTGTGTCTTTCACCTGTTACCCTGCTTTTCAGTCTTGGGACAAGGTTACGCTCTCCTGGCAGGTGCTGGATGAACATCTGAGGCCAGAATCCACAGATTGGCACATCCTTCAGTCAGACTCACCCCTCTGGGGCTATAATTGGAAACCTGGTAGTGCGAGCTGGCACTAAATTAATATGTCAGTGTTCTGGTGAATTTCTTCAGGTGTTGGGATGAAACAGTATCAGCACATTGTTCTAGGGCAGCTGCCGATTCTGTCCTCATGGCTGGTGACGCGCTTGATACCTCTCATATATTTTACAGTTACACATTCTTATGTGGAGCTTCAGAAATGTTCATGAGATATTTGAGTATGTAAAACCGATCCACCCCCAAACTTCTTCATTAATCATGCTGGAATTTTCCATTTTTCCCACAGTCACGACTTCATTGGAGAGTTCACAACCAGCTACAGAGAACTGTCCCGAGGTCAGAACCAGTTCAACGTGTACGAGGTAAAACCGCTTTGCCGCTTCTTGTCCTCTCTGATCTTTGCTCGTTTGTCACAAACTCCTGTCTGATTTCCCGCTAAAGGTCCTTAATCCAAAAAAGAAAGGAAAGAAAAAGAAATACATCAACTCTGGAACAGTAAGTGCTTGGGTTTCCACAATCACGCTTAATTGACTGTTTAACACATCTCTCTGCTCTAATGAATGTTGTCAAGGTGACGCTGCTGTCGTTCAAAGCAGAATCAGAATACACCTTTGTTGACTTCATTCGTGGAGGGTACGTTGTTGTTCCACCCGTTTTCTGCTGTGAAAGTGAAAAAGCATCCTGGGATAATGTAAAGTGTTTTAATGCTGAAGGACTGTGATGCTGTTTCACCCTGATGGTGTCTGTCTTCCATCTCCATCCAGGACGCAACTCAACTTCACTGTGGCCATCGACTTCACAGCATCTAATGGTAGGACAGTTCCATTGCTCTGTGGGAGCGGCTCCTCCCACAAAATGTCTCAATGGCTTCGGTCATCTTCTCCTCCTAAAAAGTATTACATATGTACGCACACTTATAAGTAATAGTTCAATGAGGGTAATGAGGGTTAAGAGAGCAATATACAGAAGCTCACTCTTGAAATGGACAGCTTACAGACATAAATGGTCTTCAAAAGCAACCTTGGCGGCAGGAGCTTCGCAGGACATTAAGCATTCGGTGCATACTGGTCACTGCAAATGTTGCAGCATATTTTGGCCAGAAATCTAAACAAAAATAGGGAAAAACTCATAATCAAGATGGCCACCAGATCATCAGCAGTGCAGATGACCAACAGACCTTACATGACAGGAGGTCAAGCTTCTCAGATTATAATTCTTTCTTTTTCCACCAAACACCCTGAATTCTGACAGAGGACTTGAAATAAGATCAGAATTGATTCACGGAAGGGGTTCATGTTGGCCTCAATTCACTTTTCTTATTTTAAATCTCTTTTGCTTTGTAGCACCTTTCTCCAGTTTAGTGAATGTGAATTAAATCATCATTAAGTCATTTGCTGCTGTCCAAATGAGGAGCTAATGCAAACAGGTAATTGTTTTTGCAGGTAATCCATCTCAGCCCACCTCGTTGCACTACATGAGTCCATACCAAATGAACATGTACGCCATGGCACTGAAGGCAGTGGGTGAAATTATCCAGGACTACGACAGTGACAAACTATTTCCTGCATACGGCTTCGGAGCAAAACTTCCCCCAGATGGAAAGATCTCTCACGCCTTCCCATTGGTGAGTGTTTGCAGTGTTGCTGTTACCATTTAGATACAAATGCAAACAGGCTTTTAACAGGCTGACGTCTTCAGTTTTTCTCTGGGCCAGGGGAGAAACCAATATTTCTGTAGCCCTTCAAAGCTGACAGTTTGTGATCCAGCTGCTAGTTCTTCCAAATCACTCAGTAGGTTTAACATTAAACAAGTGCTGTCATACACATCCTGATCTGCCAATGCTGTTTGTACTTCAGCTGACTAGGACTGTGCCATAAAATGTTTACAAAACACATGTAATTAATATCAATACAAATGCATTCGATAAAATGTTATTATATTTATATACTTTTTTTTACTTTGTCGAAAGACCTGAGGAGTTATGATGCAAGGTTGGTTGCATGAGAAAAGAATGTTGCTCTCTGGTACCGGTAACCTATCTTTGTAGTGAGTGATTGCTTGTCAGTTAGCATGACACGCTAACAAATCAAACCAAATCAATCTTTATTTATATAGCGTCTTATACAATCAAAATTGTTTCAAGGCGCTTTCCAGAATCCCAGGGCCTAACCCCAGACAAGCAACAGTGGCAAGGAAAAACTCCCCTTTAACAGGAAGAAACCTTGAGCAGGACCAGGCTCATGTAGGGGGAACCTCCTGCTGATGGCCGGCTGGGTAGAGAGCGAGGAGAGGAGAGGAGAGGAGAGGAGAGGAGGAGAGGAGAGGAGAGGAGAGGAGAGGAGAGGAGAGGAGAGGAGAGGAGAGGAGAGGAGAGGAGAGGAGAGGAAAGGAAAGGAAAGGAAAGGAAAGGAAAGGAAAGGAAAGGAAAGGAAAGGAAAGGAAAGGAAAGGAAAGGAAAGGGAGGGGAGGGGAGGGGAGAGGAGAGGAGAGGAGAGGAGAGGAGAGGAGAGGAGAGGAGAGGAGAGGAGAGGAGAGGAGAGGAGAGGAGAGGAGAGGAGAGGAGAGGAGAGGAGAGGAGAGGAGAGGAGAGGAGAGGAGAAGAGAGGAGAAGAGAAGAGAAGAGAAGAGAAGAGATTTTGATTTTTTATTTACAACTCACACAGGGACGCAGAAAGCCCTGTCTAGAGACACACAGAATAGCAATAAATAAATAAATAGATAAATATTAAAGGAGCAGCAAGTATAATTTATCCCACAAGGGGTTGTGCAAAAAACAAACGGTTGTCAATGACGGTGCATAAAACATTCTCGTGGCACCATATTTCCTGAAATTTGTCGAGGTCATTTATCATTTTGTAGAAATCGAACTCCCACCTCAGCCTAGACCGTACATTGCAGCGCCACACAGAGGCGGCCTCCCAGTCTCCAGATTTGGCCATTTTATTCTTCCGTGATATGTAAATCGCCATCTTGGCCTCACCACAAATAAAATTTAAGAGCTGCCACTTGTTCCGAGCAGCCTTTCTGTACCCCACACCGAAAATAAATGATCTAGTTGAAAAAGTTTCATTAAAACCATTAAAAACACCTTTCATCACATTAAAAAGCACAGTGAGTCTCTCACACTAACTGTAAGTGTGGAAGACAGTTTCCCGCCCGGGACAAAATGGGCACCGGTCCGACACAGCATTGTTCATCTTTGAGAGGAGAGCGTTCAGGGCAACGGCTCTGTGCAGGATCCTCCAGGTACTTTACTTCACAAATTTACACAGGGCCACAAACCGCCCTGTTTAGAAAACCCACAGAACAACAATAATAGTAATAATAATCATAACAATAATAATAATAGTAATCATAATAACAATAACAATAGTTATAATAGTAATGATACCACCAACCACAATAAAAATAGATAAATAAATAAATAAATATTAAGAAATCAACAATACAATACAATTTAACCCACCAGGGGGTGTGCAAAGTGCAAACGATCCTCTGTCACAGTGCATAAAACATTTTTGTGACACCATATGTCCTGGAATTTGCCGAGGTCGTTCATCATTTTATAAAACCCAAACTCCAACGTCAGCCTGCACCGGACATTACAGCGCCATACAGAGGCGGCCTCACTGTCCCCAGTTTTTGAAATTTTGTTCTTCCTGGAGACGTAAATTGCCATTTTTGCCTCACCACAGATAAAATTCAGGAGTTGCCACTTGTTGCGAGCGGCTTTTGAGTTGAGTTGTAACCTGCACCAAAAATAAAAGTTCTAATAGAAAAGGTTTCCTTAAAACCATTAAAAACACCCTTCATGACATTAAAAAGTACAGTGAGCCTCTCACACTCACTGTACGCGTGGAACACAGTCTCTCGCCCGGAACAAAACGGGCACTGGTCCGACACAGCAGCGTTCATTCTGGAGAGGAGAGCGTTCAAGGCGACAGCCCCATGTAGGATCCTCCACTGGAGGTCCCCGGTCCTTTTCTTCAGGGGCGGCTTGTAAAGGACCCTCCAGCAGGGGCGGGCGCCATCCCCTCCCAGTCGATCGGCCCACACGCTGGTGCTCTTGTTCGACAGTCCTCTCCTGTTTAATACCCTCACACACTCGTTGTATAGGGTCTTCTTATCGACTGCTACCAGGGAGAAGGTCTTTGCTGGTCTGAGGAGAGGACCGTCTAGATTCCCGAGGTGGGCAACCAGCCTGATCTCCGGGAAGGGGTCCTCGCTGTCGGGTTCGGTCCCCTGGCCGTAGTCCTCAAGAATACGCCTCTCTCTCGTGCTGAGTCTGTTCCTCCATAACCGAAGCACCCCCTCAGCTGCCTGGGTAGAGCGGATGCCTAACAGGGAACCCACTGCTTCCGCACCCGTTAGGTCTGGCCCTGCCACGGCCACTACGTGCTGGAGGAGTAGGGTCCGGGTCCGCCACAGTGCAGCCGTCAGCCTCGGCGGGGCTTCGGTCAAGACATCCAGCCTGGCTCCGTGCACCGTGGGTTCCCTTAGCAGCCAATACAGAGATTCAGAGCTGGTTCTTTTCTCAACTTTAAAAAGGGCCCATGCCTTAACAACACTCTGATAAAATGGAGGTAGCCCATTTAACTTTGCAAATTTAAAGTCAGTTAAAAACAGAGCATCATCCAGCCCCAAGTTACTCACCCGTCTGAAGACACATCTGGCCACATCTCTCCACATTAGGTCCGCCGGCCCTGTTAAAAACCTCTGTACAAACTGTATTCTAAAAGCGGTGGTCCTGCTGGCCAGGTGGATGAGGCCCTGTCCTCCCTCCTCTCTAGGCAAGTACAACACCCCCTGCTGGACCCAATGCATGCCGTCCCAAAAGAAGGCCAGAACTCTTGTCTGCAGTTGTGCTAGTAGCCCCGAGGGTGGCTCCATGCAACTGAGCCGGTGCCAGAGCACAGAGGCCACCAGGTTATTGAGGACAAGAGTTCTGCCTCTGTACGACATGCGGGGGAGGAGCCATTTCCATTTTTGAATTTTTCCGTCTACCTTTTCCAACGTGTCGAGCCAATTTTTCTTTTCAGTTTCTTCATCTCCAATAAAAACACCGAGGTACTTTAGGCCGTCCCTCCGCCAGGCAAGGTCCTGGGGAAGGACCGGCAGACCATTTGTCCACCTGCCAACGGCCAGGGCCTCACTCTTCTGCCAGTTGACCCTGGCCGCGGAGAGGCGGTTGAATAAAACTGTTAAATTAGATAAAACATCTACGTCCCTCTGGCTGCGCACCATTACTATTAGATCATCTGCGTAGGCAGATAAAACAATTTTTCTGTAAAAGGACGGTAGAAACAGGCCATCCACATTTGCACGGACCCTAGAGAGAAGGGGTTCGAGGGAGAGAGCGTAGAGCATTCCAGAGAGGGGACAGCCCTGCCGGACGCCTCTACGCACTCTGAAGGGAGCACACAGACTGCCATTAAACTTCAGCATACTCTCAATGTCACAGTACAGGACGCGGATCATCGCAATAAAGCCAGGGCTGAACCCGAACCTCTCCATCACCTTCCAGAGGAACTGGTGTTCAACCCGGTCAAAAGCCTTTTCCTGGTCTAGCGAAATGAGACCAGTATCAACGTCCAATGATCTGGAGACTTCCAAAACATCTCGAATTAGGTGGACATTATCTACTATGGACCTGCCGGGCACACAGTAAGTCTGGTCCCGGTTGTCTGCTCCATAGCTTCCCTCAGCCTGGAGGCCAAGGTCTTGGACAGAATCCTATAATCCACACACAGTAGAGACACAGGGCGCCAGTTCTTGATCTCCTGCAGGTTGCCCTTTTTTGGCAGGAGGGTGACCACCGCTCTCCTGCAGGACAATGGCAGGGAACCCGAGGCCAGGCTTTCGTTAAAGACCTCCAGCATGTTGTGGGCCACAATGTCCCAGTAGGCTTTAAAGAACTCTACTGTGAGCCCATCGACACCTGGAGACTTCCTTCCCTTCATGCTGAGCAGGGCGGCGTGGAGCTCATCGAGTTGCAACGGCCTGTCCAGCTGCGAGTTTGCCTCCTCAGAGACCCGAGGAAGGTCCCCGCAGAACTCATGGAACAGGCCGTCATCCCTGCGATACTCACTCTCATACAGGGAGGAAAAGAACTCCACCGCCCGCTGCCTTATCTGGCC
Source organism: Takifugu rubripes (assembly GCF_901000725.2). Classification (NCBI taxonomy): domain Eukaryota; kingdom Metazoa; phylum Chordata; class Actinopteri; order Tetraodontiformes; family Tetraodontidae; genus Takifugu; species Takifugu rubripes. The sequence goes on along the minus strand of NC_042303.1, from coordinate 4,697,047 downwards.
CGGCTCCACGAGTTCCTGCCCTGTGCTCGAAAGCAGTGAATGGATTATTAGGTTCTGTCCACGCTTTTTCTCCAGCCCAAAGAAGAAACTAGAGGGAGCATCCATCTCAGTGAGGTCTTGAATCCGGGACCTGACCAGTGCACCCTGTACCTGACTGTCCAGCAGGCTGGCCAAGGCCATTTTTTTGGATTGGAGGGTTTCAATACACCCTCGATCTCCTGTGGAGCTGCCAATCGCCTCTAGCTCCACTATCTCCATCTCCAGGTCTTTGATCGACCTGTGTGTGTCCTGCGTGGCATTGAGAGTATACTGCTGGCACAGGAGCTGCATCTCTACTTTTCCACGGTCCCACCACTGTCTTAGGCACGTAAAATCGGACTTTCTCTCTCGAAACCCCAACCAGAAGTGCCGTAAAACATCCCTAAAACTGTTGTCTTGCGCTAAGCTGGAATTAAAATGCCAATATGCACTCTTGGGTAAAATGTTCTTCACGGCGACTTCGCCTAAAACCAACGAGTGATCTGTAAAGCCGACAGGCATGATTCTACAGCTCCTAAAAACACTAAAATGATGTTTAAAACAATAAAATCGGTCAAGTCTGGCCGAGGAGATCCTACCCTCACTCATGCGGGACCAAGTGTATTGCCTGTTGTCTGCGTGCATCCTCCTCCACACATCCACCAGGCCATGAGAATAGGCCAGCTGTCTCAGACAATGTTGCGAGGCTGGATGAGGCTCTGCATGGTTGCGGTCTAAAAAAGACTCAGTGCAATTAAAATCTCCACCCAGGAATAAAAAATCATCCCCACAACCATTTAAAACAGTGCCAACTTTTTCTAAAAAGCTCTTCCTCTCTGTACCGTTGGTGGGAGCATAAATATTAATAAAAACCAAGGAGTGGTTTTGGAGGCGCGCTTTCACCATCAAACACCGTCCCCTCACCACATGCTCCACCTCCAGGGACGATGGAGTGAAGCCCCTTGAAAAAAGGAGGCCCACTCCACCACTGAGGGTGGAGTGGGAAGGACAGGTGCTGCTGAGCCACAACACCACCGTTGTGGCTCAGCAGCACCTGTCCTTCCCACTCCTTCTCCCAGTCCGCTTCTATGCCGCAGTCGCTGTGGGTCTCCTGGAGGAACAGGACATCAATGCGTTTTCTTTTTGCTGTGTCGAACACTAGTGCCCGTTTTTTTGCGTCCCTGGCTCCGTTGACATTCAACGTTCCCATTTTGAATATGTTCATGCCAAGGGGAAAGATAAAAATCACAGACAGTGAAAAATAAGTACAAGAAACCATGGCAAAATATTTTTCAATTTAGCTGTTTTCTTGCTTTGCCCATGTGCTTCCTGAGCCTATATATTTCGGGGTCGGTGAGGCCTGACGTTGCCTTATTCCTAATTAAAAAGCTCGCTGACCGGATAAAGCAGAGCCGGTCAGGAAAATATGTTCCCAGATCAAGGCCTTTCATGCCCTTGGTCTGGGTGAGGAACTTTTTAAACAAGCCTGGGGGGTACAGGTCAAAATCCTGCCCGTCTGGCGTTGTGCCGGACAGTTCGCTGCCGTCCGACATCGACTCGCAGTCGCTGGTGTCTGTGTCTGCTACTGTCTCCTCCAGCCTTCCTGTCTTGCCCCCCTTGTCCTTCATGGCGCTTTTCCGCTTGTTCCGCTTCCTTGCGGGAACAAGCCACCACTCGGGTGCGCCACTCGTGCCCTCACCTGCACTCACTGCTTCCTCACCACGCTCACCTGTGCTCAGTCCTCCCTCACCCCGCTCACCTGTGCTCACTCCTCCCTCACCCCGCTCACCTGTGCTCACTGCTCCCTCACCTTGCTCCCCTGTGCTCATTGCTCCCTCACCCCGCTCACCTGTGCTAACTTCTCCTTCACCCCGTTCACCTGTGCTAACTTCTCCTTCACCCCGTTCACCTGTGCTAACTTCTCCTTCACCCCGTTCACCAGCCACTATCCCTGGCCCATCGAGTCCACCCATCACCTGACCCACTGTACCCTGCTCACCCGTCTGGATCCTGTCTCCAGTCTCTCCTGTCTCACCCAGTTCAACTGTTTCACCCATCACCTCACCTTTTCCCCCCAGTTCATTTGAATCACACACCACCTCACTCATCACACCACTCAGGTCACACACCTCCCCAGTTAAATCCACCTTCCCCCCTGATTCACCACTCTCACCATTCATTTCTACCACCATCTCCACAATCTCGCTCTCTCCACTCACCTCACTCTCACGCACACACTCGTCCCGCTTCTCCTCCATCTGCGACTCTGCTGTCGCTCCGTCCGGGGCAGCGGAGCTTCCCTCCGCGCTGAGCCACCGACGCCTCGCCGCCGGAACGGGCCGCGGGGCCGGAGGCGCCACGGGCGCGGTAGCGGCGGGCTCCGCCGCCTGCGCGTCCGAGGTCACGCGGCTCGGACAAGCCCTGGCGAGATGACCCTCCTCATTACAGTTAAAGCACTTGAGGGCGGAGGAAGTTGCAAAAAGGGTATAATCAAAATTGTCTACCTGTGAAAACATGACCATAGAAAAACAAAAATGAAATGAGGGAGGCTTTACATCATTACCAAAATCCTGCAATACTGGCACACTGACTTTGCCAATTTTATTGATCTTTTATTTGCTTAGTTCTTTCTGCTTAGTTCTTTCTGCTTGTCCCACTTTTTTTCCTTGATTTAGCATTTCTTGATATAACATTTATGCCCGCTTTAAAAATAGATAGTTTGAGTTTTCTGAAGCATGTTGCTCCTGTGGCTCATAAGTGACGTCAGAGTATGGAGACTGGAACCATAGAAAAAAAAAAAGATAAAAAAGATTTTTTTAAAAGTACCTACCTGCCCTGGTGAAAAAGCCTCCAACCATCTTGAGTCAAGTCGTGCTGAATTGTTCCTAGTGGAAAAGCATGACAGCAGTTAGCAATTTATGTATCCCACTCAAGGCGCCCGCACAGCATGCTCTAAAAATAAAAATAGCAAAAATATAATTTCTTTTAAACGTTGCATTAATTTTTGAAACAAATGCTTACATTAATGCAGATTTTTAAAATGATTATCTATAATGTTATATAAGACAAAAATTCAATATTATTATTTGTGGGAAGGCTGTTGCAGTGTCAAAGCAGCACAACATGGAGAGACACTAGCGGCAGAACATGGAGAGACACGGATCATAAATAGGATCCACTCCAAAGCAGAACAACACAGAATGTGCAAGGTACTATTGGATGAGCTATAATGACCTTTTATTACACACAGAAATCCAATGGCTCAGTGGGGGATGTATTCTGCAGCGTTTTTTTACACTTCTGGGTGAAATCAAAGAATTCATGCAGTCAAAGGGGGAAGACGCATTGCTGCTTGAGGACAAGGAGTGGATACTCGACCTCGTATTTTTAATGACAGTGTTAAATGACAATGCTTCTGCATCTGCAGCTTTGGGTGAAGCTGTAAAAAAGTACTCCCAAGTCATAAACAGACTAGGATAGGAATCTGAGGACAGGTTTTGTGACTTTGAGCAACTGGAGCCATGAGTGTCATTTGTTACAAATCCCTTCATGCATGTGGACATGACATCCACTGCTCAGCAGCTAAGTGGTTTGTTTAACTTGGATGCTGGTCAGGTAGAGATAGAAATCTTAATACTGCAAAATGACCTCCACCTCAAAGCTCAGTCTGCAACAATTTGGTGCCCTGTGGATAAGGAAAAGTACAGTTACGTATGCACAGCAGCTATGAAAATTGCCCGCTTTTTGGTTCAACCTATCTCTGTGAATCAGCCTTTTCCCACATTAACTTTATCAAGAACAAACACAGAACCTGCCTTACCGATGCACACTTACAAGGCTCACTGAGAATTGCAGTATCAAATTATAATACACTGGTGAGCAGAATGCAGTGCCAGGCCTGCCACCAGTAAATGAGTTGACAAATCACAGAGACTATTTTCATTGATACAAACATTAATACCGGTAAGCACCACATGTTCAGTTTTCATTCATTAAATGTTCAAATAACTGAATAACTTGTTCTGATAAGAAGACTGGTGATTTCCTTTGCTTAAGAAATGTTAGAAGTGATATTTTGCACTACAAATACACCAGGTGTCCCTACTGACTTTCAAATGTTTGAGCAGATAAACAAATAAATCACACACGTGAAATCACACAGGGCATAACCAGGTACTCGTAATGTCCTGTGGGAGTGTTGAATGCCGTTTTTCCCACTCATCCCCCTCACGAATACGGACTGGGTGGTAGGCGTTGCATAGGTACAGCTTCATGAAGATTATGGCCCCCTCCAGGAGTTCAAAGGCCGAAGAAATGAGGGGAAGAGGGTACCTGTTCTTTATAGTGATCGCATTCAGTCCACGGTAATTGATGCAGGGTCAAAGGGTCTTATCATTTTTCTCCATGAAGAAGAAACCCTCTCCTGCTGGTGATAAGGGCTGGATGATGCCTGCCATCAGTAAGTCATCGATATAGTCCTCCATGGCCTTCCTTTTGGGAGCCGACAGAATACAAACAGCCCTATGGAGGAGAGGTGCCGGGCTGAAGGCCTATGGCACAGTTATAAGTGTGGTGTGGCAGTACAGATGTAGCTTTTGACTTACTGAACACCTCAGGGAAGTCCTGATATTTGGTAGGCACAGCTGTTAGGTCCCAAGAGACCCCGGAGTCGAGAGATGATCAGGGAACCGTAGCATGGCGCACATAAACCTGATGGCAAGAAGTGACCCACCCCAGGATCGCTCCCGTGACCCAGTCAACCTGCGGATGGTGTCTCCACAACCACAGGTAACCCAGGATCAGGGGTAGACAGGGAGAATGCAGAATATGAAACTGGATGGTCTCGTGGTGATTCCCGAACAACAACCAATGGATGGGCTCCATCAGATGGGTGACTGTCCCCAGCAAATGGCCATCCAGGGCACTGGCAGAGAGAGCCTTGGACAGAGGAATCCGCTTGATTCCCAGTTGCTGGGCTAAATCCTAATCGAAAAGGTTTACGTCGGCACCAGAGTCAATGAACGTGGCCAAGGTGTGAGAGCCACTGGACAGAAGAAGCTTGGCATGACAGAGAGGGCGTTGTGGAGGAAGAACTGCACGGGAATGACTCACTAGTACTTCCCCCTCTTCTGGTGAGTCTGCCCCTTTTGCTGGGCACCTGGAGACAAAGTGACCTGCTTCACCACAGTAGAGGCAGAGGTTCCTTTGGCGACGTCGAGCACGCTCCTCTGGGCTTAGTCACGTACGTCCAACCTGGGTGGGCTCTGGCTCCCCCATCTGGCCGCTGGAGGTTGCCCCCTCAATGGCAGAGGGTGAGTCCATTCGAATAGAAGGCAACAGGAGATTTGTGACATGCCCTTTCTCCCGATGATGAGCCTGAATCCGTCGTCAATCCGGGACACCAATTTCACCAGTTCGTCTAAAGAAGAAGGGAGATCGTACGACTCTAGTGCATCCTTTAACTAGTCCGCTAAACCTCTCAGGAAGGCATCGTACCGGGCCGGCTCATTCCAATCACTCAGCACTGCCTTTGTGCAGAAGTCTATGGCATAGTCCTGAGCGGTCTTGTTCCCCTGGCTAATGCTTAGTAAGCCTCCCGTGGCATTGGGTCCCATACGTGGCTCGCCAAAAACCTTGCAGAGCTCTGTAGCGAAGGTGCGAAACGATGTGCAGGTGGAAGACTGCTGCTCCTACTCGTCGGTTCTCCACTGGCATGCTCGGCCCATCAGGTGATTCACCGCAAAGGCCACTTTTGTCCCCTCCGAGGCGAAGGTCCGGGGCTGCAGAGCGTAGATGATGGAGCTTGCTCCGGTGTAACGCTTTCTGTGACTGTAGCTCCTTAAGTCCTTAAGCTGGAGGACAACAAAGAGTTGATAGAGGGAAATCCAGTCTTGTGCTTCGGGCTAAAGGGCAGTGGCAGCATTCCCTCCTGTTACACAAAAGTGAGGATTGAGAACAGCTGGAACCTGCTGGGAGCCAGAGTGGAGGTTGTTCCATATTTGAAAACAAGCTATATATTTATATCGATGCTTATATGTATTTATTTATTGGATAGCATGTTGCAAACATATATATTTTCTTTAAATGTATGGAAAATATCTCTCCTACATCACTGTCCTTCCACCATCTTTGTCTATTTAAGACAGGCTTTTTCATAGTTCTCCTCTCTCCTGTCAAGAGCATCTTTTGGCCTCAAATGCTTTGTGAATACTTTTAGTTGTACTCAGAGAAAATTCTGAGAAAAACCATTAACATTGGAGAAATGTTAAGATTTTGTTTAGAATGGTGTCACTGAGAGTGACTTTAGTCTCCGGGTTCTTTGTGTCTGAATGAGTGAGAGCTAAAGAGGAACCTGAGGTGCTGAACCTGATCCTGGATCCAGGTTTACTCCAATAGCTTGTTACCACAATTGTCTTCAGGAATCTTATTTCAGCTGCTCATGTCTATCACCTTCAAGTGTAACTCTGGATTTAAGGTGGAAGTCAGCATTTGAACTGAATAAAAAAATTGTTTTACGAGACATTCGCAGAGGAAGTGCAACTTCCTTTGCATTATTACAACTTCTATATTTGTTTGTGTACTAATGGTCCCACACAGTGCTCAAATATGATCACAACTGAACAGAAGATATAAAGAAAACACCAGAAACCTTGTGGGTTCCGCTGCTAAGTTGTCATGAATCATCTCTTTAGAGGAGAGTTCTCATCCATGGATCGTCCATCCATTTCCAGGAAACCTTTTAATTATTTCTCCTGACCTACATTTCTTAAATGTGATTTTTTTTTGAGGGCACCAAAGTCTCTTACTGTATTTTCATGACTATAAGGCGCACCTTAAACACTGAGATTTTCTCAAAAATCGACGGTGCGCCTTATAATATGGTGCGCCTTGTGTGTCGACTGAGTTCCAAAATCTGCTGTGTGCCTTTTGTAGGTGCACTACGGTAAACGCTCCACCCATCGATTAGCGGCACACGTACGCGTAAGGATCCCCTAAAATGGCGCCGGTCAAGTGACACGAATATGAGGCTTACTTTAAACTACAGGCCATTGAATATGCGGCTGAAAATGGCAATCGAGTAGCTGCAAGACATTTTAATATAAATGAGTCCATGGTCAGAAAGTGGAGAAAACAAGAAAGTGAACGAAAGCTCGGAAGAAATGGACATTGAGCACTTCCAAGGAGGTCCGTCTTGGTGTTTTCGCTTTATGAGGAGGCGGCATCCCTCCATACGCGCAAGGACAACTGTTGTGCAGCGGCTGCTCGTGGATTACCAGGAGGGTGGACATCTTCCGCGATAAGATGGCCACGCCCAGCCACATCTATGAGGCAGCGGCGGGCAAGTTATGCCACCATATGCGGGTGGATTGTAGACGCATGGGCTATGATACCGTCTTCATGTATTGTAAGAGCTTTCACAAAAGTTGGCATCAACACTGAAGCGGAACCGGTCAGTGAGTCTGATTCAGATGATGAAGAGGAATTCAGGATGTTGGACATTGAAATAGCGCAGCTGTTTAATTTAGATACAGAAGATGTAAACTTTGATGGTTTTGTGGTGGAAGAATGAATATTTTGTTCAATAAATGTGTCGAAACTCACCGTTTTACTTCTGTTGTCATTTTTTACTGTATGTTTTAGCATGCGCCTAATAATATGGTGCACCTTATGTATGTTGTAAATACAGGTATAGCACCTATAACTGAGACTGCACCTTTTATTACAGTGAGCCTTATGGTTGTGAAAATACAGTAATTAACTGCTAGCAGAGCGCTAAATGGATTGAAAGGCTGCTTCTGATGAAGTGTTGATGAATCTCCACTGATATTAGATGATCACATTGATCTGACTGTAAATGAAACAGCTTGTGCCCATCATCTGACATCAGTTTTAAACCACTTTTTTAAAACCATCCCAAACACAGTGCTAAAGGAAGCATCAGTTCTGTTATCTACTGTACATCCTTTCAGACCTTTTCTTCCAACCACCGCACATTGCTCTACTCCCCTTTACACAGCAATCCTTAAAGATGTTTTTTTTTTTAGAAAAAACAAAAAACCTACAAAGTCTATCTACACATTTTATTTTAAAAAAAAACAGAAACCTTTGGATAAACAGGATCCTCAACAGGTGATATGAATGAAACAGTCATTCTGATACACCTACCCACATAATCTAATTTTAGAAAAAAAAAAAATTTGCACTTATATAAGCAGTACCACATTAAGGAAGGACTGAGACACAGACTTCTGCCAGCCTATTCTGCAGTTTGACTGCATTAAGTGCAACTTTATTAATCACTGAACTGAAGACACATCAATGAAGAGAGGTCTTCAATCACACACATAACCTGGCTTATGGTGTGCAGGTGCAAACAATAATTAAAACAGTAATTAAATACATCAACAACCAGAACTCAATAAATAGAACACTAACATTGAAAGTTGCAAAAGATAACATTTACAATGAACAAAAACAGGGTTAACACCAACCTGAACCCACAGACACACTGCCACAAAGCATGCTGGGAAATTCCCACACTGACCCTCCCCAACACGCTACACAACCTTTGCTTTTCTTTTCAAACAGTGCCTGTGATGCGGCAGTAACACAGCAGCAATACGGCAATAACACAGCACTAACAGGGCTGGTTAAAAAAAACATATTGGTAAAAGTCACTCAGACGCGGCAGTAACATAGCAGCAACACAGTAGCACAGCACCAAGAGGGCTGGTTAAAAAAACATACCGGTAAAAGTCACAGAGAGCTGTCTTCATCTTCCTCCTGTGTACTGAAACCATGGAAGTCTTCCTCCTCAGTGTCGGATTGGAATAGCATCAGAAATTCTTCGCCACACACTCTCAGTCTCTCTTTTGTTGTCGCTATCAGTCTCACTGTCATCCTGAGGCAGATTCACTCCTGAGCTTGTGCTGTCCTCTCCGTCACGCAGCAGACCGGCTTTTCGAAACCCGTTGGTGATGGTGGATTTTTTCCACACTGCTCCACGCTGTCAGGATCCACTGGCAGACTTGTGCAAAAGTTGCTCTTCGCGTGCGGCCAGTTTTGGTAAACGATTTCTCGCCGCTGGTCATCCAAGCCTCCCATTCAACTCGGAGGGCCACTTTAAATGCACGATTTACACTAATGTCAAGTGGCTGCAAATACTTTGTTGTACCCCCAGGAATCAAAGCTGGAATGGAGTTTGTCCTCTTGATGGCTGCTTTCACAGAATCTGTAATATGGGCCCTCATGCTGTCCAAAACGAGTAACGCTTTTTTTGTATGAAAAAATCCTCCCGGTCGCTTGCCATAACACTCGGTCAACCATTCTTTCATTACGCTCTCTACCATCCACCCTTTCATGTTAACTTTCACGACAATGTCTTTCGGGAGTTTTTCTTTTGGCATAGTAATCCGCTTAAAAATTACCATTGGTGGAAGCTTTATTCCGGATGCAGTGCAGCCCAAAACGCAGGTGAAATGCGTCCTCTCATGGCCACTTGTTTTCAGTGTGACAGATGCTTCACCTTTCTTGTTGACGGTCCTGGTGAGGGGCAGGTCAAACCTCAGAGGTACCTCATCCATATTTATGACGTTGTGGAATTCTCTGCTCTCTTTGAACGAATTTCAGAATTTGCGACTTGTTCCTCATATTTGGGATGGAGTTGCTGACACAGAGTTGTCTGTGTCCTGATGGACAGACCTTTTCGTTTCATAAATCTCAGACACCACGACGGTCCTCCTTTGAAATCCTGAATTTTCTTTTCAGTGGCGATTGTTTTTGCTTTCAGTCTTATCTGCACAGTAGAAACACCTTGGCCATCTTCTCTTTGTGTGCTCACCCAGTCCTCAAGAATGTTTTCCAGTTCGGTCCACCTGCTTTTATTACCTCTGAAAGCTTTTTTCGTCTTTTTACATTGCTCCAGTTCTTCCCGCTGCCGTTTCCAGCGTCTCACCATCGATTCATTTATGTTAAGTTTACGTGCAGCAGCTCTGTTGCCATCTTTATCGGCCAGTTCGATTGCTTTTAACTTGAAAGCTGCGTCATAGGCATTTCTTCTTGTATTTTCCATAATGAGGGTCTGTTTATGCTAATTTTATTCATACACAAAGCACAAAGTTACATTAAACTTGCATCTTCCTCGACACATACTCCACCTGCCTCACTTACCTTTTCTGCTTGAGCGCCCCTAGCGGCCAATAGAAAAAAATACATAAATAAGCCGCACCGTAGAATAAGCCACAGTGTTTAAAGTGTAGGAAAAAAGTAGCGGCTTATAGTCCGGAAATTACGGTATTTAAAATTAGCACCAAAGTGAAATTTAAACATTGTAATCAAATGTTAACTCTAGAACACTCAATGTTAACAAGTCACAATGCTTAATTTAACATTTAGGTGCCAAATTGAATACCATATGTAACAGTAATGTAAAGCATGAAAATGTAACCATCAAAATAAAACTGGACTGAGGGAGGCTTTACATTAACAAAAACTTTCAATACTGGCATGTTGCCTTTCAGTTTTATTGATTTCTTTCATTGCTGCAGCATTCCTTCCATGTATGATCTCACTCCAAGCAATGAAATATGACATGACAAAAAGGTGCAACCAAACCTGATACTGTGGATGGAGAACCTTGAGCCCTTATTCCAAATCTTATCTAAAACTTAACACAAAAAATGAATCATGGGACTAATCCAGCCATGGGTGCTGACAAATCACCAAGCTGCAGGTGCCACCTGGGCAGTTGCAGAGAAACCAGAAAGAGGGAGCTGGCCATGTTCCTCTTATGCTAATCAGCAACATCTGAGAAGAGGAAAGACAACATGAGTACATGGCAATGAAAAAGCACCATACAAACGAGGAACCGCTTACTCCCAAGAAGGCATGGAAGATGAGGTACCAGACTGTACAAAAGATTTGCCGACTTCAGAACCAGACATGATTACTAGGAACAGGGGTCAACGCAGGATGAATCTGGAACAGAGCTGAGCAGGGACAAGTGATGCCGACAGAGCGAAAGAGCACAGGTGAGCCAATGTCTTCAAAGAATCATCAGGCCAATGCAAGTTAGAGATGATACCATTACTGGTTTCCCAATGAAATGGCGCCGAGTATAGGGAAGAGACCAGCCACTGTTCTGACTCCTGTCAGTGTTTGTGTTATGTTTAGCACCCCCCCCCCCCCCCACACTGGCATCTTAGGGCATTACACCTACCACAAGTTTGTTTTTGAGAAGCCACCTACAGTACGTGTCACATGCAGGCTGTGCTCCACCGCAGTGTTGTCTGAACCTTGGAGTAAATCCATCAGTAAATACAGCTGATCGTGAACTCATTTAAGTTAGGTTTAAGGCTGTTAAAGGCACATTTAAGTTAACAATTGGTTTATATGTTTTCTATTTGGTAAACAATGCTCGCGGGTTCATGCTAATGATAGTGGGCTACAGTAGCTAGTAGTACGGCAGATTTAACTGCTTGCTAAGCCCGATTCACGTTGTTTATGGCGTTATACAGGGAAGCCAGTCAGATATCTGAATTTTTTTCACAGTTAAGTCACTGTGCATGCACAAACAACGGTTTTAAGTGCAGCAAAGCAAACAAGCTAGTCAGCTTGTTATGGCAATTTTTTGCTTTTGATTTTTTTCTCTTAAACCTAAAGGATATAAAAATGAGTGTGGGAGCTGGACAAAGTAGAAAGAATAATAAGAAGAATCCAAGGTAGTTTTCTCTGTCAACTGGACTGGGTTTCTTCTCTTGAAGACGTTTCGCCTTCTATCCAGAAGGCTTCTTCAGTTCTGAAATCGCTGGGGAGAGAGCTTGAAAATATATAGCCCCTGTGGACCATTTGCATGCTAATGATCTGGGTGGTCACCTGAGAGTCGTTAGCAGGGTCGTTGGTCGGGTCGTTCACCTAGTTTCTGTTGAGAAACCTAGTTTCTAGTTTCTCCCAATTTAACATGGATAGCTTCCTATCCATGTTAAAGCGATTTCAGAACTGAAGAAGCCTTCTGGATAGAAGGCGAAACGTCTTCAAGAGAAGAAACCCAGTCCAGTTGACAGAGAAAACTACCTTGGATACAATGACCTGGATGACTGAGAATTTACACGGACAATAAGAAGAATCAATTTCGTACGGAATGGGAGGAGGACTTTTATTCATGATGACATTTTCAAAGTGCGTTTGCCTCATCCGCAAGTCTACCATTGCAATCAATCAATCAATCAATCAATCAATCAATCAATCAATCAATCAATCAATCAATCAATCTTTATTTATATAGCGTCTTATACAATCAAGATTGTTTCAAGGTGCTTTCCAGAATCCCAGGGCCTGACCCCAGACAAGCAACAGTGGCAAGGAAAAACTCCCCTTTAACAGGAAGAAACCTTGAGCAGGACCAGGCTCATGTAGGGGGACCCTCCTGCTGATGGCCGGCTGGGTAAAGAGAGAGGAGAAGGGGGAGGACAGGTAGAGGATAGAATAGGTAGGAGAGGAGAGGGGTAGAGGAGAGGAGAAGTAGAGTGGAGGGGAGGTAGAGGAGAGGAGAAGGAGGAGGGGAAAGAGGAGAGGAAAGAAGAGGAGAGGAAGAGGAAAAGGAGAAGGAGAAGGAGGGGGAGAGGAGAGGAGAGGAGAGGAGAGGAGAGGAGAGGAGAGGAGAGGAGAGGAGAGGAGAGGAGAGGAGAGGAGAGGAGAGGAGAGGGAGAGGGAGAGGGAGAGGAGAGGCACAGAGCACAGAAACACACACAAAAAATATGATGCACAATCACTTCAGCGGGGCCGGAGGTCATTATGCAGCTCTGAGGGCGGCGATACCTGTAAATAAATAGAGGGGGGGGGGGGGAGAAGCAGAAAAACTACACAAGAATCAGCATAACTAGTCTGCTTGATGAGGAGAGGAAAGGAGAGGAAACCATGACCCAGTGGAGTGACAGAGGCCTGTCAGGTGATCATGTTTCCGGACCCCGGCAGCCTTGGCCTATAACAGCATAACTAAGATGTGACCTAGCGATTAGACGACCCCTAGGTATGATAATTTGTCTGTCTATGATAGAAACTGGAACTACTGAATTAGTAACAATAAGCTTTTTCAAAGAGGTAGGTTTTGAGTCTGATCTTAAAAGTAGCGATGGAGTCAGCCTCCCGTACCTGGACAGGGAGATGGTTCCATAGCAGGGGGGCCTGGTAGCTAAATGCTCGGCCCCCCATTCTACTCCTGGAAACTCTGGGAACCACAAGTAGACCAGCATTCTGAGAGCGGAGCGGTCTATTGGGCTGGTAAGGTATCACTAGCTCCTCCAGGTAGGATGGAGCTAGGCCTCTGAGGACCTTGTAGGTCAAAAGAAGGGTTTTAAAAATTATTCTAAATTTAACGGGCAGCCAATGAAGAGACGCCAGTACAGGAGTGATGTGATCTCTTTTGTCAATACCTGTCAGAACTCTGGCTGCGGCATTTTGGATCAACTGGAGGCTTCTTAAAGAGTTGTTTGGACACCCTGATAATAATAATACTGTATGAGGAGGGAACACCATGGACATGGGCAAACTGGTATCTATCAGATAAGTATGATCTAAACCAGTCTAGTGCTGTCCCTTTAATCCCAATCACATGTTCCAGTCTCTGTAACAGGATGCTGTGATCAACTGTATCAAAAGCAGCACTGAGGTCCAGCAGAACCAGCATAGAGACCAGTCCATGATCGGAAGCTATGAGAAGATCATTAGTGACTTTAAGAAGTGCTGTTTCTGTGCTGTGGTGAGCTCTAAAGCCTGACTGAAACATCTCAAACAGGCTGTTCCTCTGCAGGTGCTCCAGTAACTGAGTCACCACCACCTTCTCTAGAACTTTAGAGATAAAAGGAAGGTTGGATATTGGCCTATAATTTGCTAAGACATCGGGATCCAGTGATGGTTTTTTAAGCAACGGCTTAATCACTGCCACCTTGTAGGACCGGGGTACATAACCTGACACTAAAGAACCATTGATCTGGTCCAGGATAGAACTGCCTATCAATGGTAAAACATCCTTCAACAGGTGTGTTGGGATGGGATCTAAAAGACACGTGGTGGTCTTGGATTTCTGAATTAGCGATGACGCCTCAGAAAAATATATAGGGCTGAAGGAGCTTAAGGGCTCGTTGGAGACCCTGTATGTTCCCACAGTCGGCACATCTGGTGATGGTCCAGTTGTTGGGATGGCCTGGTTAGCTTTCTCTCTGATAGCTAGAACTTTATCAGTGAAGAAGCTCATGAAGTCTTCACCACTAAGGGAAGAAGGGATACGTGGATCTAAAACACTGTGACTCTTAGTTAATTTGGCCACAGTGCTGAAAAGAAACCTGGGGTTGTTCTTATTTTCCTCAATCAAAGAAGAAAAATAAGCTGTTCTAGCCTTGCGAAGGGCCTTTTTGTAAACTACTAGACAGTCTTTCCAGGCTACATGGTAGCTGTCTATTTTACAAGAATGCCACTTCCTTTCCAGTCTTCGCACTTTCTGCTTGAGGGTCCTGATATGTGAATTATACCAGGGGGCACACCTCCTCTGATTTACTATTTTCTTTTTCAGGGGGGCAACAGAATCAAGCGTGATTCTCAGTGAGGTTGCTGCACCTTCAGCAATAGAGTCAACCTCAGCAGGGCTAAGATTATAATGATTGATCCCTGGGGAAACACACGGTGGTCCTGGGATCAGCACAGGGATCACTTCCTTAAACTTAGCTACAGCATTATCTGAAAGACATCTGCTATAGTAAGACTGAGCTCTGAGCATAGAAGAATCCTTAATCATAAATGTAAAAGTGATCAAAGAATGGTCTGACAGGACTGGGTTTTGAGGGAACACTGACACATGTTCTACCTCAACACCATAAGTCAGAACTAGATCTAGGGTGTGGTTAAAGCTGTGAGTTGGTTGGTTTATCTGCTGGAGGAAACCAACTGACTCAAGTAATGAAATGAAGCCATTTCTAAAGCTGTCATTTATAACGTCCATATGGATATTAAAGTCTCCAATGATAATGACTTTTTCCGTTCTAAGGACCAAGTCAGATAAGAAATCAGAGAACTCAGACAGGAACTCTGAATGTGGCCCAGCAGGGGGCCGATATACAACTACAAACAGAAGTGGCTTTTCTGTCCTCCAGTTCAGATGGGTGATGCCAAGAGTCAGGCTTTCAAATGAACTGAAGCTATGTTTTGGTCTGGGATTAATTAATAACTTGGAGTGATAGATTGCTGCCACTACCCCTCCTCGACCAGTAACACGTGGAATAAGATAATTAAGATGGGTAGGAGGAGTAGATTCATTTAAGATCACATACTCCTCCTCCTGAAGCCAGGTCTCAGTAAGACAAAATAAATCAATGTGATGATCCGCTATCAGGTCGTGCACTAACAGGGATTTACACAAAAGAGATCTAATATTTAACAGTCCACACTTAATTGTGATATTAGTTTCTGCAACTTGTGCTTCAGGATTAATTTTAATAAGATTTTGGTGATTGACCGCTCCCCCACTCTGTGCTTGGTGAACTTTTAACCGTGGAACAGAGACTACCTCTATAGTGTTAAATATGTTATTGTTGGTGGGTGAGGGTTCTAAGGAAGCAGCAGAGAGGTGTGTAAGACTACAACTCTGCATCCTGGTCTGGACCCTGGATTGTCAGGTCACTTTGGGTCTAATAAAATTAGCCAGATTACTAGAAATGAGAGAAGCACCATCTCGCGTGGGATGGACACCGTCTCTCCTAATCAGACCAGGTTTTCCCCAAAAGGTGCTCCAATTGTCTATAAAGGCCACCTGGTTATCGGGGCACCACCGTGACAGCCAGCGACGAAGCGATGACATGCGGCTAAACATCTCATTGCTGGCCAGATTGGGGAGGGGATCAGAGAATGCTACGGAGTCCGACATCGTTTTTGCGTAGTTACACACCGACTTCAAGTTAATTTTAGTGACCTCCGACTGACGAAGCCGGGTGTCGTTGCCTCCGACGTGAATAATAACTTTACCAAATTTACGATTACGTCTCGCCAGCAGCCATAAATTTGCTTCTATGTCGCCCGTTCTGGCCCCCGGAATGCACCTAACTATGGTCGCTGGAGTCGGCTTCACGTGGCGCAAAACAGAGTCGCCAATTACCAGGGTCGGTTTCTCAGCGGGTGTGTCACCGAGTGGGGAAAAGCGGTTAGCCACGGGAAGCGGGTGGTGGGGCACCGTGGGCCTTTGTTTTGGGCTACGCTTCCTACGAACCGTCACCCAGCCGCCCTGGCTAGCCGGCTGCTCGGCTGCTGCCGGGGGACCGCTAGCTGTAGCTACGCTAGGCGGCTCCGCAGCAGCTAGCTTACCCTGGCTACATGACGCAACTCCAGCTAACTCCAAACTGCAGAACCGCGTCTCAAGCTCGCTAAGTCTTGCCTCCATAGCCATAAATAAACTACACTTTCTGCACCTATTCCCTTCACTAAGGGAGGCAGAGGAGTAACTAAACATTTTGCACTCTGAACAGACAAAGACACCGGGTGAAACAGACGGTGAGGCCATGCTAACGCTAGTGATCGGCGAAGCCCTGTATTTGTTTAATATGGGTTGTTTCTCACTGTTGATATCGGGTGACTAGAATGTCTCAAGTGTTCAAAATTTTAAGTAAAGTGAATACAACACACCAAGTGTTCAATATTAAGTGAATACAACACACCAAGTGTTCAATATTACGTGAATACGGCACCCCGTGCGCAATGCAACCAACAAACGATAGAGGAGGCAGGAAGTGACGCAATACTCACGCAACCAAGTTGCAATAACAAAGAAGGGAAATGTGGAGCAGCATTTACATATTAATGGATCCCATACATTTTATGTTAATCAGCCTTTCCCCCATGAAGGTAAAGTATTAAGTCCAAATACTGCTCCACTATGACTTGATGAACATTTGGAAGGTGCTTGAGGCTGGTCAACAGCTATTGTCCAGACTATGCATCCCTGGTTGATTCGATTCAGTACAAGTCATCAGAGTTAACTTGGGTAATGGCAAAAAATGCACATAGTTAATTATATTGCATTGTGCAACATATGTGGTCATGCAATGTACATCAACATAAATTGTAAGAATCCTCAATATATTTCTAAATAATGGGTTGATCATTTTGACTTGGTTATTTCATAAGTAGCTCGCATGCTGAAAAACTGTGAGCACTCCTGATCTAGC
Source organism: Takifugu rubripes (assembly GCF_901000725.2). NCBI lineage: Eukaryota > Metazoa > Chordata > Actinopteri > Tetraodontiformes > Tetraodontidae > Takifugu > Takifugu rubripes. The sequence continues at coordinate 4,679,822 of NC_042303.1, read as the reverse complement.
CTGTAAGGATGTACACTTGAGTAGCTTAAAGAAAGGCTCTCTGTTAGGCTGAAACTGCCTCTTATTCTTCTCTAACCAAGAAATACCACCCGGAGAGAAACAGTCTGAGATGTTGTCATTGTGTAGATCATCACAGCACAGAAACAGCAGTTTTTAAGGTTCCTGGTGATCTTCTTGGAGATTCAGTCAATGGACTGGTTTTTACCCTGGTTCTACTTGATCTCAGTGCTGCCTTCGATATATGAGAGCATAATTATACATACATACATGAGAGCATCCAGGGCAGAGCAGACAGGAAGCTGAAAAAGAGACCGTGGTGAGTGATGGAATTAGACAGGAAGTGCAGGACATGAATGATAAAGAAAACCAAGCAAACAAATAGACGAGTATGACACAGTTTAAACCAGCTATGCTCACATTTGGACTTTGGTGTCTCGTCAGGATTTGTTCCTGGAATTTGAAACTGAATAACTGACATGTTTTTCATGAGGATAAGTGTCTTTTTGGCATATTAATAAGGTCTCTTTTCCAGTTGACCTATTGTCTCACATAATAATCAACTGGAGTCAGGCGAGTCAGAAGATGGATATTCATGCAGCTTTGTTCAATTTGTACATAATGCAATAATAATCCTTTTTCAATCCATAATCCTTTTACTTCATGTGCAAATAATGTCTGTATGAGGAATCTTCTAGTAACTTTTGACCTAGGTGATTATTAAATGATTGAGCCAACATGATGCTGAAGTTAGTCCAATTGTTCCTTCCAGGCTGGACTATTGTAATTCATCATTATCAGGATGTCCAAACAATTCTTTGAGAGGCCCTCAGCTGATCCAAGGCTGCCAGGGTACAGAAACATGATCACCTGAGAGGTTTCTGTCACCCTACTCGTTTATGGCTGCCTCTTCTCTCGACCAACTGTGCCCTGACCTCTGACCCCCTGACACACTCAACTCCAATACTAACAACTTGTTGTAACCAATGTATTTGCATGATCTATGCCTATTCTCTCTTCTACCTGTCCTCCCCCTTCTCCTCTGTTTCTGCCCAGCCGGCCATCAGCAGGAGGGTCCCCCACATGATCCTGGTCCTGCTCAAGGTTTCTTCCTGTTAAAGCGGAGTTTTTCCTGTCACTGTTGCTTGTTGGGGGTCAGGCCCTGGGATTCTTTAAAGCGCCTAGAGACAATTTTGATTGTAACAGATGCTGATAACTAAAGATCTATTGAATTGAATAAGATCTATGCTCTCCCTCTTGGTCATGACCTGCTTTCTTGAATGTTTTAGTTCTGGGTCATTCAATGTCTAGGTTTAGACATTGTGTACTATGTGCACAGGTGTTTAACTTCAATTAAGGTGTAAACATGCCAGAGCAAATCGATTTCCAAACTCAGTAACTGGGTATTTAGTTGGATGCAGAACACTAATTTACATTGGACTATCATTTTCCACGCACTTCAGTTTTCCATATACGGTCTGATTGAAGTAATAATTTATTTTTTGAAGTATCATATAAACATAAATCAAATCAAATCAAATCAAATCAATCTTTATTTATATAGCGTCTTTTACAATCAAAATTGTTTCAAGGCACTTTCCAGAATCCCAGGGCCTAACCCCAGACAAGCAACAGTGGCAAGGAAAAACTCCCCTTTAACAGGAAGAAACCTTGAGCAGGACCAGGCTCATGTAGGGGGACCCTCCTGCACACACATAGTGTGTTGCCTGTTTTTTTTTTTGGGGGGGGGGGGTCAGACTCTGGGTTTCTTTAAAATGCCTACCCACAATTGTGATTGTAACAGAGGCTATATAAATGTAGTTTTATCAAATTCATTTGATTGTTTAAATTTGTAATTTTTGGCATTTTATTTTATTCTATTTTTCTGTTTGTTGTAGAACTCAAATCCAGAAAATCCAAACTGCATGGGCATTGATGGTGTGTTGGAGGCTTATTTCCAGAGCCTGAGGATGGTTCAGCTGTACGGCCCAACTAACTTTGCTCCAGTCATCAGTCAGGTGGCACGGTGAGCAGCATACTCGAACCCCATATGTAGAGTTTTCCACTGTGCCCTGACATATGGTGCTCAGAAATGGGTTCTTATTTGCCACACTTAAAAGGTTTCAGATCATCACACAAATGTCAATATCAGACGAGGACTCAAGGACTCAATACAAAATGCAGTTTCTAAATGAAAAATCCAAACCGACGTGACACCCTACATGTGAAAGAATACCTGGTTGTGCCCCCCTCAGGGGCAACAACTGCAGTCAAGTGTTTGTGATAAAAAATTTGTCTTTCCGATGACTGTGGAGGAATTTTTACATCAGCCACATCGGAGGGTTCACAAGGTCACACAAGCAGCTTAGTTGGATTTTAGTCTGATTCAGAGATCCAAAATTCTCAGTTGGTGTTTTCAAGATATCTGATTGTGCCCAAGTGGTTTTGAGCTGGGGGTTACAAACTGACTTGTTCTCCTCCAGAAGTTTGTGGTACACAGCAGAATTCATGTTACCATGAGTCACAACAGGTCAACAAGGTCTTAAAGTAGTCCCAGACTATCACACACCATCATGTCTGACTGTTGGAACAATGACTTGGAACATAAGGGCAGAACCCAACATTAAAGACAATTCAATTGCCAGGGCATGAAGTCAATTGCCAGGGCATGAAGTCTGACAACCTAACTATCCCTTGACCCAGTCTTTTATAGAAACACATATGTAAATTATTGATGGTAATTCAGCCCAATCCAGTCCTTCTTCTTGGATGACCTTGTCTTCTTCTTCCAGTCCCATTGGATGCTGACACAGTCCTTGTTCTCTTGTGTTTCCCAAATGGCCAGGCCAAAGTTCACCTTCTTCCCGCAGATGAGCTTATCAAGACCACTCTGCTGTCCAGTTTTACGATGGGTGTTTAACACCTTCAGCCTGACTGGCTCCTGAGATTACAACTGTCTAAACAACAATCCTGTCAAGGAAGGGTCACTGATCTTTATTACACTTGCTAATGATTCTACCATTCCTAACTTCTAAAGTACTTCTAACAGAAAACAGAAACATATGGTAGAACACATAATAACAAGATAAACACAAATTCTCTTCAAAGCCAAGCTGGCAAAAGATGTAATTCAGGTTTGAAAGCTTACTGGTCCTGGTGTTGCTTGTTGGAGGACAACTGGTCACTACTTTAAGGTCCTTTGAGGTAGTTTGTTAGCAACTCGGTGCTAGCTAACTGGATGGCTTCTGTTGCTAAAAGCATGAGCCAGCATAGCTTGTGTTTGGTGGCAAATTAAACTTGCTTTGTAGTTTCTTGGTAATTCCTCTGCAGGCTTGTGGGTTGCTTCTGGGAGGAAGGGCAATGTAGCTGCTTTTGTTAGCAGGCAGTCTGAGCTCAGCAGCTGAGAGTTCTGGGGAGTGATGGAGTAGAGTGGAGGTAGGAGAGTGGAGGTAAGAGACAATAGATAAGGTAGTACAGAAGAATTATAACAAGAAACAGAAGAATTATAACAAGAAACTATCCAGTTATTTTAAGATAAGAAATGTGGAAGATATTTTTTTTTAATGGAATTTATTGAAAATACACTGATTCAAACCAATAATATTACCATCAACAAGCATCTATTATAAATATGAGCTTACTTTGCTTGAATTTGTTAAAATGACTATGGGAATGTAGTCCACTAAATTGGTGATGAGGATCTGTTGTAATTTACTATAACATAAACTACACCGTGAAATGGAGGCGCATCTTAGTATGAGTATACGTGCACGTGTTCATGTGGGTACTAGTAGTAAGAATGATGAAGTATGAATGTAAATGAGAGAGATTAGTCCCAGTTAGACTAAATGCAATCAATAAATGCAAAAAAAACACAAAACTTTACATGCAGGACTCGGAAATCTGGCATATCGGTTTGCTTGGTAAAAGACTACAATAACTCGTCTATGCCCAGACATAAAACCTTTTCTTTCATACCGCTTTGAGCGACAAATTCATTACTGGCGCACCTGACGCATTCAGTGGTACCGCTGTGACAGCAAGTGAACAGTGAGCTGGTCCTCTTTGGACAGTGTTGAGTATGGCAGTCGCCTGGTAGAGAGAGAGCTCAACAGCTATTTCTCTCACTGATAAAAAGGTGGAGGTCTTTTGCCAGGTAACTTTGGAAGGAGTTTTGTAAAGTTTGACTTCCTCGGGCCCAACAGTATCTGGTAAGGTACACCCAAAAAAAGGGAAGGTGTAATCAAGCCGACTTTGTCCAGCATGTGACGTCAATGTTTTAGCGGGAGCATGGATTCCACTATTAGGTCCAAACGACCTGAAACATGAGTAAAACAAATGAGGCAAAGACAAAAGTTTTGAATTTTACTTGCAGCAAGGAGAACGGGGAGATGTGCTCGGTTACATATCTCCAACACGTTCTGACACACAACTTCCGCCATCCTTCTTTTATTGAAATTAGGAGGTCCCTAGTTACACAGAATTCAAATGTGCCTAAAGGGAGGGGGGAAACACAAGATAACTTCCCCACAGCAGCTGCATTTCTGTCGCCCTTGACCAGAGAAGTTCGAGTTGACATATCAAGCATCATGAACATTAAGCATTAGCAAATAATAAGAAACATTAAGTAATGAGAAACAATATAACAAGAATAAAGAATATAACACGGTAAAAGCGAATAAGAGATAACTTTAATATAATGGATCTAACAACCGCTCTGGAAAAAACAATTGGAAGAAGAGATGAAGGTTCCGGTGCACTCTGGTTTTACTTTTGGGTGACCTTAAAGTTGTGCCACCGGTGTCTGCAGAACCCCTGGAGACTCATCCAATGATGCTTCAGAGTTTGGATTTGGTCAAGCCTGGTGCTCAGGTTACAGGATTCTCAGGAGTATGGCTAACTGGACTGGTTTGAGAGCAAAACTGAGCGTGTTGCATCTAAGCAGGCTGAGCTAATTGTGGCAGATTATTTCATTGATTTTGGACTGTAGCCAGCATGAGTAGATGGAAATCGTACGCTACTTGACACTTTTCTTCACGGGCTAGCTGACTACATCAAGGATGAACTGGTTTCTTATGAGGTGCCATGGATGCTAGATGGTGTCATAGAACTAGCAATAAGAATTGATCTCCGCATTTAGGCTTGTCAATGAGAGGAGCCAGGACACACTTCCTCGCTGGCCAGACAGTTGGAAGGGTAGTAGTTATCTTCATTCTGCCTCTCCTTCAAGTCAACAGATGAGAGATTTCGAACCCATGCGGTTGGGTCGCACCTCTCTAACCCCTTAGGAATGGGATGAACGACCCTCCAAATTGTGTTTGTACTGTGGGAAGGTAGGGCATTTTGTGGTATGCGCTCAGCAAAAACCCTGGATCATCTATGACTGGGGAGATACAGGTGAGTCCAGCAGCACTTTCTGTCCAGCTGAAGAGGCCCTTGCTACAGGCCCAATTTCTGATTCCGGGTGGTCTCCACACACCGGCTACCTTGAATGGCTTCGGTGCTCATGCTTGCAGCATTGGGAAGAAGGTGGGTCACCAACTTGGTATTGGAAGAGTTCCTCTGCCACTTCCTGTCCCAGCCCAAGCACTGGATGAACACAGTCTCACCAGACTTCCAGTAGCCATGCTTCTCACCAGCAATCATTGTGAGACTGTGCAGTTTCACATCCTGGCTCAACCCCGCTTGCTTATATCATGCGGTTTCCTTGTTTTGCCATCATATCCTGACTTGGGAACTGGAACCATCTGTGAATGGGGTGCTTCCTGCCAACTCACCTGTCCTCATCTGTACTCTTTAAGGCATAATTGAGGGAAATAGAGACTTACATTAATGACTCTCTGGCTGCTGGGCTCATCCACCTTCTCCAACAGGGGCAGGATTCTTTAATTTAAATTGGATTAAACAACCACCACCATAAAATGTCACTATCCTTTGCCCCCCATGTCCACCACCATTGAACTTCTCCAGGGGGCCAAGGTCTTCACCAAGCTCGATGTCGGTCCACATTTGGGAGAATGGAAGATGCCGTTCAACACCCTTGTTGGTCACTATGAGTCATGCCCTTCAGACACACCAATGCCCTAGCCATCTTTCAGGCCCTGATATTCTGCGGGATATGCACAACAGGCTCATGTTTGTCTATTTGGATAACATTCTCTTTATTTTAAAGTCTCCTGAAGAGCATGTTCACCATGTTCAGTCAATAATGCAACACCTCCTGGAGAATTCACTGTTTGTCAACCCAGAAGAATGTGAGTTCTAACCTACCTCCTTCTATTTCCTGGGCTACATGGTTACAGAGGTAAGTCTTCAGATGGATCCCACCAAAGACTCCGCTGTTACCGCCTTGGCTGTCCCTGGTTCCAGGAAGCCGCTGCAACATTTCTTGGGTTTTGTTACATTCTATCTACCATTTATTCTGAGCTACAATTCTATGGCTGCCCCACTTACAGCCCTCAATAGCATCAACTTGTGGTTCCATTGGTCTCTTTGAGACAGAGAAGGCCTTCCAGATGCTGAAGTCCAGTTCACCACAACCACTATTCTTCTGGCATCCAACTCAAAGTTACAGACTAAAGTGGAGGTTGATGCCTTGGACGTGGGAGTTGGGCTTTCCTGTCCCTGCATAAACCAGATGCTTCTCCCTTGTGTCTTTTCTCTCAGCAGCTGTCCCCAGCTGAGAAAAATGATGACATTAGAAACAGGGAACTGGCAGCAGGAAAGTATGTTATTGACTGAAGGCCACTGAAAAACCATTCCTGGTTTCAGCAGACCATAAGAACCAGAAATATATCAGCACCGTCAGGAAGTTGAGTTCTCGTCAGGTCCATTGGGCCATATTTTGGATCCAGCGGATGATGATGCTGTTGGGCAAGCTTTGGGGGTTCAGGGTGCACTTGTCAGGCAGCATGACAAACCTCTGTCTGATATATGGCTATCCCCTCCTGTGCAGTCTCCTGCCACTTCAGTGTTGTCCAGAGCTTGAACCAATGCCTACCCTGTCTGCCAGTTTCAGTAGAGGAGCTCAGACTAGGGTCACCAAGGGGATGTCTCCTTTCATGGCCTCATTTGGATATCAGCCACCTCTGTTCGAGTGCCAGGAGGAGGTGGCAGTGCCCTTTGTAGAGACAAATCTGCGTCACTGAAAGACAGTGTGGTGTTGGGTCTGTTCTGCCAACCTACATGCTGCCTCACAGTCCCAGAAGCAGGCCAACCGTCACTGTGTCCTCCCATCGGAATACAGCTGGCAGCTGGTTTGCAATTGACAGTCTCCTGTTACCTTCTGTTCACCAGCAGCTGATTGTTTCACGATCTGCGCTTCATGCCCCTCACTTTTTTGCCACGCAGTTCATAGTTTTTCTTTGTTGAATTAAAGTCTCAAACACCATTAGCTGTTGTTTGTCTGCTTAAAGGTATGAAGTGCATGCATAACACCAGTTCTGCAACAAGATTTTCTTCATTTCAGTGATTTTATGGATACCAGCCTCCTTGGTTTTCAGCACTTGACCAAGAATTCTCCTGCCCCTTGGCACTTCCTTTTACCCACCATTGACAGAGTACATGGGCCCAAGCTTGAACCACCATTCTGATTTCTGTGGATAGCTACACCACCTCATCTAACCACCACTGGACCACCATCCAAGTGTGACTGAAAGGGATATGGCCTGGGTTCCTGCTCACTACATCTTCGATGCTGGCCTTGTGGCAGATTTTTGTCACCAACACCCAGGCCAGCCAGTTGGGGAGAAATTGCATTCATGATAGTGAGGATGGTTCAGTGGAGGAGATGGACTTTAAAGGCTTTCCACTGCTATTTTTAGACTGTTTTTCTGGTGCCAAACTTGCCTGTTCCTAACCTGCCCGTCTCACCCCTGCCCTGGTAATCACCTTGTTTTCTACAGTTTCTGACCTTGTCTCTGCTTGTTCCTAGATTAATAAATATCTGTTGACACAGTTAACTACAATACTATAATTTAACTAGACAAGTACTAACAGTTTCTCTGATTACCTGAACTATTTATGTTTTTGGTAAAACCCTTATCAATATACACTGCTCAAAAAAATTAGAGAAACACTTCGAAAACACATCAGCCATAAACGGGGGGAGAAATGATCTTGAATATCTTTCCTGATAAAAAAGTAGGTGATGTATTAGTAACAAAATGATGCCACATAATTTGATAGAAATGAAAATGATCACCCTATAGAGGGGGGAAATCAAAGACACCCCAAAAATGAAAGTGAAAAAATGATGCAGCAGACTGGTCCATTTTGCCAAAATGTCATTGTAGCAACTAAAAATGATTCTCAATACTTTGTGTGGCCCCCACATGCTTGTACGCATGCCTGACAACATCGGGGCATGCTACTAGACGACGAATGGTGTCCTGGGGGATCTCCTCCCAGATCTGGACCAGGGCATCACTGAGCTCCTGGACAGTCTGAGGATCAACCTGGCGGCGCCGCATGGAACTAAACATAATGTCCCAGAGGTGTTCTATTGGGTTTAGGTCAGGTGAACATGGGGGCCAGTCAATGGTATCAATTCCTTCATCCTCCTGGAACTCCCTGCATACTATATGTAGTGTTAGAGTTGAAACAGAGCAACCCGGCAAAACCCTGCTTGAATCAACTCCCTTGCAAGGGAGAGCAAGCAGCAGTTCATTCTGGAACACCCTCCGTCGCTCTGCTGCTCCTCTGCAAACCTTCCTTTATTCACATCAGCTCATTATCCATGTGGAATTTTCACCTCCTCCCAAGATGATTTTAGGGTTTCAGATAAAAATCTCACAGTAAATCTGGTGCTCTGGACAAGTGTACTAAATTGACCAGATCGAATCACCACAACCAGGAAGAACAACTTCATTTCTTTTTTCATCTTCTCAGGTTCTGAAGGGGTTCAGCAGTTGCTGGACCTGTACAGGCCGTCAGCTGTTTACGGACAAACCGTCACTGCTCCCTCGTTTTCCCCTGGAAGTGTCCGTTGTTTCTTATGTTGTGAATCTTCTCCTGGTGGTTGCCGAGATGTGTTGATGAGGAAGGAATCTTCGCAGACACCGACTTGGTTATCAAAGATGTTTATTGGAGAGAACAGTCAGGTATCAATCGAACACTGCAGATTGTCCGAGGGAGGTTTCGCGGTCCCGATGGTGAAGAACTCCGAGGTGTCTTCATCGTCACCTCCTTCTTATACAGTCGAGTAAACACATTCTTTACTGATGACCTCACGCTGTACAATATGGCCAACCCAATGGTATAGCGTTCAGTTATTACCAAAAAAGGGAATACTTGAAGATGCTTCATGCTACACATCCTCATATGGAGAACAACCAGGGGCCCACAGGCTCCAGTGTCATCTTTTAGGAGCTCCTTTTACATAAAGGAGGAAGACACAGGACACACATGTGGAGCATGTCCTAATATGGTGCTTAGGCTGGCTGTTAAACACATTACGGCCTTACAGATGTAAAGCCTGCATAGAACGGGTCAGATACTACATATTTCCCCCCTTCGAGACTACATAGTCTCGAAAAATAAAGAATAACCAAGTTTTAATAAAAGTGACGGTGACTAATTAAGTGGTATAATTTGGAAAAGATTGATTAATTAAACATGAACAATATGTGAAATTTAGTGGAGTGCGAGAGTGAAAAACCCATCCGACAGACCTCTTTCAGTCTACAACCATCAAAACACTTTAGACGGGAAAATTCTCTCACGGTCCCTCTGTCGACGGCGACCACCTATGGTACTCCAATCCAATTTGCAAAAAGGTTATATTAGGGAAGAGTTTGGCAAACACATACAAGATACTCAGAAAAAAATCAAAAAATGTCCACGATCAGGCTGGTCGTCCCATCGGACCTTACCTTGGACCTTTCCCTGCCTAAGGACCCCTTTCCCTTAACCAAAACAAGGAAAAACCTGAGTTCTCATATCATCTGCCTACTGATGAAATTTCCCTAGTAAATTTATTAACACAAACTTCAAATATATGCATTAAACACATCAACATTAATTTTCAAATCTGTAGTTCACAGTCCCCTGATGAAGGGTCTTCAGTTGTTCCCCATCTTCATTCAGGGTCCAGCATCTTTCACAGTTCATTTTGAATTTCTGAGTCCATTCCAACATAGTTGTCACCCCAACGTAGCTCCCCAACTACTGTCCTGGAAACAGAAAACAGAGGTGCCAGTATCTTTGCAAAAAAAACATTGGTTTCATTAGAGAGAATACAATACAAACATATCAAAACATGGTTGTCACGATTAAGTAAATTATGTAACCATTTCCCCCCTTTGTCACCGGAACTACAACGGAGGAAAGGAAAACATAAACACCATTAAATGCAAAAAGTAACATAAGGATATGACTCGAAGGTCACACTAGATACTGAATTATTGATTATACTGGATATTTATCAACCATCTCATCAGAAATGTCCTCCTCATCTGAATCAACCAAAACTTTGTCACTTAAGAGTGGCATCTGAACCTGGTCGCTAGGCATCACTACACCAATCCAACGCAATATCATCGCCTTGGCACAAGTTAATGACAAAAACAAAACATCACACTTAGTGACACTACGACGGCACTGAGAACCTGTACCAACATAGCTCCCATTGGACCAAATTTGTCCTGAAGCCAAGCCGTCGCTGAAGTTCCTGCGCTTTCAGAAGGTCCAAACGCATCTCTTATCTTCTTCAAAGCGTCAATCACACTTATATTATCACCATTGTCTGGAATCAAAGTGTAACAAGCATTTCCTGTCAAGTTCAAAGACACACACAAACCTCCTTCTCTGGCCAAGATGTAATCGAGAGCCATGTCATGTTTCAACAACGTAAGTCTGTGACTCCTCTGAGTGTTGGAGAGATGTTCAAAACCTTTTATGGTTTCATTAGCAAAACCCTGCAGAGTGTAAGTAATATTGCTGAGGTACTGGTGGAACAGATGTCACCAATGGAAATTGATACGATTGGCATGATGTTCGGTTTGATTGCATTTGTAATGTTTGATCAGGTTGGTTTTCCATCACTACTGCTTGCTTTTTCTCTTTGCGTTTATTATCCACCAGCTGCAGTTGAGTAAGTTTTCTGAGAGTTTCATGATCTTGGTTTTTCAGCTCTTGCTCTTTTCTACGATATAGTTCAACCTGGTGAGCAATGTGATCAATGTAAACACTCTTAATCATGTTCCCAAGACCAACCACCTCTGCTATTTTACTACGCACCGGCAGTGGCAATCCCTTCTGAATTTTAGCTCGAATGATTGACTGCTCCATTTGATTAGCGTCGGGATCATTGCCTGTGACATTACACCAAGTTTGTAGAGCTCTTGAAACGTAGGCTCTCGGATTTTCTTGTTCACCCAATGGTTCAATGAGGATATTATCAGGATGTATGTTGGTTGGAAACGCGTCTTTCAGCGCCCCCCAAAACTGACCTCTGTGAGCAGAAAACAGTTCAGCATCATTTACTGCAGTTGCCATGAACCGAGGCATGCCAGCCTTCTGCAAAAGGTCTTCCATGGCAGACACACCAATGAGATTAGCTAGGAGCCTTTTAATGTCTCCAACAGCAGGTTGTGTTCCAATCAAAAGTTCCTCCAGTTTTGAAATCCAGGGGTGTGCCCCTTCCTGAAGGATAGGTAGCTTCTCTAATATATCTGACATGTCGGAATTCTGTCAAGGTTTATACTCAAGATTTTGACCACGAACAACAACAGGGAACATTTTGTTAGCAGAGCTGTCTTTCTTTGAACGCAAGGCGTAGTCAGAAGTGATCAGCCTTGAAAGCCTTCCCTTCTTTAACGACTTACGCCGTTTTTCCATATCTTCCAATTTTCTTTCTAGCATTTTTTGAGCTTCTGGAGTTCCCGTCAAGCTAATGTCTAAACGACACTGTTCGATACCCCTTTCGAGATTTCTCAAAGAACGTTGTCTTTCCTCAGAGGAAGAACAATTGCCGTCTGAGTCTTCATCAGTGTCTGACCCTGAACTGTCATCGGTCAGATCTGGACCAGACTTAGCTTTCTTTTTGGATTCATTACCCCTCTTTTCAGCTTTAGCCAACACACGCTTAATGGCGGGATCATAACCACCTATGGCTTCATCCGTACCGCTCTCATCATCATCCTCCAGAAGCAGTGTGTTGTAAACATCATCTCGTGTTTTTCTTGATTTAGATTTTGGAGTTGTCGGATAAATGTGTATGACTGTTTTTGCCTTTCCCTTTTCAACAGTTTGGTTGTGATCATCTTTAATGTTGTACTTGCCTTTCTGGCTGAGTACGGGAAGTTGTGGATAGATGTCAGTGTATTCAGTTTCTGTCTCATACGGTGGAGGGGTTGTTACAGGAGCCGTATGAGAGAAAGGAGTGTTAATCTTTTCCACAAGCGCCGCTGTTTGTTTTGCGGTTCTTTCAATAATTTCTTTAGCTGTTCTGTTTTTCTTTTTTGCAGCCAATCTCAACTTCTGTCCCTCCTGTTCAAAAAGTTGCAACATTGCAAGTTCAGTCTGTCTTTTTTCTGCACGAGACTTCCCCGTTTTTCCTTTTTTCTCATTTGCTTTATAGGCGGTAACAAGTGTACAGATTGTTTGAATCACATCAGGGTTGAGGGTACCTTCAACCGGCCAAGGTTGTTCAATATCTGGCCAACGCTTGTTCCATTTCTTTGAGGCCTCTGGTAGGCCTTTGATGAGGGGATTGTTTTTCTGCACCACCTCAATTGGGGTCATGCGTTTAACCGCTTTACCCTCCACTTTTGACATTTTGCTATAGCAGTTGTCTTAGGAAAGTACGGTATATCAATTTCAAACCTTAATATGTAAATGCTTTGTTTATTTCACTTTAATGTTTAATTTAAATGCAAAACTATTAATTGTTTAACTGATAAATGCAAAAAGAAATAAATTCCTTATAACTTTCAAACGAATCTGATCTGACTCTAAACCTGTCCAAATGATCTGCAAAGCAATCGCTGTAGATGTTTGTCCAAACAATTATGGTGTGTGTACATATAAGATTTCACTGGCCTTAGTGCAAGACCATTATGTCGCCACCAGTAGATCAATTCCTCCTCTCGTCTGTCCCTACTGGAGTCAAGTTCAGGTGCATCAAAAGTGTAAAAAGGAAACAGAAAAATTCAATAATTCATGAACTGTCAAACTCCTTCAACAAAATAAAAAGTGCACAATTCTTGAACACTCTCATAAATTGTCAATAAACTTCTAATTAATGTGTTATTATCATTGTTTTTATCAAATTATTGTTATTTTAAGGTTATTGTTATGATAAACAATCATCAACAGTAAACAATCATTTAACAATCATTCATAAACAATAATCAGCCAAGTAGATAAACCTGTTGCATTTATGCTCCAGCATATCTCTTCTTAAATTCCAACACACATTAAACAATCAAACGCTGATCAATACAGGAGAGAGAAAATGTGCGCTCCATTTCTTCTCCTGATGAAAGCTGTCACTTCAGAAAGTGAGAGAGGGTTGAGTGGGGAGGGACTCTCCGCATCACCCCTAGGGGGAGCCAACTAGCTCCACCCCTTGAAGTCGAGAACCACTTCCTGTTCACCTCCGATAGTCGAAGAGTGAACATCCGTTCTCGCCAGCTCCAAGCTAGTCACTGGTTGCAGGCCCAACACACAGCTGCAGACTGTGAGCCACACCCTGAGATCCAAAGGATCCAAATCAACCAACAACGAATATGAATAATTTTCAAAATCAATATAAATAAAGTTCTTCAAAGATATTACATAAACATAGAAATCCGCAAGAACAAACTTCTATATTGCTCAACTTTTCTTTGTTCACCACTACTTCAGCATATACACACACCGGCCACTTTAATAGGTACACCATGCTAGTAACGGGTTGGACCCCCTTTTGCCTTCAGAACTGCCTCAATTCTTCGTGGCATAGATTCAACAAGGTGCTGGAAGCATTCCTCAGAGAGTTTGGTCCATATTGACACGATGGCATCACACAGTTGCCGCAGATTTGTCGGCTGCACATCCATGATGCGAATCTCCCGTTCCACCACATCCCAAAGATGCTCTATTGGATTGAGATCTGGTGACTGTGGAGGCCATTTGAGTACAGTGAACTCATTGTCGTGTTCAAGAAACCAGTCTGAGATGATTCCAGCTTTATGACATGGCACATTATCCTGCTGATAGTAGCCATCAGAAGTTGGGTACACTGTGGTCATAAAGGGATGGACATGGTCAGCAACAATACTCAGGTAGGCTGTGGCGTTGCAACGATGCTCAATTGGTACCAAGGGGCCCAAAGAGTGCCAAGAAAATGTTCCCCACACCATTACACCACCACTACCAGCCTGAACCGTTGATACAAGGCAGGATGGATCCATGCTTTCATGTTGTAGACGCCAAATTCTGACCCTACCATCCGAATGTCGCAGCTGAAATCGAGACTCATCAGACCAGGCAACGTTTTTCCAATCTTCTATTGTCCAATTTCGATGAGCTTGTGCAAATTGTAGCCTCAGTTTCCTGTTCTTAGCTGAAAGGAGTGGCACCCGGTGTGGTCTTCTGCTGCTGTAGCCCATCTGCCTCAAAGTTCGACGTACTGTGCGTTCAGAGATGCTCTTCTGCCTACCTTGGTTGTAACGGGTGGTTATTTGAGTCACTGTTGCCTTTCTATCAGCTCAAACCAGTCTGGCCATTCTCCTCTGACCTCTGGCATCAACAAGGCATTTCCGCCCACAGAACTGCCGCTCACTGGATATTTTTTCTTTTTCGGACCATTCTCTGTAAACCCTAGAGATGGTTGTGCGTGAAAATCCCAGTAGATCAGCAGTTTCTGAAATACTCAGACCAGCCCTTCTGGCACCAACAACCATGCCACGTTCAAAGTCACTCAAATCACCTTTCTTCCCCATTCTGATGCTCGGTTTGAACTGCAGGAGATTGTCTTGACCATGTCTACATGCCTAAATGCACTGAGTTGCTGCCATGTGTTTGGCTGATTAGAAATTAAGTGTTAAAGAGCAGTTGGACAGGTGTACCTAATAAAGTGGCCGGTGAGTGTATGTATATGTGAGTGTGTGTGTGTGTGTGTGTGTATGTATATGTGTATGTATATGTGGACCTTGCGGTCCTGCTGGATCACACCCAGTTTCCTTGTCTCAGCACAGAATTATATGATATTCTTCACTACCAGGACCACCCTTAGGTCCTCCTCAAGCTTCAGATAAAATCTCAATCAATCTATCTGAGGTACAAAAAGATTTTTCCTTTATTTCTTAGAGTTTCAATCAATTGCCCAATTTTTGACAACAACTATGGTAACATCCCCCAGAAGTCACTTCAAACAAAAAGAGAGAGAGAGAGAGACGAACAGAACACAGAATCGAATCACGCACACACAGGCGCCACACACACATACAATCTGTCCATGCAGATTTATACCTATTTAAGCATGCCCCGGCGCCGCTGCCGTAAACCACAGTTTGTTTCTCGCGACTGTCCGCACTAAATTTACCACCCTGAAAAGTGGGCCCCTGACCGTAAAAGAGTGTCTTCAAACGCACTCGTCAGCCACGTCAGAGAGGACACCCCCGACCCGGAGATAACCCCAGTTTTCCAATCACTCAAGAGAGACCGGCCTGTGTGCTCCCAAAGGAAACACAGGACTTAGGGCAAATGGTCCTGAACCCGCGGCTTTTTAACACTTTAACATCATTTCCTGGCCGTAACCTGACACATTCCTAGTGTCCACGCGCTCAATCGCCAATCCTGTACATAACACAGTGTACAGACCGAATAAAATAAATTCAGAATCAGCTGTCCTTTTTAGCTGAAATGAGCCGTGTAATAAACCTCATGGCCTGTCTCTCCTCCAGAGCCACTACTTCAGTCTTTCACAAAACACAAAACAAAAGGTCAAATTGAAAAATTTAGAAGAAGTATTCCCCAACATCAACACAAAAATGTACATCCACACTAATTATCTTTACGGTGTGTCTAAATTACTCCCCAAAAGCTTAATTGAACTAACTAGCATCCCAATGTGTGAAAGGTGTACACTTTACTTGCCGGCTTGGGGCGGAAGTTGGTCCGAGGAGGCAGATGGAGAAGACGACAGCCACAACCGATCCTGTTCGTGACGCCAATTTTGTTGTGAATCTTCTCCTGGTGGTTGCCGAGATGTGTTGATGAGGAAGGAATCTTCGCAGACACCGACTTGGTTATCAAAGATGTTTATTGGAGAGAACAGTCAGGTATCAATCGAACACTGCAGATTGTCCGAGGGAGGTTTCGCGGTCCCGATGGTGAAGAACTCTGAGGTGTCTTCATCGTCACCTCCTTCTTATACAGTCGAGTAAACACATTCTTTACTGATGACCTCACGCTGTACAATATGGCCAACCCAATGGTATAGCATTCAGTTATTACCAAAAAAGGGAATACTTGAAGATGCTTCATGCTACACATCCTCATATGGAGAACAACCAGGGGCCCACAGGCTCCAGTGTCATCTTTTAGGAGCTCCTTTTACATAAAGGAGGAAGACACAGGACACACATGTGGAGCATGTCCTAATATGGTGCTTAGGCTGGGTGTTAAACACATTACGGCCTTACAGATGTAAAGCCTGCATAGAACGGGTCAGATACTACACTTACAGTGTGAAAGATGTACCCACGAGGGCCATTCCGCTATTCGCACCGCTGTAGGTGTCTTCAACAGGATCTGGAACGGACCTTCCCAGTGTGGGTCACTCCACTTGGCTCTTCGAATGTGCTTCACCCACACATAATCTTCCACATCAACGCTGTTATCTTCTTCCTGGGGAGGCAAAGGCATATCTGGCAGATTATTCATTCTTTGAACATTTTTTGCTTGCAGCATTTTTCTCATGTAATTTGCCACTGTCATTTCTACTTCATCATCTCCTGTCTTTTGTTGGAATGGAGGTAAGACGTAAGGTCTACCATACATCATTTCAAATGTAGACAATCCTGTGGTTGCATGTGGTGTAATATGCATCCAATTTCACTAAATCTAGACGATAAATCCATTATTTTCCTGTTTCATCCATGCATCTTCTTAACCTTGACTTAATCATGCCATTTGCTCTCTCTATGATGCCTGCAGTCTTTGGATGATATGAGCAATGATTCTTTAAAGTAATGTTAAATATTTGTCCTACCCTGTCAATTATTTCATTCACAAAATGTGATCCATTGTCACTCCAAATGACTTTTGGAACCCCAAATCTAGGTATAATTTCTCTACATAGTGCTTTTGCTACTGTTACTGCGTCTGCTTTTGCTGCAGGAAAAACGGCAGAGAGGAGAGGGAGAAGGAGAGGGAGAGGGAGGGGGAGAGAAGAGGAGAGAAGAGGGAGGAGAAGGAGAGGAGAGGAGAGGAGAGGAGAGGAGAGGAGAGGAGAGGAGAGGAGAGGAGAGGACGGGCACAGAGCACAGAAACACACACAAAATACACTATTTATACAGCGGGTCAGCGGGGCCGGAGGTCATCATGCAGCTCCGAAGGTGGCGATACCTGTAAATGAATAGGGGGGGGGGGGCAGAAAAACTACACAAGAATCAGCATAACTAGTCTGCTTGATGAGGAGGAGGAAAGGAGAGGAGAGGAGAGGAAACCATGACCCAGTGGGGTGACAGAGGCCGGTCAGGTGATCATGTTTCCGGACCCCGGCAGCCTTGGCCTATAGCCGCACAGCTAAGATGTTAACCTAATGATTAGACGACCCCCTAAGTATGATAATTTGTCTGTCTATGATAGTAACTGGAACTACAGAATTCGTAACATTAAGCTTTTTCAAAGAGGTAGGTTTTAAGTCTGATCTTAAAAGTAGCGATGGAGTCAGCCTCCCGTACCTGGACAGGGAGCTGGTTCCAAAGCAGGGGGGCCTGGTAGCTAAATGCTCGGCCCCCCATTCTACTCATAGAAACTCTGGGAACCAGAAGTAGACCAGCATTCTGAGAGCGGAGCGGTCTATTGGGCTGGTAAGGTATCACTAGCTCCTCCAGGTAGGATGTAGCTAGGCCTCTGAGGACCTTGTAGGTCAGAAGAAGGGTTTTAAAAATTATTCTAAATTTAATGGGCAGCCAATGAAGCGACGCCATTACAGGAGTTATGTGATCTCTTTTGTCAATACCTGTCAGAACTCTGGCTGCAGCATTTTGGATCAGCTGGAGGCTTCTTAAAGACACCCTGATAATAAAGAATTACAATAGTCCAGCCTGGAAGTAACAAATGCATGGACTAACTTTTCAGCATCATGCCGCGTCAGCAGCTTCCTGATCTTTGTGATGTTCCTCAAGTGAAAAAAGACACTTCTAGAGACTAATTTAATGTGTGAGTTGAAGGAGAGGTTTTGGTCAAAAGTTACTCCTAGATTCCTCACAGAGAGACTAGATGTTAATGAGATACCATTGTTGGATCGCAATACCTCCTGTATGTAGCTGCCGATCCGCGTGTTCGTTGAATGAAGACTTCGAGAAGAAGAGTACCAATTTCAAAATGTATTTGACAATAGAACCAATTCCAGATACAAATATTACAGAGCTCCGGGCCAGTTCATAACCCTAGCAACAACAGAGTCAATCGTCAGGGCACGAAGTCTGACAACCTAACTATCCCTTGGCCCAGTCCTTTATAGTCACACACATGCAAATTCACAATGTCCATGCAATCCAATCCAGATCCCCCGCTGAGATGTCCCCGTCCTCTTCCTCCAGTCCCACTTGGTGTTGGTAGGGTTCTTCTTTTCCATTGTTTTCCCAGGTAGCCAGATCTCATTCTTCATGCAAATGTGATCATCAACCCCCCTGATGTCGCATTTACAATGAGTGTTTGACACCCCCTGCCTGACTGGCTCCTGAGATAACAATAGAACAAACAACAATCCTGCAAATGGAATGTCTCTGCTCTTTATTACATTTACCAATGAGTCTACCTTGCCTAACTTCTAAGAGAAGACAGAAACATATGGTGAAACACATAACAAGATAAAGACAATTCTCAACACCATATAGAGTGATCATGTGATCTAATCTATCCCTGAGAGGTTCAGGACCAAACACCATAACCTCAGTTTTTTTCTGAGTTAAGGAGGAGGAAATTTGAAGACATCCAGGACTTTATGTCTTTAAGACAGGTCTGAAGCTTCACTAACTTCTCTGTCTCCTCTGGTTTCATGGATAAATAATGCTGAGTGTCATCAGCATAACAAAGAAAATCTATCCCATGAATAATGTTCCCTAAGGGAAGCATGTACAATGTGAAGAGGATTGGTCCGACTACAGAACCGTGACAAACTCCATGGCTAACCCTACTGTATGAGGAGGGAACGCCATGGACATGAGCAAACTGGTATCTATCAGATAAATACGATCTAAACCAGTCTAGTGCTGTCCCTTTAATCCAATCACGTGTTCCAGTCTATGTAACAGGATGCTGTGATCAACTGTATCAAAAGCAGCACTGAGGTCCAGCAGAACCAGCATAGAGACCAGTCCATGATCTGAAGCTATAAGAAGATCTTTAGTAACTTTAAGAAGTACTGTTTCTGTGCTGCGATGAGCTCTAAAGCCTGACTGAAACATTTCAAACAGCCTGTTTCTCTGCAGGTGCTCCAGTAACTGAGTCACCACCACCTTCTCAAGAACTTTAGAGATAAAATGAAGGTAGGATATACTGTAGGTCTATAGTTTGCTAACACATCAGGATTAAGCAATGGCTTAATCACTGCCACCTTGTAGGACTGGGGCACATAACCTGTCACTAAAGAACAATTGATCTGGTCCAGGATAGAACTGCCTATTAATGGTAAAACATCCTTCAACAGGTGTGTTGGGATGGGATCTAAAAGACACGTGGTGGACTTGGATTTTTGAATTAGCGACGACGCCTCAGAAAAATATATAGGGCTGAAGGAGTGTAAGGGCTCATTGGAGAATATAAATAATTATTCTCACCCAAGCCACATGAAGTTGGGCATTGTCGTAAACCACGAAGAACCCAGGTCCCACTTGGGTCCAAGGATTTCATCCTGATACCTAATAGCAGTCAGGGTGCCATTATCTAACCTGTAGAGGTCTCTGCGTCCTTCCAGGGATATGCCTCCCCAGACCATCACTGACCCACCACCAAACCAGTCATGCTGAATGATGTTGCAGGCAGCATAACGTTCTCCACGGCATCTCCAGACCCTTTCACATCTGTTGCATGTACTCAGGTTGAACCTGCTCTCATCGGTGAAGAGCACAGGGCGCGAGTGGCATAGTTGCCAATTCTGGTGGTCTATGGCAAATGCCAATCAAGCTCTATGGTGCCGGGCAGTGAGCACAGGGCCCACTACAGGACGTCAGGCCCTCAGGCCACCCTCATGGAGCCTGTTTCTGATTGTTTGGTCAGAAACATTCACACCAGTGGCCTGCTGGAGGTCATTTTGTAGGGCTCTGGCAGTGCTCATCCTGTTCCTCCTTGCACAAAGGAGCAGATACCAATCCTGCTGAGGGTTTAAGGACCTTCTATGGCCCTGTCCACCTCTCCTGGAGTAACTACCTGTCTCCTGGAATCTCCTCCATGCTCTTGAGACTGTGCTGGGAGACACAGCAAACCTTCTTGCAACGGCATGTATTGATGTGCTATCCTGGAGGAGTTGGACTACTTGTGCAACCTCTGTAGAGTCCAGGTACCGCACCATGCTATCAACAGAGATGTTGTACCAAGCCAAATGAATGGCCAACTAAACTACAGCAACAACAAACTACAGCAGTAGAAAGTTAGTCAGTAAAAATCAGCCAAAAGAAATGAGGAGGGAAATCAGTGGCCATTCCTTTTTTGGGGGCTATCTCATTGTTGCCCCTCTGATGTACCTGTTGTTGATTTCATTAACAACAAAGCAACAGAAACTGATTAACAACCCTCTCTGCTACTTAACTGACCAGATCAGTATCCTAAAAGTTTGACTGATCGGTTGCAAAACTCTGATTAAAAAGTGTTCCTCTAATTTTTTTTAATCAACTGGACTGTATTTCTTCTCTTTGAAGACGTTTCGCCTTCTATCCAGAAGGCTTCTTCAGTTGTGAACTCACTGGGGACCGAGCTTGAAAATATAGGCCTTGTGGACCATTGGCATGCAATGATCTGGGTGGTCACCTGAGAGTCGTTGGACGGGTCATTGGTAGGTTCGTTCACCTAGTTTCATTTGAGATTTCTCCCCTTTGTCTGCTAGCTCACATGGTGGTGAGTCACCAGGTCTCCTGAAATGGTGTGAATGTTTGGTTTGTTGTTGGAAGGAGTGGAGGACTGCATTATATGTGGGTGATAGGGAGTGCCTTAGCCCACCACCTCTGTTTAAGGATGTTTTTTCCAATTTGACATAGATGGCTTCCTTGACACCCCTCTCAAACCAGCGATCTTCTATGGCCCGTACCCATACTTGGCTGTCCTCAAAGGAGTCCCCGTTCTCCTTTAAGTGTAAGTGGACTGCTGAGTCCTGACATGAAGAGGTGGCACATCTGTGTTGTGCCATTCTTCTGTGGAGAGGTTGTTTGGTTTCATCAATGTACAGTTCCTTGCATTCCTCCTGGCACTGTACAGCATAAACAACATTACATTGTTTATGTCTTGGTGTGTTGTCCTTCGGGTGTACCAGCCTCTGAGTGTTGCTTTGTTTAAACTGAACCAGTATGTCATGTTTGGAGGATCCTCCTAAACTTCTCAGAGACCCCGGACAGATAGGGGATCGAAATGCTGTGGAGTTTGTTTCTCTCCTCTTCTTTGTTGGGGTCTCGTTTTCTTGAGGTTTTGGTGAAGGCCCTGTCTGGGTAACCACATGTTTTGAGAGCTGTCTTAATGTCGTCCTGTTCCTTCTTCCTGCCCTGGGATGTGGTGGGTGTTTTTTTGGCCTGGTGTTGGAGGGTTTTGATCACTCCCAACTTGTGTTCCAGTGGGTGGAGAGAGTCAAACTGGAGGTACTGGTCGGTATGTGTAGGTTTTCTGTAGACTTCATTGGTGAGGTTTCTGTCCTCAGTGATCTTGACTGCACAGTCCAGAAAGGCCAGACTGTTTCCTTTTACATCTTCCCGGGTGAATTTTACATGCTTGTCTGTTTTGTTGAGGTGATTTGAGAACGCTTCTAATTCTTGTGTTTGAATTCGAGTCCATATTTGTCTTATTCTATTTTATTGTGCTGTGACTGGATCAATAGTACACTAGAAACTGTTTATTAATATTATTTATTTTCTGAAAAGATAAACACTGTGTACATACATTAGCACATTTCATTCATTTTAAAATTTTATCATTTGAAGAACTGTGGGTGTTAATTATTAGATCTGTACAGGTTTACACCAATAGATGTTTGGTGGCAATGGAAGCTATGATTTTTGGTTGCAGAAAAGCAGTCTGGAAAACATATTTCCCTCGATGTTATTCTCCCTTTTTTTGTGATGAGTAATGCTTATATGACTTGTGGTGGTAATTCAGCAACCAGGGGGCAAAACCCAGTGTCCTCCTCTGGCCAGTCCCACACTTGTAAAATAGAGAAGGTTTCATCAAGAGAGGTATCTAATGTAAAATTGAGACCAAACTAAATATGCTTCCTCCCAAACCAACTGATATAGGCCCAGATTAACAGCAACCATTATGACGGCTGTTCTCCTGTAGGTCAAAGAAGGAGAGGAGGAAGGTGTGTCATACAGCTGGATCACATGCGGTTGTAGGAGGGAGTGTAGCCAGACAGCATAAACTGGTGGTGAGCAGGGAGACTCTGAGCAGAGGATGCTGAAAGAGGAGTGTTGTGAGAGTTTCAGGGAGGAGGTGAGACACGTCCTAGGTGATCAGGAAGGGCTTCCAATGACTGGACAGCTACAGGTCAGGTGGTGAGGGAGACAGGAGAACTTGGTGAAGTTGATAATGAGACTTGGTGAAGGAATGAGGATGTTAGCTGAGAAGAAATTGGACACTGAGAGGACAGAAGATACAGGAGATCCAGCAAAAGGTGAAGGTGACAAAGGTCAAAATAGGTGAAAACACTAGACCTATGGATGACAGGTGCTAGGATGGACAGTGAGGAGGGGACATCAAAGGGACAACACATGATAGATATTCTGATAGTAAAGAAAGTTAGGTTAGACTGAGATGGTTTGGACATGTCCAGAGGAGGGACAGAGAATATAATTATAGAAGGATGTGGATGATGGAATGGCCAGACAGAAGATCCAGAGAAATCTGAGAGCACATTTTTAGATGTAGTTAGAGAGGACATGAAGTGCAAGAGAAGATGGAGAAGAGAGAGGGAGATGTAGAACAGAATTCACTTTGTCAAGAACAGCTAGAAGAAGAATGAAAGAAATAAAAATAGAACAAAAAAATGTCTGTTTGATAATAATGAGGTTTTCTGGGCTTTTCATGTGTCAAATATGTTTAAATTAGCAAAAATAATTTCAGGCATTCAAGTTTATAAAGCATTGTGGTAAAAGCACTTGGTACTCCTGTGACGTCTGAGATGATGGAGATAATCATTGACACATCATATGTGGAGTTTGTCCCAAACAGAATGTCTATACACACACACACACACATATATATATATATATAGCATGTTGTTCCTATATATATATATATACTGTGTATATATATATATATATATATATATACATATACTGTATATATATAATGTATTGTAATGTTCTTTGTCTTGAATATGTAAAACCATATTTGAAATGAGTTCAACTGCTCAGTGTATATCTGTATCTGTGTGTATGGTCAGTTGTGCAGCAGAGGTGACTGACGGCTCACAGTACTTTGTATTACTGATGATCACAGATGGCGTCATCTCAGATATGATTCAAACCAAAGAGTCTGTGGTCAACGTAAGTACACTCCCCGACACACTTTTGTCACGCATCAATAATATTAAGGTTTTTTATTTTAGTCATCAAGTTCTAATACCAACATTAGGATTGAAGAAGAAAGAATAAGAGTGCCATAAACTAAATAACCATCCGTGCCTTTACAGGGACTTGAGTATCCCAATTTCAGGACAAGTCGGTATCCTGGTATTGAGAATACAGGTGTAACTGGCCAGAATGAACCCTTCCCCAATTAACCTCGCGTATAGTTTGGCATAGGCCAGAGTATACCCTGGGGGATAAACTATAAATAAACCCAGAGTGTAAAAAAAAGACTAGGTCAGAATATACCCTTATAATAGCTAACAAGGTTTTGGTTGTATTTATATGGTATATTTACCTGCTAATATTTATAAGCACACAAAACATTTGGCATAGGACAGCAATGGTTTTTCTCAGAACCGTGTGTTATTATTGCCTAGCTCCATGTGGCAGTAACCTACTTTCTAGTTTTGTCTGGTGGTGATGGATAAGGCTGACAAAGTAAAATATTTGGACACAACACCAGCGCAGTATTAATATAATGCTCGATTTGTCAAGAGATGTTGCATCGTGCAAGCCTATGTTACAGTCAGCATACATTCTACCCACCCTACAAGAGAAAACAGTTGTTTAATTTGACAACCAATGTTGCAGCTGTTGTTCCTAAAACAAAATGTCCAAAAGTCCTATATTTCTTATGAAGATGTTTTCGACTCTCTAAAATAATAAGCAGGTTTGGAATTATTTTCATAAAAATAAGTTAAATATTCTACGTCATTGACTTTGAACAAAACTGCAAAAATTACCTTATATAGTGGTTGAAAAAACCTGTCTCCCTCACTCCTTCCACACAAAACCACCTGACCCCTGACACCTGACCCCTCACCCTTAATCATGGGAGTGAGATTAGGAGGAGGCAGGTGAGCAGCAGAAGTAATTAGAATTAACAATATGATTCAAAATCATTTAAATCATCAATTTAAATAATGATTTTAGTATCATAAATAGTAGCAATAGGCTCCAACAACCAATATTAAGAGGGCAGTGCAAAAACTAAAATGCCTTCTTGTCATTGTCAACTATGTCAGCTGGGGTATTTCTTGGAAGGGTTAGGGGTTGAAGTTTTCATTTATCACATGAACAGTCAAGGTCTAATTGCCTATGATCACCAGCAAATAAACATTTATGGAGTCCTATTAAGGACCACCATTAAACCATCAAAGGCCAAATTAATGACAACCCCAAGAAAGAGGATTCCATTGAAAGTTAACCACTGTTCCATGTTAGTTAACCACTGCAAATGAGCTTAATATGCTGAACGTCACAAAAGACCTCAAGTTGTTATGGTTAAAGCACCTGTCCAATGTCTCCATCAGGACTGATCAGAAACTAGGAACACTAAGAACTGAATAATGACATTTTGTTGTGTTTAGAGATGTTAACCGATTATTTACAGATTATGTTGGGCCATTTCTGCTTCCATTTTACTGAAGGAGAAATGCTCATTGTAAAAGGGGAGGGGCCTTTTCTCAGCCTCCCTACATGTGGACATTGGGTTGGATGTACATATCACCATGAGTGTGCCACTCTCACAATCCTTCCTTCATTTGTCCACAGGCATCATCTCTGCCCATGTCTATTATCATTGTAGGAGTGGGTCCTGCTGAGTTTGATGGTGAGTGTGGATATTTACAGTCATTTTCAATTAGGTCCTTAAAGAGTGAGATATGATGATGTATTGTTTACAATAGATCTAATTGACCTTCACAGTGTGATCAAGGGTGCTGGGGGTGCCAGTTATAATATTTTGTCATTATTTTTCTTACGTTTTCAAAATATATCGTATCTGTGACCACGTCGCTCTGTTATCCTTGTGGCTTAGAGGTGAGGGCTGTGATTACCCTAACCCTAGTATATAATACTAGGGTTATATATAAAACTATATAATAGTGAGTTCTCTATGGACACAATGATGATCTCGAATACATCATGTGACCAGATGATGACACATCCCCATACACTGATGAGCCAGCATCGGTTTGGGATTCATGCTTGAGGATGTGCTGCCTTGTGCACTGCAGGATCAGGTTAACCAGTTGTACTTATGCAACTATGCTTAAATGACCTCCAGCAGTTGTGGGTTGTCCTATCACTCCAGATGAATATGTGATAGGTCATATGACTGTGACCGCTCATGAAATTCATATACATTTATTCTATACAATAAATGTAGCTAGGTATCAAATCAAATCAATCTTTATTTATATAGCATCTTATACAATCAAAATTGTTTCAAGGCGCTTTCCAGAATCCCAGGGCCTGACCCCAGACAAGCAACAGTGGCAAGGAAAAACTCCCCTTTAACAGGAAGAAACCTTGAGCAGGACCAGGCTCATGTAGGGGGACCCTCCTGCTGATGGCCGGCTGGGTAGAGAGAGAGGAGAAGGGGGAGGACAGGTAGAGGATAGAATAGGTAGGAGAGGAGAGGAGAGGAGAGGGGTAGAGGAGAGGAGAGGGGTAGAGGAGAGGAGAAGTAGAGTGAAGGGGAGGTAGAGGAGAGGAGAAGGAGAAGGAGGAGGAGGGGAAAGAGGAGAGGAAGGGAGAGGAAAAGGAGAAGGAGAGGGAGGGGGAGAGGAGAGGAGAGGAGAGGAGAGGAGAGGAGAGGAGAGGCACAGAGCACAGAAACACACACAAAAATACGATATACAATCACTTCAGCGGGGCCGGAGGTCATCATGCAGCTCCGAAGGCGGCGATACCTGTAAATAAATAGAGAGGGGGGGGGAGAAGCAGAAAAACTACACAAGAATCAGCATAACCAGTCTGCTTGATGAGGAGGAGGAAAGGAGAGGAGAGGAGAGGAGAGGAAACCATGACCCAGTGGGGTGACAGAGGCCTGTCAGGTGATCATGTTTCCGGACCCCGGCAGCCTTGGCCTATAACAGCATAACTAAGACG
The DNA here is from genome assembly GCF_901000725.2 of Takifugu rubripes. Taxonomy (NCBI): domain Eukaryota; kingdom Metazoa; phylum Chordata; class Actinopteri; order Tetraodontiformes; family Tetraodontidae; genus Takifugu; species Takifugu rubripes. Next base: position 4,652,943 of record NC_042303.1, on the reverse strand, counting down.
TTAATCTAATGATTAGACGACCCCCTAAGTATGATAATTTGTCTGTCTATGATAGTAACTGGAACTAAAGAATTAGTAACAATAAGCTTTTTCAAAGGGGTAGGTTTTAGGTCTGATCTTAAAAGTGGCGATGGAGTCAGCCTCCCGTAAATGGACAGGGAGCTGGTTCCATAGCAGGGAGGCCTGGTAGCTAAATGCTCAGCCCCCCATTCTACTCCTAGAAACTCTGGGAACCACAAGTAGACCAGCATTCTGAGAGCGGAGCGGTCTATTGGGCTGGTAAGGTATCACTAGCTCCTCCAGGTAGGATGGAGCTAGGCCTCTGAGGACCTTGTAGGTCAAAAGAAGGGTTTTAAAAATTATTCTAAATTTAACGGGCAGCCAATGAAGAGACGCCATTACAGGAGTTATGTGATCTCTTTTGTCAATACCTGTCAGAACTCTGGCTGCAGCATTTTGGATCAACTGGAGGCTTCTTAAAGAGTTGTTTGGACACCCTGATAATAAAGAATTACAGTAGTCCAGCCTGGAAGTAACAAATGCATGGACTAACTTTTCAGCATCATGCCGCGTCAGCAGCTTCCTGATCTTTGTGATGTTCCTCAAGTGAAAAAAGACACTTCTAGAGACTAATTTAATGTGTGAGTTGAAGGAGAGATTTTGATCAAAAGTTACTCCTAGATTCCTCACAGAGAGACTAGATGTTAATGAGATACCATCTAGAGTGATCATGTGATCTAATCTATCCCTGAGAGGTTCAGGACCAAACACCATGACCTCAGTTTTTCCTGGGTTAAGGAGGAGGAAATTTGAAGACATCCAGGACTTTATGTCTTTAAGACAGGTCTGAAGCTTCACTAAGTTCTCTGTCTCCTCGGGTTTCATGGATAAATAGAGCTGAGTGTCATCAGCATAACAATGAAAATGTATCCCATGCTGCCGAATAATGTTCCCTAAAGGAAGCATTTACAAGGTGAAGAGGATTGGTCCAAGTACAGAACCTTGAGTAACTCCATGGCTAACCCTACTGTATGAGGAGGGAACACCATGGACATGAGCAAACTGGTATCTATCAGATAAATATGATCTAAACCAGTCTAGTGCTGTCCCTTTAATCCCAATCCCTTTAATCACGGTATACAGAAGTGATGTGATGTGTGTGTTTTGTTCTGCACACATACTTTATTAGTTATGTTCCAAAAAGGCCATCCATGGAGATGCAATCACTGTGGTTAGAGTTTTAGGTAACGTATCATCAATAAACAGCAACTCTTCTCTGCTGAAGACCTGAATGCTTGAACAGTTTCAAGCGGTCTCAACCAACAGTCGGGTTTATTTTGATTCTGTTGAGTTTTATTGACATCTTCTCTTTTGCGTTTGGATGCAAATGTCAACTGCAGATGTCCTGTGTCCTGCCCTTTTTTCAGGTCGGTTAGCACACATTTCTTTTAGATATGACCTCTATCTAATGTAGCCAACTATTCCAAACATAAGCTTCTGAGAGAAAGTGTGACAGGTTGTGAGAGACCGTTTGATCATGCTTATTCCTGTGGTGCATCAACAATGTTCAACAGTTTCTAAAGGATGATGGAGGCTGGAGTTGGAAGAAACTAAGCAGAAGACTTCGAGTCAGGGTTAGCGAACTTCTGGAGGGTCTCTGGTTATCTGAAGTGGATCAGAGATCACAGACCGAACAAAAAGGATGCTGATGAAAATGAAGTTGATGATTAGTGGTGTTTGAATGCCAAATGGGTTATTCTATTTTCTTTCTTATGAAAGTCAGCATTTGGATTTTCTTCCATGATATTTGAAGAGAAACAAATGCTTTGATCCCATTTTAGCTTTAATGCAGTACATCGTGAAGGAATCAGAGCTAAATCTTTTCATCCTGTAAAAAAAATGAAAGGTTACAATCACCCCACTGCTCTCGCCTTCTTTCATCCCTCTGATGCCTCCTACACTGCTAAAAATACAGCCCATGCATTTTTAAAAGACATACTTAAAACTGAGCAAAACTAGGTCACAACTGTGTTTTTATGTGCCGCTTTCATTCAGAGGGGTTTGAAGGTAATATAGAAGAACTTTTCTTGATACCCCGGATGTCACCCGATGTTTATGAGTGTATAGCTATATAAAACAAATCCAATCAATTCATCTTTATAGTGTCTGGGGATGGGAGGGGTGGAGAGGCGTCTGCAAAGGCAGACACCTCTTTTCGGGGTACCACCGTGACAGCCAACGACAAAGAAACGACATGGGACCAAACATTTCATCACTGGCCAAATTGGGGAGGGGACACTTTACATAGCGCAAAACAGAGTCTCCAATTACCAAAGTCGGTTTCTCAGCGGGTGTGTCACTGAGTGGGAAAAAAACATGGGCCTTTGGTTTGGGCTATGCTTCCTGCAAACCATCACCCAGCCGCCCTGGCTAGCCGGCTGGTCGGTTGCTGCAGGGGGACAGCTAGCTGTGCTAGGCAGCTCCACAGCAGCTACATTCTCCTGGCTACCTGATGCAACGCTGAGGTGCGGAACCATGTTATAAGCTCACTGAGTCTCACCTCCAGAGCCCTAAATAAGTTACACTTTCTGCACCTATTGCCATCACTAAAGGAGGCAGAGGAGTAGCTAAACATTTCACACAAAAACAGGATGAGACACCAGGTTAAAGAGATGGTGAGGAATGCTAATACTCAGTAAAATACTGAGCAATTGGTGGATCAAAATGTCCAACTGACATATGAAAATTGTCTTTGTGTGATTTGAATTTTAGTAGGCACGGAACTAGACTTGCCTGGGTATTTAAATTTAGGTGAATCCAGCACACATGTGCACCAATGATCTCTACAGAGGAAACAGGAAGTGATGCAATGTGTTTCCTGTCATGGACCAGACGAGAACCCAAGAGCGACACCAGAGTTCGGTTAAACACCACTTTATTGTCAGGGTTGTACAGGCAGGCAGAGCTGGACTCACTGGGAAGCGGGGACCGGGCGAATCCGTCCACGGGCGATGTCAGGAACAGAAGGCAGTTGGGTTTACCGGGGAGCAGGCAGGATAGGATCGTCGGGGACAGGCAGGGTTGAGACCAGGCAGACAGGCAGGAAAACGCTAGAGAGTCGTGTGAACTACAGAGGACAATCTAGCAGGGAGGCAGCGTAGAGCAGGGACCTAAAAGAGCCTTGTGATAGCGCTGATTGGCCACAGGTGCGCGGGGCGAAAGAGGACCCAAGGGCGGGGCCGCCCGCATCTGTGACAGTTTGCACTTCTTGCACTCGCTCACCAATTGCTAACAGTACCGGTATTCTCACTTCATCCAAGTCATTAGCTGCATGTCTCAGTTCCAAATCAGTTTCTGTCCAAGTCTCAGCTGCACAGAGTAAACAGTAAAAACATTAGCATCTGTAGTAAGTAATATTATGGTAAATATGTGACAGTTCGATTAATGTTTATCATCCATCAGTCCTCTTTTTGGTCCAGCAAAATTCTATAGCAGGAGGCAAAAGATTACACGGCTGAAATTTTTGACTCATCACATCACCAAGCCGGTTCATATTATCACCTTAACTTCAGACAATGGGGATTCCTTCAGAACCTTCTCTCTGTTCCCTAAGACCACCCTTCCTGTTCATGCAGATCCACTAGATCCACCTTTCTGAAATCATCCTCTCCTTATCCTCGTATCCTCTTGTTCCCTCAGGTCTTTCTCTCTTTTCCCTCATATCCTCCTATCTGTTCTCTGATATCCTCCTCTTTGCTGCCTAAGATCCTCATCTCTTTTTCCTCAGATCCTCCTCTCTGTTCCCTTCATACTTCTTTGTTCTTTCAGGTCCTCCTCTCTGTCCCTCAGGTCCTTCTCTCTGTTCCCTCACATCCTTCTCTCTGTTCCCTCAAAATCTCCTCTCTTTCCCCTCAGATGCTCCTCTCTGTTCCCTCCATTCTTCTTCTCTGTTCCCTCAGGCATGTGACTAAGCTTTTATTCATTCAACCCGCAAGTACATTGTCTTTGAGAGTAATTAAAAAACACTTTTAAGTAAAATGTGCAATGTCATTGTTTTAAAGTTTAAACAAGGTTTATCTGTTGGAATAAAGCAAGCACCACATGGGATTTTGCACTCACAACATCCTCAATTTTCATCCTGTCTACCAATTTTCAAAGTTTTATAATCATAAATGTCTCTGTAACTGTAAAAAAAATGCAGTAGCAGGGGGATGTCTGACCCTGTTGTGGCGGTGCTGTGAGGAATATGAGTGGCCCCTGATGCTTGAGGGAAGCCCTTACCGTTAGTTCAGCTGTGATCAGGCATTAGCCTAAGCTGCCTTTTGTCAACTTTAGCTCTGCTTTTAACACTGTACTCCCAGACAGGGTTAGACACAGACATATGTATAGAGAGCAGTCTTCCCTTCACCGCCAGCTGCTGTCTGACCTTGTACAGAGGACTAGAGTGGGTTCCCAGTCTTCAACCTTAACACTGGCTCATGTGTGCAGTCCTCTGTAAACTCTTGACACGTATGATTGCATCAGCACCAAGCCAGATATTTCTATCTTTAATGTAGCTGAAGACACTAGTGTAGTCACACTCATCTCAATGATGACACAAAGGCAGGTCCAGAGGCTGGTGGGGTGGTGTGCAACAACTTGATCCTCAAGACAAAGACCGAACAAGTGATCACAGACTTCATCGAAGGTTGTGACTAAGGCCCAAAATCATCTTCACTTTCTGGGATCTTTATGGTAACATCCTATTTATTGATGTTGTCTGCAGCTATGGAGGAGCTGGATGGGGATAATGTCCGAGTGTCCTCCAGAGGGCGTGTTGCTGAAAGAGACATCGTTCAGGTATGAAAACCTCCTGACCAGGGGCCTCATGTACAAAGGGTGCACAGGCACAAAAAAGTTGCAGATGTACTTTTCCATGCTCACAATCATATTTGTCAAGAGTAAACTGACCATTAATAACACCCAAGTGATTGCATTTACATAAGTGGGTATAAAAATGTCCGTGAAATGGTGCAGAAAACACTGTTTTCAACAATGGCAGTGTTGGAGCTATTAGAAGATGTTGGAGCAGAGGCACAAATATATTCTTCTTGGCACAGTGCTGTCCTCTGTCATTAACAATAAATGGAAGATGAGTTGTGGGTCAGAATGAATTAATTGTGTGTTGATTCAGACCACCTCCCAACAATGTTGGTTAATTATATTTGTGCATCACAGCTGATCTGTAGATCGACCCACTGAAAATGCTTCCTGTTTACAAATTCATCATGTGAAGGTGCCTTTATAACAACGATTCCAATCACAATCTAAAACCCAGCTCTTGCTGCAAGTGGTGCTTTTCTGTTGGCCTGTCCAACTGCAGTATTTTTTATAGATTTGACAGGCTTCTCGACGGGCTCAGTCCCAAAATGAGCCCATGTCTGGGAAGCCCAGTGCGGTCAGCACCTGTATAGGGACAGGTAGGACCTGGCTCCTAGTCGTGTCATGCTCCAAATGTAGCCCCAGCTGCACAGTTCCATGAGGATGGTCCCTGAGACCCTGAAGGGGCTAATGAGCCAGTCCTGCCCATTCTCTGCTCACTGCTCCATTAGCAAAAGCTTCTGATAGCACCAACACTACCATAGTTATTGACAGTGTTTCTGCACCATTTTCAGATTCAGATCGTTTATTGTCCCACACGGGGAAATTTACAGTGCAACAACAGCAAGAGCACGCAGAGAAAAATAAGATAAAATCGAATAGAATAGGATTTGGAATATACAAAGAGGATGTATATTTACGATAATCCAGATAAATGGATACTCGGCCTCTGTATACCTGTACATAGTACAGAGGGTGAATACAATATACATATCAGAATATATAATATTCAGATTGTGTTAGCGGGCGTTATGTTTATTGTGCAGTCTGACAGCAGCCGGCAGGAAAGATCTGCGATACCTCTCCTTCGCACAGCGAGGGTGGAGCAGCCGCTCACTGAATGAGCTGCCCAGTGCTGCCAGGGTGTCCTGTAGGGGGTGGGATATGTTGTTCAACATGGATGACAGCTTAGCCATCATCCTCCCGTTTCCCACCACCTCCACCGAGTCCAGGGGACATCCCAGGACAGAGCTGGCCCTCCTCACCAGTCTGTCCATCCTCTTTTCACACTTTATATTCACTCCTGCCATCACAAAAACTTGGGTGTGTTCACTGTTCATCTGTTATCACCCTCACGAATGCCCTTTTGAACATTATTTACCCAGCATCGCCTCTCAGGGTCACCAATGAGCTACAAATGTGTCTCCACCAACCACCAAGTTGGTGTGGAGCAGCCCACACTTCCAGTCAGTTCACTCCAGATAAATCTGAACGTGAGCATGGAAAAGTGCATTGTACATGAGGTCCCTGGACTCTTTGAAACTGTCATCAACTGTTAAAGAAGAAGAATCTGTTGAAGTTTGTGTGAAGCTGTAAATGAAATCTCAATTTTATTTCAACATCAGATGTTTCTGCAGTTATATTTGAGACACTGAAATTCTGTTTTCATTCAGTTTGTTCCTTTCCGTGACTACATCGACCGCTCAGGAAATCAGGTGCTCAGCATGGCTCGACTGGCCAAGGATGTCTTGGCAGAGATTCCCGAACAGCTGCTTTCTTTCATGAAAAGTCGGGGGATTGAACCGCGACCCCTGGTCCCTGCCACCTCCGACTCAGCCTCTGTGTCCACTTAGAGCACCATAATGTAACAGCGGAACAGGCTGGAGACATTTGTGTCTTTGTGTTGCATGGTTAATGGTGTTCATTTGAAAGTTCAGAGGCAAACGTCTTCAGTCATGAACTCTTGTCCACTTCAGTCAAGTGTGTGAGCCGTCTAATTGTTAACCACACGTGGGAAAGGCTGAGCTGCTGCTCTGGTGTTCGTTCCACATTCCTGTTTTCTCAGGGCATTTGAAAAATACAGGAAATGCAAATAATAAGAATCTGACTCCTGTGATGTGCTGAGAGCCATCCTCTGAACATTAGTAGCCACGTGTGTTCTGTTGTGAGGGAGGGCTGTAATAATCACAACAGGAACCAGTACCAGTGAAATAACAGACAGAAAGGTTGGTGCCCTCCTGGGGGCAGGAATGCACGTGGCTTCGATGTTGACTGGTGGTGAAGAGCAGGCGGAGATGTCCTCCCCTTTGTGTGCTGCACTCCAACATGCAGTGGATGCTTTCTGATGCTCCTCCTCTTCCTCTCAGCTGCTAAGAATCTTTCACGAAGGGGCCTCACTCAGTGTGACGTTCTCATCATATGTAGCAGAGACCTGTGTTCTCCTTATGATTGCTATTGTTTGATCTGACCTCAGAGATGTTGCTAATGGTTCCCTCAGTGGTTTCTGTATGCTCTTGTTTTTGTCAGCTGCAATGTCATTTAGATTAAGATGTCTGCGTGTTTCACACAAAGTTATGCTTTGCCTCTTTGATGCACGGTCAAACATTTGGAAGCATTAGGAAGAACTATGGATATTCCCGCTCCTCCATCACACAGTTTAACATGTTAACCAACTCTACTGATGTTACCTACATTGCTAACCCATTTCTAGGTAACCACAGGGCGGGACAGGTATTCCTCCAACAGTGTTCTTTTAGTTGCTGTTTTCTTTCTGTCAATTTTGCAACATCACATTTCAAATGAGGATCTGGAGAAAAGCTTGGACATTTGTAGTAAAATTTCTTGTTTTCTGTAAAACGCAGCATTAAAGATCATCACCATGACTTTGTTTCTACATTTAATATGAGTTGTAATTTGTATTTATTTTTTTATGTTTTTATTGCAGTCGCGAGAAATCCAGTCAGTACTACAGATTTTCTTTTAGATTTGAATTCGTGCAGTCGCAGTAAATGATGAGCGGGTAATCAAACAATAAAGAACATACCATAATAACACTTCATCGTACAGGAAATGAAAACGTGGCCTTGTTTCCATTGCTGCCAGTTTGTTTGAAAAAGTTTGTTTTTGCATTATATCAATGACGGAAACTGTATCCATCAAATGAGCGGAGTGCTTATTAGAACAGGTATGTCTGTCAAACGCATGCATGCATGGCAGCACAGCCACGCAACTTCACATGTGGGATATTTTTGTATAGAGTGTGCAGATACATTTGCACTTTGTGCAGTCTTAGTTGAGAGATTTATATTCTGTTTCTGTTATTTACGTTTGCATTCATCACAAGTTAGTTTTAGGTTGTTCATATTTTACGGCTTTAGGTAAAAAAAAAAAAAAAACTTTGTATAATCGATAGTAGTTCTACACTGCCACACAGTGGGATTTTGAAGAAACACACTCGAGAAAATAGTCCGAACTTCCATTTGAAGGGGTTACTTCATATTACAAATTAATGGTAAACATTTCTTTCACTCGTCGATCACAGAGGAATTATTAAAGCCAACTTATTGGTTTATATGGTGGATCCCCTATCCACTGCCAGTGAATCGACTCCGAAGTTTCCTTGAATTACGTGGCTGTTGTGATGCCTGATGTGTTGTGAATCATAGCTCACCAAATTGTTGCCAGGTCAGAGCTACATCAGTCTTTTTACTTCAAGTATTACATGTAGCCGTAATACTAATTTTTATAATTAATTTTGGATAACACATTTTCTAATATTTCACACTCTCTCGGTGGACTAAACAACGGTATGAAGAGCCAAGTAACTGAAGACATTAGTGCATTTACTTTAATACATTCAGTATAGTGATTTAAAATGTTTAAAAATGTCTTTTTATATGAAACTCTTAGTTTGTCTTTTGTTCATTTCCCGTAAAACGTTGCCTGTTCCCAATCAAACATAGGGCGTATCTGCAGATAAACGCTGTCAACGATGGTCCTCTGACGGCACCATTTGGTATGTTGTAAGCGGCGGACTGGGTCTAGACCGCCCACATCCACAGGGCGGGTCCTCTCTGAGTCGGCGCTACAGGGATACCAAAATGGAAATCCAGGGGCTTTGTGCTCCTCAAAACCTCCAGTCTCAACATGGCGGCCCCCGCAAATCCGTTCCTTCTCTGCTTCGATCCACGGCGGCTGCGTTATCTGAGATTATTTCTACAGGAACCGAAGACGACGGAGTACAGAGTGACCGGAACAACAACAGCAGGCCGAGGACGTCGCCGTTTCACCTCCTGGTGGAACATGGCAGCGGGGCGACTTGTTCGCCTCTCATCAGACCACAGCCGGTCGATAGAGCCAGGTTCCTTTCCCCCTGCCTTGATAACATGGCGTTAAACACAAAGAAAGAACCCGAGCCAAGAGAGTTGCTTGGTTCATCCGGCTCCGTCACAATTCCGTGGAAAAACGAGGAGTCGGCGATTCAAATGGCGCTGTCGCTGTTTGAGGGGGACGATGAGCTGGTGGGACAGCCGAACTTAGCCGCGGTGTTACGGGAGCAGTGTGTGGACGCCGCCCAGGGGCACTACTGTCTGAACGGCCACGGTGTTGCCACCGGGGTGGCAGGAGACTCCATTACAAGCGCAGTAACCAAGGAGCGGTTGGACGTTTTTAACGCTGACGGCAGCCAAATCCGAGCTAAACGCCGAGCAGAGGCTTCGGTGGGCAGCCGCGGCGGACGAGACGAGACGGAGCCAACGAGAGCGGCACATGAAGGCTCCACGGAAGCCGGAAACTGCCAGTCGATCTTTTGTTATTCTCTAGAGAACCAGAAGCCAGAGAGACAGCCCCGACCAAAGGCAGAACCCGGAATGGTTCTTTGGCACGACTGCGCTAGTGCGGCTAACGCTAGCCGGGCTGGGAGCCAGAACACTGTTGAACACGTCGTTGTTGCTAACAATTATAGCGACAAGATTCGCGGGCACAGTTCAACTCAGAACAGTGAGGGTAAGGTGGCCGGGGACCTGGACCAGGGCGTTGGCTTGGTTACAGCCATGGACAGCTCAGACTTCTTCTCAACAGTGTCTCCAGGTGTTCCAACCTCGGAAACCTTTTCTGGGATCATCACCATAAACAATCAGAACATCATAGTGACCCTAGAAAATGGTGTCCTGACCCTCGCTGCCCCCCAAGAAGGATGTGTCCATAAAGAGGAGGATGTGTTGACGATCAAAGAACACCTTGGCATGAAACACCATGAAGATATTGTTCTTAACTATGAAAGCAGGACTAAGTCCATCGGGAAAATTGGTACCCTGGCGGTGACCACTTCGGGCCCACAAGATGAGCCTCGACCTGGATTCTCAGACAGTGGCTCTGAGCTGGTTCTGGTGGACGGTTGCTCTGTGTCTGAGCTCGGTCCCTCTCTCGACTCTGGTCCCATTGTCAAGCAAGAGGCAGCGGTCCTTTGTGCTGTGACGGAAGGAGCTCTGGTCACTCCACCCACCAAAGTCCCTATTACAGACTGCACCACTGGGGATTTCCCATCCATACCACTGATCAGGTCCAAGAAAGAGACTCCTGCCACCTTTAGTTGCCAAAAACCAGGTTGTTCTTGTGTATTTGACACCCGTCAGAAACTAAAGGTTCACCTCCTGAACCATGCAGAGGATCCACGGCCTTACCAGTGCACTGTGGAGGGCTGTGGCTGGGCCTTCGCCACCTCTTACAAACTGAAGCGCCACCTCCAATCCCATGACAAGCAGCGACCGCACACCTGCCAGTTTGAAGGATGTGGCCGTCGCTTCACCACCATTTACAATTTAAAGGCTCACATCAAAGTCCACGAGCAGGACAACACCTTTGTCTGCGAGATCTGCAGCGAGAGGTTTCGCAGTGCCACTCGACTCGCCAATCACCAAAGAGTTCACTTTGAGCCTCAGAGACCCCACAAGTGTGAATTTCCAGGTAGTCCTGACGATATGCGTGCAGGTCACATGCAAACTTGATTAACATGTGATAACAGATTCTTTCTTCATGTCCTACAGGGTGTGAAAAATCCTTCATCACCTTTAGTGCCCTGTTCTCCCACAATCGTACCCACTTCAGGGAAAGTGGCCACTACACGTGCTCATACCCGGGCTGTGGGAAGATTTACGATAAGGGCTGTCGTCTGAAGATCCACATGAGGAGTCACACAGGTAAATCATGTGTGAGCTTAACCAGACCGCTGTGCTCATATGTCAGTCCTGTTTGAGCCACGTCCAGATCCGCTGATGGTCTCTGATCTTCACCAGAAAGCAGTAGCTTTCTTTCTTTTCACATGAGACAAGCTTCTGCTGCTGGAAGCATCTGTTTGAGTCTCATCTGTCCATCAAATCTCCCATACTATTTAATTTCAGAGAGGGTAAAAATACTAATACACTTGTCAGTTTAGCCAACATAGATGTGCTTTAAATATACAGTACATGGCAACAGAGACACATGGCTCTGTTAAAAAGACACTTGAATGTGTGTCACAGTTTGACACTGGCTGACTGTTTCTCGGGTGACCCAAACAGCCACAGTGTGTCTGTCCCACAGCACATCGGCCCACGTCTTTTTTATTATAATTACCAATATGAAAGGAGTCCCGTTTTGTCCCGCTAAATTAGCCCATGATGATGACGTTCCTGCATATCCCGTTGTGATTAAGCAACTGGACATCCTGTCCACAGAGACTGGTCTCGTCTCAGAGACTTTAGCTCCTCCACCTTTAATGGGAGCTCATAGGTGAAGTCTGTCCTGCTGGGGGAACCCCACCCATGGGGGATTGTTGATCTACAGGATGTGTAGCCATACCACGAAGCTTTTCATGGTTCATTGCAGCAAACAGACAAGATCAGCAGATCCACCATTTGCTCAGCTTCTGTGGAGAAAAGATTCATCAGCAGATTTCAGCTTCCGCGTTGCTCCCAGTTGTTGATGCTGATATTTGCAGCCTGGGATGCTCTGTGTGGTTAATGAAGCTAGCTAGGGCCACTCAGCACTGGCTAAACCTACTGAGCGTCTCCTGCTCTCAACTAGCTGCACCAGCTCTGTCCTCCCTGTCCTCCACTGTTGTCAGGAGTTTAGGACACACGCACATTATGTGCTGACAGAAATGTATTTTCAAAGACAAATTCTTCAGGAGTTACTCCTTCTCTTAGCAGCCTTGTCACTGGAACCATAAATTAGACAAACTAGTCAAGTGTCAATCGTGATTCCAAAATTGCAGTCAGATTTTTTTCTAGCACCTCAAGTTTTTTCTCCACAGGGTACCCTCCAGATAAGCAAAATTCCGCTGATTAGCTGTAGTAGGACAGCTAATAACGATTGGTTTCTTCTATACACCTATATGGTAGCGTTTGTGCAGTCACAATTGAGACAGGGTGTTGAGAGGTTTGCAGCTTCCAATAGGTCAGTACTATCAATACCCTCTAGGGCAGGGGTGCTCACATTTTTTCAGCATGCGAGCTACTTACAAAATGACCAAGTCAAAATGATCTACCCACCACAAAAATGCAAAACATCTAATTATTTTCAAATGTATTGAGGATTCTTTGTATGTACAATGTTTGTTGATGTACCTTGCATAACCGAATGAGCCAATATTGCAAAACACACATAATAATTAACTATTAGCATTTTTTGTAATTGCCTGAGTTTACTTTGATGACTTGCACTGAATTGAATCAGCCAGGGATGCATAGTCCGGACAGTAGTTGCTGACAGCCAGCCTCAAGCACTTTTCCAAATGTTCATCAGTCATGGTGGAATGGTATTTGGACTTAATAATCTTCATTAGACCGGCAGATGAGGCAAACGCACTTCGAAAATGAAATGAAAAAAAAGTCCACCTCCCATTCCGTATGAAAGTGATATGTTTTTGTCTTCTTCCTTGGTCCCGCTCCCTCAATCTTTATTTATATACCGTCTTTTACAATCAAAATTGTTTCAAGGCGCTTTCCAGAATCCCAGGGCCTGACCCCAGACAAGCAACAGTGGCAAGGAAAAACTCCCCTTTAACAGGAGCAGGACCAGGCTCATGTAGGGGGACCCTCCTGCTAATGGCCGGCTGGGTGGAGAGGAGAGGAGAAAAGAGGAGAGGCACAGAGCACAGAAACGCATACAAAAATACACTATTTATACAGCAGGTCAGCGGCGCCGGAGGAATCAGCATAACTAGTCTGCTTGATGAGGAGGAGGAATGGACAGGAGAGAAAACCATGACCCGGGGGGGTGTGACAGAGGCCTGTCAGGTGATCATGTTTCCGGACCCCGGCAACCTTGGCCTATAACAGCATAGCTAAGATGTTATCGTAATGATTAGACAACCCCCTAAGTATGATAATTTGTCTGTCTATAATAGTAACTGGGACTACAGAATTAGTAACAATAAGCTTTTTCAAAGAGGTAGGTTTTAAGCCTAATCTTAAAAGTAGCGATGGAGTCAGCCTCCCGTACCTGGACAGGGAGCTGGTTCCATAGCAGGGGGGCCTATTAGCTAAATGCTCGGCCCCCCGTAGACCAGCATTCTGAGAGCGGAGCGGTCTATTGGGCTGGTAAGGTATCATTAGCTCCTCCAGGTAGGATGGAGCTAGGCCTCTGAAGACCTTGTAGGTCAAAAGAAGGGTTTTAAAAATTATTCTTATTCATTTTGATGACCATAAGCTTTAGCGATGCCTTAAAATCAGAGGTAATTCGCTGAATAGCTTAGCGTTTCTGACTGGTTGCCCTGTATATGTCAATCAAGTAACGGGATTGCTGATAGGCTGACATCGCAAGTTCTGCTGCACTTAGCGCCGTTGTTTGTGCTTGATTAGTCACCTGAATGTCAAATTCAGTTGTCATCTAACTGGCTGCCCTGTATGTCAATCAAGTGATGAATGAATGATAGGCTGATATTTTTTAATGTCACGCCGCGATCGACCAGTACTACCTCCGCGATCGACCGGTAGATTGCGATCGACGTACTGAGCACCCCTGCTCTAGGGAATACTCTAGAGGGAACCTATAGTTCAAAACCATGAGGTGATAGAGAAAAGCTGAGATCAGTTTTGGATTCTACACTCAAAAATTCCACACTCAAAAGCTGTCGGTCCTAACTCAACAAAAATTGTGTTCCCCAGTGTAATTATTGCATCCTCACTTTGTAGAGTGTAAATTATTTCAGTCCAACTTTCTGCTGTTCCCGTGGAACCGGACCGGGTCAGCCATCAACTCTGAGCTGACTACCTGATGTAAGAGGTTGCTGTGATTAGTCCATATTCAGACAGCAACAGGTGACCCAGCAGTCTCCTCGGAGCTGGTGCCTGCTGTGGTTGGAGTGGTTTCTGTGTCATGGGTGATGTAGCTTTGCTGCTCCCCAGATCTGTTCTCAGGTAGACCGGCAGTCAGGTGAGCTTTGTGGGCAGGTTGTAGAATCTGTTGTTCTGTCAGACCTTTTGGGGTTCCTGTGGTGACTAAATAGTGGACTTGTGTTTGCAGGAGAACGTCCGTTTATCTGCGACTATGACGGATGTGGCTGGTCCTTCACTAGTATGTCCAAACTGCTCCGACATAAACGGTAATGATCTGACTGATGGTCAATGTTCTGGTGTATTACACTGCCACTCGACCTCCTCTCTCTCCTCAGAAAACACGATGACGATCGGCGTTTCATTTGCACAGAAGAGGGATGTGGCAAGTCCTTCACCCGGGCGGAGCACCTTAAGGGTCACAGCATCACCCACCTGGGGACAAAACCCTTCCTGTGTCACGCTGATGGTATTTACACATCTGGAATGAAAGCATCAAAGGACCTGGTGCACCTGCACAGCTAATGAGTTTCCTGTTTGTTGCCCAGGCTGTAATGCAAGGTTTTCAGCTCGCAGCAGCCTTTACATTCACTCAAAGAAACACAGACAGGATGGCAGCACGCTGAAAACCCTATGTCCGATGGCCAACTGTTCCAAAAACTTCTCTTCCCGCAGCAGTCTGAAGAGCCACATCATGAAGCAGCACCATGTCAGTCCAGGTATGTTGAGAGTGATGATGGCGGACCGTTATGCATGTACAGACATACGCTTGTCTCGAGCATTAGAGAGTGTCCATAATCACCCCCCCCCCCCGGTCATGGTTTTCTCTCCTCTCCTTTCCTCTCCTTTCCTCCTCATCAAGCTGACTAGTTATGCTGATTCTTGTGTAGTTTTTCTGCCCCCCCCCCAACCTCTCTATTTATTTACAGGTATCGCCGCCTTCGGAGCAGCATGATGACCTCCGGCCCCACTGACCCTTTGTATAGTGTATTTTTGTGTGTGTTTCTGTGCTCTGTGCTTCTCCTTCTCCTCTTCCTCTTCCTCTTCCTCTTCCTCTCCTTCTCCTTCTCCTCTCCTTCTCCTCTTCTCTCCTCTCCTTCTCCCTCTCCTCTCTCTCTACCCAGCCGGCCATCAGCAGGAGGGTCCCCCTACATGAGCCTGGTCCTGCTCAAGGTTTCTTCCTGTTAAAGGGGAGTTTTTCCTTGCCACTGTTGCTTGTCTGGGGTTAGGCCCTGGGATTCTGGAAAGCGCCTTGAAACAATTTTGATTGATTGAATCATTTTACTTCCATCTGTTTTTTCCTCCATCACAGATGCTCTCAGCCAGATGGAGACCATTCCCACCTTAACTCCCAGCAGTGAGCTTATAAGTTCCTCCCCAGCAACGGTTGTTGGGGCCAGCGTTGCCACAGGTGACCAGTTGACAAACTTGGATCTGAACTCCCTTTTTTCATCAGTACCTGGAGGCTCCATCCCCAACAGCAGCGTTGAAGTGGGCATTCCTCCTAGTGGGAGCACATCTAATGGTACCTTCACCATGGACTTGTCCCTGGTCAACTCTGGCATTCTCACCATAGACTCTTCTTCTGTCAGCACCGCGCTCAGTTCCAACAGCAACGCCACACTGTCCAAAGCTAAAGATCCTCTCATCTTAGCCTCCAGAGGTGACATGGGCCCCCACCACAGTCTGGACAGAAGTGTGGGTGATGTCCTGCCCCAACAGCACACTATCAATTTGGATGAGGTGCAGACAGTCACCCCTGAGGCCCTGGGAAACCTCACAGCACTGGCGATGCAGGACTCGGGGGTGTCCGTAGACCCCAGTGTCCAGCAACCGCTGAGTTCCACGGGGGGTCTTCATGTGGAGCCCACCAACTCTCTAGTGGTGGCACCTGTAGCTGAGCTGCTAACCTCTTCCTCAAAGGTAATAGATGTGGGGGGCCATGGGGAGACTGGCCCCCTGCTGGGCTGTGTGGAGGTGCTGGGGCCTGGAGGAAAGGTTCTGCCACAGTTTGTGTTCCCCTCTCACAGCAACAGCTTCAGCCCCCAGAAAGACCAGGATCTCAATGTCGTGCCACCCAGCAGCTTCCTGGTGAGTTCAGAAAAATCTGCATTGATGTTAATTTGAGAACATTTATTTCCATCAAACACCACATGATGAAGAAAGAGTGTTGGTTGTGGGCCACTAACAGCTGATCAGTTATAAATTCCTCTGCTTTTTGACCAATCAGAGGCTGATTGTCCCATTGTGTTTTGTTGACACCAGTACTGTGCTAATGTTGCTCAGGAGAGTGGTGGATCTGCCCGGACTGACTACAGAGCCATCCAACTGGCCAAGAAGAAAAAGCAGAGAGGCTCATCAGCATCCTCCTCTGGTGAGACTCCTCTTCCTCCTCCTCCCCCCATCATTCAACACTATCTGACTGTAACCTTGTTGCTGTTGGAGCCAGGTAGTTCAGGGTCCAGTCAAAGGAAGTGTAAAGCAGCAAGGGCGCCTGCGGTGCTCTCGGCCATCCGTTACAGTGAAGGATCTGCGGCAGCAAATGGCGGCCTGACTCTGCGTGACCCCATCACTGGGGCCCAGTATGTCCAGATCCAGTTGCTGCAGGTAGGATTGGCATGGTGGGTGTTGTCTCTGCTCACCTGAGCCACACGTTGACCCAAGTTTGTTACCTCACAGGACGATTCGGCTGGTGATGGAGACCTGGCGTTCCAGCTGAGCTCTCAGCCATCCAGCTCCCACTCTCAGCTGACAGCAGACCTGCCTGTCAACATTTTGCAGGTGATGGCATCCCAACACAGCCACACCAAACCGACGCCTGCAATGACAACTCATCGGCCAACTGAGGGTTGGTTAGAACAGAAAGGAACCTTTGTCACTTAGGAGGTTTCGGGTGTAGACCCCTTCAGTCTGTGAATCAGTGACTGATTCAGATAGAAATATATATTGGTCGGTGATACATTTTAGTTTTTATTCCACTTTTATTTTACCAGGAAGATCATTTGACACCGTCGTCATTTACAATGATGACCCAGCAGAAGTAAAACTAAAGCACACACGGTACCATAGAAGACAAGCATAGAACCCATGAGAAAGAGACAATGAAGTCCAAAACAACTTATATAACCACTAGAATAGACGCCAGAAGGGGAATCCACAAATCCAACAGTCAACAAGGGACGGTTGCCAGTTCTGTTTAAATCCGTGGAGTCCTGGAAGAGATGAAAGTTGGAGGGAGTTTGTCGAACGACATGGAGGAATAGGCACACTAATGATGTCACTGGTGATAGTTATAGGTGATAGTTTGGCCAATACTAAAAAGAGGCCTTATTAATCAAATCAAAATCAATCTTTATTTATATAGCGTCTTTTATAATCAAAATTGTTTCAAGGCGCTTTCCAGAATCCCAGGGCCTAACCCCAGACAAGCAACAGTGGCAAGGAAAAACTCCCCTTTAACAGGAAGAAACCTTGAGCAGGGCCAGGCTCATGTAGGGGGACCCTCCTGCTGATGGCCGGCTGGGTAAAGAGAGAGGAGAGGGAGAGGACGGGCACAGAGCACAGAAACACACACAAAAATACACTTTTTATACAAAAATACATTAAGCGGGACCGGAGGTCATCATGCAGCTCCAAAGGTGGCGATACCTGTAAATGAATGGAGATGGGGGGGGGGGAAGCAGAAAAACTACAGAAGAATCACCATAACTACTCTGCTTGATGAGGAGGAGGAGAGGAGAGGAAACCATGACCCAGTTGGGTGACAGAGGCCTGTCAGGTGATCATGTTTCCGGACCCCGGCAGCCTTGGCCTATAACAGCACAGCTAAGATGACCTAATGATTAGACGACCCCCTAAGTATGATAATTTGTCTGTCTATAATAGTAACTGGAACTACAGAATTAGTAACAATAAGCTTTTTCAAAGAGGTAGGTTTTAAGTCTGATCTTAAAAGTAGCGATGGAGTCAGCCTCCCGTACCTGAACAGGGAGCTGGTTCCATAGCAGGGGGGCCTGGTAGCTAAATGCTCGGCCCCCCATTCTACTCATAGAAACTCTGGGAACCACAAGTAGACCAGCATTCTTAGAGCGGAGCGGTCTATTGGGCTGGTAAGGTATCACTAGCTCCTCCAGGTAGGATGGAGCTAGGCCTCTGAGGACCTTGTAGGTCAAAAGAAGGGTTTTAAAAATTATTCTAAATTTAACGGGCAGCCAATGAAGAGACACCATTACAGGAGTTATGTGATCTCTTTTGTCAATACCTGTCAGAACTCTGGCTGCAGCATTTTGGATCAGCTGGAGTCTTAAAGAGTTGTTTGGACACCCTGATAATAAAGAATTACAATAGTCCAGCCTAGAAGTTATAAAAGCATGAATTAACTTTTCAGCATCATGCTGCGTCAGTAGTTTCCTAATCTTTGTGATGTTCCTCAGGTGAAAAAAGGCACTAAAGGAACCCCAATCTGGCCTTATCTTTGACCTGTAGCTTATTGATGTGAAATCTGAAAGAGTGGTCCAGTCGGAGACCCAGAGTGGTCCAGTCGGAGACCCCGGTATTTGTAGAAGCGGATGAACATTGGTTCTGAGGTGTCAGCACAGGTCATCTTGGGGGGGGGGGGTGACGCCATTTTTCTGATACAGAATCCTGGAGTAAAATGCAGCTTAATGACAAGAAAGGGGGAGGGGAAAAGACTAAGAATAATTTAAACTTCATTTCCAAATGTTTCATAGATCATTAACAAAGTTTGGAAAAGCGATTCATTAAGTGTAGATTAACATCACGGTACGAGTGATGATTCGTTATTCCATCCAGACTTTTATTAAAGTAAAAGCTTTTGAGCACACAGCAGGCGAAAGGAATTACATAAAACGGTGAAAAATATGAAAGTTGTCGGTGCTACAGAAGGAACCCAGTTGATGAATTCACTGGACCAGAGGCTACATGTTAACGGCAGGCAGCAGCGTGTGTGTGTGACTACAATACTAAGATAATAAACCTGTTCATAGAGCAATCTGCTGTTATTTAGTGCATACAGGAGAAAAGGCTGTTTGTACCACTCAGAGATGGTGCAACTGTATCTGGGAATGATGCATGAAGACTTTGACAAAACAGCCTTTGAAGATTTAGACTGTAAAGTTCCATGTTATTAGTGGAAACCAGCATTTACCCACAGCATATCATCCATTTCAGTGAAACACATCAACTAAGAGCACCACGCAGCATGAGTGGGCTTAGAGTGCAGATGAAAGTGGAAAGATCAAAGAGAGTCACCTGGTCACAACAGCAGCCAATCAGCTTTCAGATTCAGGCAGGAACACTCTTTCTCTCACGTTTTGTCACTAATACAAAGGGAGTGACTGTATTTGGCTGTGACGGCTGCGCTATACGCTGCATTAGCACCTGTAGCATTAGCAAATTTATTTGGATATTTGCTTCACACTCATCTGCAGGAAGCTGTGTTTTGGAAGCTGAAGGAGGAGACTGCTTTAAAATTCATATACACCACAGATGCATGCTAGCGTTAAATCCTTTGATCTTTTTCACGTCCAAACTGCACAGATGGTTGATAGTGAATGTTCTGCTGATCAGGAGCGGTTTTCTGCATAAACGCTTTTCACGTGTGTGACTTGGTTCTTGTGTCTTCCTTGCCACAGGAGCCTGCGGCGACGGCAGAAGATGATGGCTCTGATAATTCACAGTTTACAGGAAGCACAATCAATCTTCAGGACCTTGAGTGACTGGGGTCAGTTGGTCCCGATCCACTGCTCAAGCACCTTGAGAGGATCCACCCCGAGTCCAGACCATGTAGCATGTCGATTCCATCATGTGTGATTGTTGTGGCCTCTGTTGCCTTACAGACGCTCTCTGCACTCCTCTGGCAGCTTCTCTTTGATTTCTAATGTTTTGATGACATCGTGTCTTCTTGCAATTAGTTACATCCTCAGTTTGAGGTTTTTATCTCTTTATTTATTTTTGAGCTGTTTACAAGTTGGCAGAGTCAAAAAAAATGGATTAAAACAATTGTCACAACCATATTTTAACTTGTCCTTAATTTTTCTACAAAGTCACCATGACAACAGACTGGTTTAGCTGCATATTAATGCATTTTTTTGTTGGCCATTGCTTTTTTCTGGCCAGCAGAGGCTTTTTTTCTGGCCAGCAGAGGGTAGCAGAAAATTTTCAGTGGTTTCCAAAATTTGGACAGTTTACCATGAATTAGTTGTAATCTATTTTTTTTAAGAATGTAATTTTTGCAGTTTCATACCATTCTGTTGTATGAAAGGTCATGTTTTTATTCATATGGTAGTCTTTGTAAAACTGTGGAGTTTGTTCTTAGATATCTAGTAAGCCTTAGGTGGCATTTGCTGCATGTAGAGGACAAATGGACTGGTTACACTGGGAGAGGGAGGACAAATGGACTGGTTAAACTGGGGTGTCTGGTCGCTAGTTGATTCCAAGCACTGACCTACTTTATTCTCTTGTTTTTCCTCTGGAGAACACAGTCCACCTCCTGGCCTCATTCCCTCCCACATGTTCCACGCTGCAGAGCCTCTGTGATTGACAGCTCAGAGGTCCCGCCTCCCTTCCCCACTATCAGCCAATAAGGCAGAGGAGCGAGGACGAGCCCTCAGCGGCGTCCTCTGGCGTGAGCCTCGGCTAGTGAGGGGCGCACACTGCGATCATGTGACAGACGGAACTTCTAGGAGCTGCTGCTGCGCGATCACTCCGGAGAATAACCCGCGGTCCCATCTGCTTCAGTCCGATTCTGTCCACATCCTTCTGCTCTAGCCAAACAAGGTGAGTTGGTAGTTCGGGCGGTTTGATCAGCGATGGTTCTGCTCGGTTCTTCCAAATGCGGCAGAACGCTGCACTAAGACATGTTAACGCATAACCGAGACGCGCGCCTTGTGCCGCATGTGCGCAGGTCTCTGTTTGGTTTGATTTGTCAGCACGAGGCCAACGGCGCAGAATTGTAGATTAGCGCGCAGGTATCATGTCTGCGGTAGAATCAGGTCTTCTGGACGCTGCCAAGTGTTGGTCAGGGAATAACGAACTTGTGCACTCTGATTCACGCACTGTCGCGTAAACAAGCACGCGCGCTACTCGCGGCTTCCACCTGTGGTGGCGGACGGTAACGTGCTCGGGTTTACTGTCGGTCAGTTCCAGCAGGAGGGGCCCTGGAAGAGGGGGTTTGTGTGCTGCCCGTTCCAGGAAGAGAACCTATTTCAGAGTGTAGAAGGTCATGAAAAGGCTCATCTGCAGTCATCATCTGAGCTCAGGAACCTTTGGAAAAACCTGTAGAATGTGTCAGAAGATAAAACACACACACACACACAGAGCAATAATAAATGTGAAAAAACATGTTTCAGTGTTTGATGTTTGACAGAAAAGTTATTATTAACCTGACTTTTGGATTACAGTCTTTTATTTTTACAGATGTGCGAGCACTTTCTTTTAGCTGAAACGCTTTGTGTGTATCTTTGAGGGTCTGTGTGGGACTGAGAATAATCACATTCTGTTGTGGTTTTCAGAGGAACTCTGACGTCGGATCAGAGTATTGCGGTCAATTGTTTTGACAATCACATCAGCTGGACCACCATCTGACTGACTGTGACCCTCAACTGCGTGGCCTGGCACCTACGACTCATTCCATTCAGAGTTTAAGCAGAGGAACTTGGACGAGACACTCCAAGGTCTGAGGGGACTCTTCTTTCTGACAGTGGCTCTCTGATCGGCTGTCAGCCATGGTGACGGATGTGGGCTCCTACCAAGTGATGGAGTCACCGTTTTCAGAGGACGACCTTAGTGAGACATCAAGCCCGGGGTCCTGCTCCAGCCCAGATGCTCAGGCGCTCAGCTCCAGCTATGGTAGCAATTCCAGCTTGGAGAGCCAGGACAGCCTGCTGGACCACCTGCTGTCCCAGGCCTCTTTAGGAGAGGCTGCTGGTGTTGTGGCAGATTCTCCACCAATGTCCAATTTCATGTGGGATGAAGGAGAGGAAATCCCCAAACCAGTAAAGGAGGAACACTTTGACTTTCCGATTCGGCCCAATGTAAAATTGGATGAACAACTCATAGGGTGGTTCCAGCCCACACTGGAAGAGATCGAAGAATTCCTGGAGGAAAACATGGAGGCAGTAGCAAACAAGCTGGAGACTCAAGAAAGTTGCACGAGGTTCGCAGCAGGATCAGGAGAAATTCTTTGTCTAGAACCATTCCAGAATATATGTAGGGATGCCTTCCCCGATCCTAAAGTGGAAGCAGAACACACTGAACACAGTCTAACTGAGAATAAGGACCCCTCACCTGAAAAGTCATCAGATCAGAAAGCAGACAGAGGTCCAGACTGCAGCGGAACACCCATCATCCTTCACATTCAGCACCTCCAGATCAAGCAGGAGGCCACCATGGCACCTTTGACCCCAGTAACCCCGCTCTCACAGTCTGACCGAACGTCAGATGTCAATATTGCACAGCTGCTGGTCAACATCCAAGGTCAGACCTTTGCTCTGGTGCCCACCATCCTGCCTTTCCCCAGCATTAACACCTCCTCCAAGTTTGTACGCATTGCACCTGTCCCCATTGCAGCCAAGCCTCTGGCACATGGTGAAACCTCAGTGGGCCAAGCGGCTGGAGGTCATGTTGGTGGTCAGAAGTTTCAGAAGAATCCTGTTGGGGATCTTCTCAAAATGCACAAATGCACTTTTGCTGGATGCAACAAGATGTACACCAAGAGCAGTCACCTAAAGGCCCACCTGAGGAGACACACGGGGGAGAAACCATTCACCTGCACCTGGCAGGGCTGTGGATGGAGGTAGGTCTTTCACACAGACACACACACGCAAACATACACACACAATGAGGGTGATATAAGTCTGTAAATGAATGTGTTGCTGTTGCAGCATAGCTGCTGGTTATTTCTTGAATGGCTGGTCAGCAAGCACCTGTGAGATAAATTACACAGCTGTGCATAAAGAACACAAAGTTAGCAATTCCTATTGATTGGTAACCAATAACTTTCTGGAAAGGCTTTTATTTTAACTCACAGAATTGAACACGTCCAGTACTTTAGGAAAAGTGTGTGCTTTTCTGTGGGTTTTTTTTGTACATGTGGGTTATGATTAGGGGGCTAGTTGTAATGGGTAGGGTTAGGGGCTGGATAATGCTGCTTTTTCGTACTGGGACTCTACCTCCACCTAACATAGGATTTCCTACTTGGAATACTGGAGGACCCTCACAACCCTTGAGTTGAATTTCAAAGATGGCTGCCACATGTGTGAACATTACAGACACTCAAGTAATATTCCATTTGTTAGCATTTCTGGCTACTTTTTGTTGTATTGTTTGGCATATATGTATGGAAATGCTGCTGCTTTCGTGTAATTATCATTTATCATGCTCAAATTACGACAAATGCCACAGTAACATGGCCATCTTGATTGTTGACTTTGTAACTGTAACACTAGCAATGCGGCTGTGAGGTCATTTCCAGCTCTAACCTATAAGTTATATGAAACTCAGCATGTCTATGAAAGGAAGTAACATGTTCTGAAACTTGTTGTTGTCATGACTACATGAGCTCTTCAAAGTTTTGAGGAATTGTGTCACATGTCAGTCTCATTTATCTCCAGGTCACATTGTTGTTGTTGCACCCCAGCACTTAATCACAGGTGACTTTAATGACTGTTAAGTCAGTGACCTGAGGGATTTGAGTCCTGTCAGAGTCATGTGACGTGGACATTTACACCTCTGAATTTCTCATCTTTCCTTCTTCTTGACAGATTTTCCCGATCAGACGAGCTGTCCCGACACCGGCGATCCCACTCAGGTATCAAACCCTACCAGTGCCAAGTGTGTGAGAAGAAATTTGCCCGCAGTGACCACCTGTCAAAACATGTCAAAGTCCACCGTTTTCCACGCATCAGCCGCACAGCTCACTCCCTAAATTGACTGACATCTGGGAACATCGAGCTGACTGACGCCATCATTGAGCTACATGGACCACCCTTCAGGGATGAATTTACAGGGTGTCTATGGAGGAAACAGCACCTTCTGACCTCTACCACAAAAGTGATTAATGTCCAGGACAAAAAGAAAAGCTTCTAGTCTAATTTGAATTTAAAATAATGCAATTTCAAGCAGACTGAGATCAGAGCGCACCTCTGGGCCTTCGTTCCAGCTTTCCAGCTGTCAGCCATGTTTTCGCACTTTTCAATTTATTTGTAGAGTGCTCAGTATTCACTTCCGGTTAGCTGGAATTGAACAAAGAATCAAATGCTGCTTAACTTAAATATGTTCTTACACTCATTTCTTCAAACCCTCCGCTAGATCCTAATCAGTCAGCCAGTCCATTTAAAAGTCTCGAAGGTGTTCTGCTAGCATGTCACTTAAGCCAGCAGAATTTTGATGATGGAGTTTTGATACCATTAGCTTAGATGCAGTTTTTGTTATTGAGTATGTCGGAGTTTATGAACAGATGCAAGCAGAAGCTGCAGCTGAACCAACTTCCTCATGCAACCATTTTGGAGTGCTTTTAAAACTAAACTAAGCTTTCCTCAGTTTTAATGTCCAAAGTTCTCAAATATTAAAAAAAAAACATTGATGAGATTATTCATAAAGCTCTGCCCACCATTTAGAGTCTGTTTGAGGTCTGCCATTGCCACTGGCTAAAGATTTGTCGGTCCTTGTTAGACTACATTTACCAGTGCTGCAGAAAACAGTCAGAACAATGATTGGCCCAGTCTGTAATGGGTGTGTCCCAACTTTTCTCTGTTTGTATTACTCTGTCAATGCAGAGGCGATATCCGGACATGATCCACTGAATGGTTGAGAGGAGGATGATTGGAAATCCAAGAATCAGCCTTCTTGGCTCCAAGGTCACAAGTTTAAGCTAAACATTACATGAGTAGGTGCCATTTGATCCACTTTGGGATGTTTATTAAACTACAGTTTTAAAGAATCTGCCTCAACTCTCCCACAGATCACCTTCAACCTCAACCAGCTTCTGCTGGTGTCACATAATGGTGCTTGTCTCCCAGGGGCTTCTGGGACATCAGATTTCCTGACTGAGTAAGGACACTAGTAGCATGTGTGAACAGTAGGGGGCATTACTTAATGACCCTGTAACACAAACAGGTGTCCTCACACCTGCTGAATGTATGTAAATATGCAGACGATGCATCTAGGAGTGGAGAGGATTTTTGTCGGAAGTATCTACACCACCTTTCAGCAACGGCATGCAGAATATATCTTTTCTTTGTTTGGTACATTGTCAAATAAACAACTCTGCTTTCAAATTTCTTTGTGTTACTTTTTGACTTCTCAACAGTTTCAGAACATCAACATGTGTTGGACCTGGAGATGAGGGAAAATGTTTTTTGGTTTCACAAAGCCAGTTAAGCATAATGCAACCCTTCTACATCTCCCCAGCAGAGTTGGAAAATTAACAACCACGTATGCAGAAAGTCAGCATATTAAAATACAAAGAAAAGGAAAATAGCAGGAGCAGAACATCTTGTGGCAGAAAAGCAAATTCACAACATAATTTTCAGAAACATTATTTTAAAGCTCTAATAAAACAATTATCAGCTCTAAACCAACAATACCCAGTTAAACCAGTAATACCCAGGTCAACTATTAATGCCCTATTATCTCCCTGTCCAGGTACGGGAGGCTGACTCCATCTCTACTTTTAAGATTAGACTTAAAACCTTCCTCTTTGAAAAAGCTTATTATCACTAATTCTGTTGTTCCAGTTACTATCCTAGACAGATAAATTATCATACTTAGGGGGTCGTCTAATTATTAGTAATGCTGCTATAAGCTGCTGGGGTCCAGAAACATGATCATCTGCGGTATTAGGTAACGCATTGCGTCACTTCCTGTCTTCTCACTAGAGTTTGTTGGTGAACTGTGCATGGTGTGTGTTGGATTTCTGTGTAGATTCTTTAAATATACACACATATGGTTGACACATATACACACAGTCTTCCTATATTTGCAGAAATGGAGGCTAAGCAACTGAAAAAAGCTGCTGAGAGCCTTATGTAAGTGACCAAAGCCTTGAGAAGAGTTCAAAAGCACCTTTTTGTCATTTCAAATGTTCCTCTTCTTTTCTGCTCTACTCATAAAACAGTGGTGAATACATTGGGCAGAAACTCAGAGAAAAGTCTTTTGATCCATGTGTGTCTGTGTGTGTGTGTCTGTGTGTCTGTGTGTCTGTGTGTGTGATAGATCTATGTGGTGGCCTTTGGGTCAGATGTGGGACCTTTTTGGTCCAGATGTGGGTTCTACGACTAATTTAAGCAGAACATCCCATGATTCTTTAGCATCACCACAGCAGTTGTTTCTTAAATTCCATTCAAATATTGTAGCTGTATTGCCACCATCGGTCCATTACAGACTCACAACTGGGCGTTCTGATCCCTGACCTTGGATAAAGAAACAAATGAATGAAAGTGGATTTATCTTCCTGTGTTTTACACGCAACATTATCTGCACAGAAATACCTGCAAGCAACTCTAAATGTGACTGACATCTGATTGGTCAATATTTGACATGTTCCAGGGGGTTCTCTCAGTCTTTGTAAGGTACAGCTGATGACATCAGCAGGGACTAAAGCGGCCTGTCAATCATTCATCAATAAAAACAGGTCCAGGTTTTCTCCATCATCAGAGCAGAAAAACAAGTTCAATGTCCTGCAACTGAAGCAGGTCACTGAACCGGACTCTCGTCTTCTCAGGTTCTGGTTTGGTCTACAAACAGGGCTCGTGTCTCTGGCACCTACTCTGTAGGTTTTCAGCTGATCTGCTTTTGCCTGAATGTTCTCAGGAAGGTTGACCTTGGCCCTGTTGTGATCACAAGGATCATGAAGCAGTATTTCATATTTTGACAGCTCAGGTTAGTGTCGGTGAGGAGCAGAAGAAAGCCTTCAGTCCTCAGCCCTTGTTGTTTTATGAGTTGTCTTAATCATTTCAGCCGCAGCCAAATTACCCAGAATCCATAAGACATATTTGTGTTGCTGTTATTGATCTGGATTGTATGAAGAAGCATGATGCTGCTCGGACAAACACACCTGTCACACACATCTGGGATGGAGATGGAGCCAGCAACAGGTCACCAGGTCACTTCAACTTGACCTCTGAGCAATGCTGGGCAGTTCACTTCCCCAGAGGACAGAGGAGGAATTACAACTGGCATTTAGTGATGATCAAAATGAACCCTTAATATTTGATGGATCTTCAGTCAGCTGGGTTCAGTCTGGGTCCAGTGTCCTGGTCCAGTTCACGCTTGCTCAGTATGGACCTCATTGACAGCAGGACAGATGTCGTCTTCAGTCCTCTATATTCTTCCGCTCTCTGACTTTGATGGCTCGCCTCTGTCATGCTGGCAGAATTTGTCTGTGGTCTGTATGGAACGCTGTAGATCTTTTCTCCACATTTAGGCCTGGTTGTTATGGTAACGTGCTTGGCAGAAAGGCCAGCTGATGTCTGTAGGTTACACACCGAGCAACTGAGCCTTGTGTGTTTACCTAGTAATGAGCTGAGAATATGAAACTAGGCATAGGCTGAAGCACCTGAGGACATACCGTATGTCAAATGTTCCAAACATGCAGAACACAAAAGAACACTGAATCAGCTGGTCGAGATTTTGATTTGTATTGTTATTATTTCATGGTTGAAACTTCATCTAGGTGTTATATGTTCATATTCTGTTTTTAAGGTCAATAAACTAAAGTCAGCTGTTCAGTTGCTCAGCAGCAGTACAAAAACACCTTATGTAACATGGGGGAACCACACTAATGACCTCTGCTGGCAGCATGAGGTATCACAACAACAACATTCATTCATTCATTCAATCAATCAATCTTTATTTATATAGCGTCTGTTACAATCAAAATTGTTTCTAGGCGCTTTACAGAATCCCAGGGCCTGACCCCCAACAAGCAACAATGGTAAGGAAAAACTCCCCTTTAACAGGAAGAAACCTTGAGCAGGACCAGGCTCATATAGGGGAACCCTCCTGCTGATGTGTAGAGAGGGAGGAGAAGGGGGAGGACAGGTAGAGGAGAGAATAGGTAGAGATCATAGAAATACATTATGTTAATTATAATAAACTGCCAGTAGAGTTGAGTGGGTCAGCAGGGTCAGAGGTCAGTAGGTCAGCATGCAACCATGAAGGCGGCGATACCTGTAGATGAATACAAGAAATAACATCACTGATCTACTTGGAGAGGAGAGGAGAGGAGAGGAGAGGAGAGGAGAGGAGAGGAGAGGAGAGGAGAGGAGAGGAAGCCATGACCCAGTGGCGGTCATGTTTCTGGACCCTGGCAGCCTCAGCCTATAGCAGCATAACTAAGATGTTCTCCAACTTCTCCAACTCCAACCCCCAATCTATGTGGCAGGGCATTCAGGTCATCAGCAACTACAAGCCCATCAATCCCTCTCCCCCCTCAACTGACATCTCTTTCCTCAATGAGCTAAACAACTTCTATGCTCGGTTTGAGAAGGACAACCATGAACAAGCGAGCAAGGTAGAGCTGACAGCTGGCCACCAACCCTTAACTTTCTCTACCACTGATGTCAGAGCGGAACTGAGCAGGATCAATCTACGCAAAGCTGCGGGCCCCGATGGCATCCCTGGATGTGTGCTCAGAACTTGTGCTGTGGAGTTATCAGGGGTCCTGACGGACTTATTCAATCTATCCCTGGCTCATGCAGTTGTGCCGACCTGCTTCAAATCCACCTCCATCGTGCCAGTACCAAAACATTCCACCCTAGCTTGTCTCAATGACTCCAGTAGCACTCACTCCTATCATAACAAAGTGCTTGGAGCAGCTGTTCTTGGCACAACTCAAATCCTGTCTCCCCCCCAACCCTGGACCCCCATCAGTACGCCTATCATAAGAACAGGAGCACAGAAGATGCTCTACAGCACTGCACTCTGTCCTCTCACACCTGGACAATGACGCATACGCCCGAATGCTGTTCATAGACTTCAGTTCAGCATTTAACACTGTCATCCCCTCCAAGCTGATAACCAAACGGATCTGGGCATCAGCACCTCCATCTGCAACTGGTTATTGGACTTTCTGACCAACAGACCACAACATGTGCGGTTAGATCATCACTGCTCCCCTACCCTCACTGTAAACACTGGAGTACCACAAGGCTGTGTGATGAGCCCATTCCTCTGCTCCCTTTTCACCCACGACTGCAGAGCTCTACATGGTTCCAACACCATCATCAAGTTCGCAATCAAATCAAATCAAATCAAATCAAATCAAATCAAATCAAATCAAATCAGTCTTTATTTATATAGCGTCTTATACAATCAAAATTGTTTCAAGGCGCTTTCCAGAATCCCAGGGCCTAACCCCAGACAAGCAACAGTGGCAAGGAAAAACTCCCCTTTAACAGGAAGAAACCTTGAGCAGGGCCAGGCTCATGTAGGGGGACCCTCCTGCTGATGGCCGGCTGGGTAGAGAGAGAGGAGAGGGAGAAGGAGAGGAGAGGAGAGGAGAGGAGAGGAGAGGAGAGGAGAGGAGAGGAGAGGAGAGGCACAGAGCACAGAAACACACACAAAAATACATTAAGCGGGACCGGAGGTCATCATGCAGCTCCAAAAGGCGGCGATACCTGTAAATAAACAGAGAGGGGAGGGGGGGGAAGCAGAAAAACTACACAAGAATCAGCATAACTAGTCTGCTTGATGAGGAGGAGGAAAGGAGAGGAAAGGAGAGGAGAGGAAACCATGACCCAGTGGGGTGACAGAGGCCTGTCAGGTGATCATGTTTCCGGACCCCGGCAGCCTTGGCCTATAACAGCATAGCTAAGATGTTATCGTAATGATTAGACAACCCCCTAAGTATGATAATTTGTCTGTCTATAATAGTAACTGGGACTACAGAATTAGCAACAATAAGCTTTTTCAAAGAGGTAGGTTTTAAGCCTAATCTTAAAAGTAGCGATGGAGTCAGCCTCCCGTACCTGGACAGGGAGCTGGTTCCATAGCAGGGGGGCCTATTAGCTAAATGCTCGGCCCCCCATTTTACTCCTAGAAACTCTGGAAACCACAAGTAGACCAGCATTCTGAGAGCGGAGCGGTCTATTGGGCTGGTAAGGTATCACTAGCTCCTCCAGGTAGGATGGAGCTAGGCCTCTGAGGACCTTGTAGGTCAGAAGAAGGGTTTTAAAAATTATTCTAAATTTAATGGGCAGCCAATGAAGCGACGCCATTACAGGAGTTATGTGATCTCTTTTGTCAATACCTGTCAGAACTCTGGCTGCAGCATTTTGGATCAACTGGAGGCCTCTTAAAGAGTTGTTTGGACACCCTGATAATAAAGAATTACAATAGTCCAGCCTGGAAGTAACAAAAGCATGAATTAACTTTTCAGCATCAGTAGCTTCCTAATCTTTGTGATGTTCCTCAGGTGAAAAAAGGCACTTCTAGAGACTAATTTAATGTGTGAGTTGAAGGAGAGGTTTTGGTCAAAAGTTACTCCTAGATTCCTCACAGAGAGACTAGATGTTAATGAGATACCATCTAGAGTGATCATGTGATCTAATTTGAAGACATCCAGGACTTTATGTCTTTAAGACAGGTCTGGAGCTTCACTAACTTCTCTGTCTCCTCTGGTTTCATGGATAAATAAAGCTGAGTGTCATCAGCATCGCAGATGACACCACGGTGATTGGCCTCATCAAGGATAACGATGAGTCAGCCTACAGGGAGGAGGTGGACCGTTTAGCTACGTGGTGCCACAACAACAACCTGCTGCTCAACACCAATAAAACTAAAGAACTCGTCCTGGACTTCAGGAGGAAGATGGACATCCCACCCATCCACATCAACGGAGCAGCGGTCGAGCGTGTGTCCAGCTTCAAATTCCTGGGGATCCACCTCTCACAGGACCTCACCTGGACGACTAACTGCTCCAGTTTGGTGAAGAAGGCTCACCAGCGTCTCTTCTTCCTGAGGACTCTGAAGAAACACCACCTCTCTTCAGACATCCTGGTGAACTTCTATCGTTGCACCATCGAGAGCATCCTTACCAGCTGTATTACGGTCTGGTATGGGAACTGCTCTGCCTCAGACCGGAAGGCATTGCAGAAGGTGGTGAAAACCGCCCAGCGAATAGCTGGAGCTCCTCTTCCTGCCATTGAGGAGATATACAGGAGGCGTTGTCGCAGGAGGGCCAAGAAGGTCTCTAAAGACTCCTGTCATCCAGCGCATGGATTGTTTACCCTCATGCCCTCTGGGAGGCGCTACAGGAGCCTCCGGACAAAAACCAGCAGGTTCAGAAACAGCTTCTTCCCCACTGCTGTCTCCCTGCTGAACTCCGACCCCTCTCACTTTACCTCCCTTCAGGCACAATTGTACATTCACGCTATTTGTATCTGTTATTTGCACTACCCACATCCGGTTATTTGCACTGCTTTCCATACTTTGCACATTTTTACGACACTTTATCATTATTGTATAGTCAAACCATACACAACATGCAGTTAAAAACTGCATAAATAATCTCTATTGACCCTGTAGGAAATTCAGCACCATAGTTACAGCCTGTATATAAATTTATCTTGGTTGCAATGACTTTTATATACCCTTTACATATCTGTGAACTCTGTAAATACAAACAGAGCCAGAAATTCTTTGGAAAATATGCTTTTTTACAATCTTTATTTAAACAAATAATGGGCAATAAAACCAGCAATAAAAACATCCTGCAGAAACATTTAAGAAGAGGTTCACAACCAACAACCCTGGGTGGAATAAAGCTGGAGTGACACCCTGCTGCTCCAGCCTGACAGGAAGTTGCATAGAAGAGTGGCCAATCAAAGAGGATAAAATCCTTGTGCTACAGATGAAAGAAAACTGTGGGGGTAAAGGTCTCAGGACATTTTTCCACCACCAACTCAAAAAGAATCATCTGTGAAGCTCAGCTAGTTTATCAACCTGGCATCCAGGCAGTATGTGTATAAAGGCAACTCCCAGTGAAGCTGACAGGAACATGTCTGGAGAAAGATGGCCGACGGAGACGAATCTGTTCAGGAAGGTGAGGTAGAAACTGTGGATTCAGGAGACCAAATCACAGAAGATCTTGAGCCAAATGGCTGCACAAAGGCACCACAGGCGGTAAAACCCGCCAGAGCTCAGGGAAACATCAGGTTCCTGTCAGGAAAACCTTCTGGAAATCTGAGCTATAAAAGCACTGATCAAATATGAGACAATTCACATCTTTATGTGGGCAAAACCTTGGAGGACAACTGGGATTTCATGACAGCAACAATGTGGAAACTGATGTGAACTGTGGGCGGGGTCAACCCGACCATCCTCAAATCACATTCTCTGCTTTCAAAAGTGCAGAAAGAACAGGTAATAAATACGCGTGAACACTAACACAGGCTGATCCAGAGAGTGCCCTGCTATCTGGCCTCAGGTTTATAACAACCATACAGAACTTTTCATTCACAGATTACACCAGTATCACCCAAAGCAAAAGAAAATCAGCCAGGTCGACCTTAAAACACAAGTGTTGGAATAAATATTACTGCAACACACCACAAGATTGTGCAAAACATGTAGAAACATCAACGTGATGTCGAATCAAAGTCCTACGGCAACAAAC
The DNA here is from genome assembly GCF_901000725.2 of Takifugu rubripes. Classification (NCBI taxonomy): domain Eukaryota; kingdom Metazoa; phylum Chordata; class Actinopteri; order Tetraodontiformes; family Tetraodontidae; genus Takifugu; species Takifugu rubripes. The sequence continues at coordinate 4,620,132 of NC_042303.1, read as the reverse complement.
CTAGCATATTTTTACCTGTCGATGATAAAAAACGATGTCTATGTTTTATTTGTTAACAAGTTAGAAGGCTCGCAACCATCTGGCCAACAAGCAACTTGATGAAGGTCCTGAAATTAGTGAATTATCTTCTCATTTCAATGGGTAATGATCAGCCAGAAACCCAATTTAGCCTTGTTAAGCTAACTAATGTCTTGACAAATCTCACCAGGGCAACAAATGGCTGCTTCACTTTTATCAAAGCTACAAGTTCACATGTGACCATCAACCATCAGCAAACAGTTCCGTAGAGACAACATCGATGTTTATGTTTGACATGGTTCCAGTGCCAGCAAACGGAACACGTCTGTTAGCGCGCTCTCTAGATTTACGTCAACAATAGTCTCCAGACTTCAGTTCCTCTGTGGATGTGCGGTGACGTCAGCTGACAATCCAGCTCCAACCTAAAGCTCTGAGGAGGCCACCAAGACACTTTCTTTTGCAGCAGTCGACTCTCTGATCTGCAAACAGGAAGTGAGACAGCAACATCAACAACAAAATGGTGGAATACAGAGCAGCACAGTTGGTGATGTAATCATCCTCAACATCATACTGATCAATCAGGAAGATGCTACACCAGATAATGTTAAAGACGTTTGTTTGGTGTCTTCAACAACCTTCAAGAGTTGATCTGATCAACAAACTGTCACCTGATCTCCGGAGAACCAAGCGCAGCTGCACACCAAACAAAGCTGGTGTCGATGATGTGGGTGAGGGGGTGGGGTCAGCAATATTACTGGTTTTATTATTCTGCAGCTTCGCACAAGTTAAGAGTGTTTAGAACATTGTTCTACCAGGATCCATTTTAGAATAGAAATGTTTGAATCTCTGCACATAAAACCTCCCGAACAAACACATCTACCCAAACTGCTGGTTTATGAAGTTGGTTCATTTAGAAACGCGTTCTCTGAACTTATGTGGAGAACGACCCTCAGGGTAAAGCCCGGGGTTTGTTAGCCATGGGCAGTAGCACAAAGCCATGTGCCATTTGTTTTTTCCCAGATACAGTCTGTACTGATCAACAGCGTTACATTATAGGCTCAGAAGTTCAGGCAGGCTTTATCCAACACAACACGTCCCTCAACGCCTAGGCAGGCCTTTTCTGTGGCGTGTAAAACCTGTCAGACAGGCTGGAAGCTGCTGGATTTAGGAAGTGAAAGGATGTGTGTAATTATCTATTCTGACTCCTGTCAGAACCTGTCCTGCCTCAGAGTAAAGAGGGAGCTAACTGGGGAGGTCTTCATACATGACACATGTCTGGTACTGAAGCAACAGCTCAGTATCATGTATGAGCAGAGACATGAGCAGGTGGAACTGCTTTCATTTCTCAAGCCCAAACATCAAAGCACGTCCTATTTCCAGCTGTAAAGAACTTAATGGATCCAGACCAGGTGGCATCCAAGAACTCAGAGAGTCTGCAGGACAATTCGTTTAATTCCCTACGTCTAATCTGGAGGAACGAGCCTTCACACTATCGGTTGGAAGCTGCAGAACAACATCCTCAGGTCCGTACGTGTATCTTCTGAAGCTGTTCGATGTATAAAACCAGCAAACTAAAATTATCTACAGCCACAACATACATTCATTCATGTCTGCCAATGTTTGGTGTGAGGCCAAGAACAAGTGGAAGACGTTCAGGTTTTCCAGGGTCGAGCTAACAAATTAGGGCTAAAATTCCAAGTACCTGGAAATGGAGTGTGATGGGATCACGCGGCACACGTGACCTGTTCCATTCGGGCCTGCAGCTCAAAGGCGCTGGGTCGGTCCTGAAGGTTGACAGCCAGCATGTCTTGCAGCAGTTTCCCCACAGCGTTTGACATGCACGATCTGTGTTTCTGAGGGATATGCAGAACCATCTTTGGATTCTCCAGCAGAGCCTCGCCCACCGGAACGATTTCCGCTCCCTGTCTCACATATGTACCAAGCAGCTCCCGTTTGGACTCTGCATCGATGAAGGTGATCCTTTCCAGCATGGCCCAGATGACGATGCCCAAAGCAAATATGTCAGCCTTGGCGGTGTAGTGTCCCACCCACACCTCTGGGGCCATGAAGAAGTCCGAGCCGCAGGCAGACGACAGCCAGAACTTGTTGATGTTTCTGTTCTTGCCTTCACTGTTACTGCCCATGCCACCGTCGCTGAGACCAGCACAGACTTTGCTCAGGCCAAAGTCAGCCACCTTGAGGACCGGTGTGCCCGACCTCTCTGAGATGAGGATGTTATCGGGTTTGAGGTCTCTGTGCACAATATTGTTCTCGTGCAAGAACGCGAGGGCACTAGTTAGCTGTAGCATGAAGCTGTTGTTAGTCTGCGAGTTGGGCTGTCGGGACAAGATGAATTGGTTCAGATCGCCTCCTTCACAGAACTCCATGACAAACCACAGGTAACAGGGCTCCTCCTGAGGGCTCAGAACACGCTCACCTGCAGGGGATCACATGACAATGGTGGCATCAGGCACATTATCCAAACATTCTCCAACAACAATAAGAATTCCAGAATGCCCTGAAATGATCTTGATGAGCAGAGACATGTAACCATGATACAATGCCATGGTAACAGAGAAGATTCAACACATGGACGTGATGGCTCCCAACAGTGCTCAAAATCAGAGGAGCACATCATGACTAGCCTGCAACCCGCCGAGAGACTCCATTTTAATCAGTCTAGAGCTCCTCCCTCCCTCAGCAGCATGACATGACAACAGTCTCTCTGTGACTGACAGACCCAGACCCAACCCAGTTCAATCTGACTGTACCAACCCAAATCTCCACCTTACTGGTGTTTGGTCACCTAACGTGACCCGGCTCAGAGGGGCTGACCTTTCAGGGAGGTTTCCACCAGGCGCAGGTACTGTCTGGAGCGCTTGTTCCCGTGGCTCATCCTCTGGGCCATTCCGTTCTTCTGGAGCACACATTCCTCCAGGTGGACCACGTTCTGGTGCCGCTTCTCCAGACTCGTTAAAGCCCAGAACTCTTGCAAGGCGAGCTCCACGTTCTCCGGCGCATCGCATCGCAGTTTCTTTACCGCGACCCCGGATCCGGACCTCCGGGCCAACGCCTCGTACACCACGCCGTACGTGCCTCGTCCCACCTCTCGCAGCAAGCTGTAGCGGGGAGCCATGGCCCTCAGACCTGGGTTGGCTTTTTTCTGAAAGCCGCCGTCCTCGTTAGTGTCACCGTCCTCTCCTTCCGTGTTTCCCACGCAGAGACACCGCAGGACTCCAGAGTCGTCAACTCGCCCCCAGACGTGCGTTTCAAGGGAGCCTCGCGCACTCCTTGTACGTTTTCGCCAGTTGTCGCCATCGGTTGTTTCCATGGTGACTATAGGAATACGCAGAAAACCAACATGTTTTTAATGGAACCGGGTCGGTTCTTCAATGTGACTCAAATACACAACAGAAACGGAAATGTAGGTTAAACCGAGTAGGCGAAAGATCATTGCGTCACTTCCTCACAATGAAAGACATTTCCACCCAAGACCTTCACAGTAAAATCAGCCCTTACCCAAATTTTATTCATCAGCTTTATAATAATATTACACAATATAATACAACATATAAACGTAATTGTGATATGATCGTTTTTCGATTTGTTTTCTTTTCTCCTTTGCTGCTTTTATTTTTCTGTTTTAACTTTCTATTACAGTACTCTCGACTTCAGCGTGGCAATGTGATGCAGTTCAGGTAGCCCTCATCAAATTTGGACGTACCATTGTTTTTAATGTTTTGGTTCATTCTCTCAACTTTCCCTAGGGACTGGGGGTGATAAACCGTCCCATAGCTGTGTTTGAGACCCATCATTTTTTCAACATTTTCCAGGTGTTTTAAAGGGGGTCCCGTTATCTGATCTGATGCGTATTGGGAGCCCATGATTTGGAATGTAGTAGTTGATCAATGCTTTAATCACTGCCTCCGCATCCTCTTTTGCAGTAGGATACGCTTCGGGCCAACCAGAGTAGACGTCCACTATTACCAGTAGATAGCATTTACCCCTTACCCGGTCTCCCATGTCTGTGAAATCCATTAGGATTTCTTCTCCTGTTGTTTTAGGAGCTGGAAATAGTCCTGGGAGAAGATGCACATCAGGCTGGGAATTGTACTGAGTGCAGATCCTGCATTTGAGTGCAACATTTGTCAAAACAGTTTGCAGCTTGGAATGCCAGAAATTTCTACAGAGTCTTCTCATGGCATCGATCCCTACATGTGCAGGACCGTGTGTTTCTTGGCACATGTCCATCAGGTACCTCTCGGGTACCACCACTAGTCCATCTTTGTTCTGCCATAGATAGACTTGTTCACCCCCTGTTGTTATCTCAATAGAAGTTACAGATGCTCCATGCTTGCTCCATAACTCTTGCTCTTCTTTTGAAGATGACGCTTGCACAATGCCCCACTCATGCATTGAGAGGGGCCTTCTTGGGCTTTCTCTTCTGCCACTTCTACAAGAGGTATAATGTTTGCTACATTCAGACCTGCATCATGTTTGGCTGCTCTATCTGTTCCTTCATTACCGATTCCATGGAGCGATTTATCTCCTGTATGAGCAGCTATTTTTATTACAGCAAGTCTTTTAGCCTCTGGCTAAATCTTCGTGTTTTGGTAGGTCGCCAGCTGCGGTTTTCCACCCATTTCTGACCCAAGATCCTAAATCTTAAATCGTACAACAAAATAATCAATCAATCAATCAATCAATCAATCAATTTTTATTTATATAGCGTCTTTTACAATCAAAATTGTTTCTAGGTGTTTTACAGAATCCCAGAGCCTAACCCCAAACAAGCAACAGTGGCAAGGAAAAACTCCCCTTTAACAGGAAGAAACCTTGAGCAGGACCAGGCTATGTAGGGGGACCCTCCTGCTGATGGCCGGCTGGGTAGAGAGAGAAGAGAAGGGGGAGGACAGGTAGACTGCTTCCTGACAGCAGTCATGTGTGGGTTTCATTTTCATGTTTGTTGCCATGTTAATTTTGTCATTTTTGTAGGCTATATGTGGCTGCGTTAGAACTTTGATGACTGCGTTTTCTCGTCCGGGTGTGATGGAGAATGCTGATGAGTCTATGATTGCGGAGACTGCATGGTCAGTGTTAATAAAGAGCTGTTGTTTTTGAACAACCATCTCTGTTTTCTGGACTAGCTTTGCTAGGGCTGCTATAAATCTTGTGCCTGCTGGGGCTTTCTGTTCAATGGAATCCAAAATAATGCTGTAGTAGCCCAATACATGTCTCTGCCCCCGTCGTTGCTGATAGAGGCAGGCGTTAGCCGTTTGGCCGTCATCAGCAACAGAAACATCTAATCTGAAAGGGGTGGAATAGTGCGGATTTGCCAGAGCAGCCACATTGGCCAGAATACATTTAATGTGTTCAAAGTCAGAAAGGGCTTGTTCAGTCCATTCCAGGGGCGCTCTGGGGTTGGAGAAGCCTGCCATTTTCATGATGCCCCTGAGGAAGGCAGTACACATGGCATAATCTGGGATGAAATGTCTGCTGAAGTTTATAAGGCCCAGGAAGGACTGCATGTGTTTGATTGTTTGAGGCTGTTCATGAGTGAAGATGCTGTGTCTTTGAGAGGTGGTCATCTCACAGCCTCGTCCTGAAAGAATGGCCCCGAGGAACTGAACTCTGGTGCAGACAAGTTGGAGTTTTGATTTTTTGAGAAGGAAGCCAAGTTCTGCCAGATACTGTAGCAGAGAAAAAGAGGCTGATAAGGAGGTTTCTCGGGTGTGGGCTGCAATGAGCAGATCGTCCACATTTTGAATGAGAAGGGTGTTTTCTGGCAGGGAGGGAGAGTTTTGCAGCAATTGTCTGAGAATGGTGTTAAAGATTCCTGGTGTCAGAGAGAATCCTTGCAGCATGCGAGTATAAGTGTACTGGTAAAGCATTGGCTAAATCAATGACAGTAAACCACTGATGTTCTGGTGTTAGCATTGCCATGGCTGTGGTTGGGTTAGGAACCGCTTGAGGTGGTTCAAGGACAAGGTTGTTAATAGCTCTAAGATCATGTGCCATTCTACATGTTTTCTTATCTGGTTTCAAAACTGGCAGAATAGGTGTGTTCCATGGTGATGTGGTGGGGTAGATTAAATCAAATCAAATCAAATCAATCTTTATTTATATAGCGTCTTATACAATCAAAATTGTTTCAAGGCGCTTTCCAGAATCCCAGGGCCTGACCCCAGACTGATGGCCGGCTGGGTAAAGAGAGAGGAGAAGGGGGAGGACAGGTAGAGGATAGGATAGGTAGGAGAGGAGAGGAGAGGAGAGGAGAGGGGTAGAGGAGAGAAGTAGAGTGAAGGGGAGGTAGAGGAGAGGAGACGGAGGAGGAGGGGAAGGAGGAGAGGAGAGGAGAGGAGAGGAGAGGAGAGGAGAGGAGAGGAGAGGAGAGGCACAGAGCACACACACAAAAAATATGATATACAATCACTTCAGCGGGGCCGGAGGTCATTATGCAGCTCCGAGGGCGGCGATACCTGTAAATAAATAGAGGGGGGGGGGGAGAAGCAGAAGAACTACACAAGAATCAGCATAACTAGTCTACTTGATGAGGAGAGGAGAGGAGAGGAGAGGAGAGGAGAGGAGAGGAGAGGAGAGGAGAGGAGAGGAGAGGAGAGGAGAGGAAACCATGACCCAGTGGAGTGACAGAGGCCTGTCAGGTGATCATGTTTCCGGACCCCGGCAGCCTTGGCCTATAACAGCATAGCTAAGATGTGACCTAACGATTAGACGACCCCTAAGTATGATAATTTGTCTGTCTATGATAGTAACTGGAACTACTGAATTAGTAACAATAAGCTTTTTCAAAGAGGTAGGTTTTGAGTCTGATCTTAAAAGTAGCGATGGAGTCAGCCTCCCGTACCTGGACAGGGAGATGGTTCCATAGCAGGGGGGCCTGGTAGCTAAATGCTCGGCCCCCCATTCTACTCCTGGAAACTCTGGGAACTACAAGTAGACCAGCATTCTGAGAGCGGAGCGGTCTATTGGGCTGGTAAGGTATCACTAGCTCCTCCAGGTAGGATGGAGCTAGGCCTCTGAGGACCTTGTAGGTCAAAAGAAGGGTTTTAAAAATTATTCTAAATTTAACGGGCAGCCAATGAAGAGACGCCAGTACAGGAGTAATGTGATCTCTTTTGTCAATACCTGTCAGAACTCTGGCTGCAGCATTTTGGATCAACTGGAGGCTTCTTAAAGAGTTGTTTGGACACCCTGATAATAAGGAGTTACAGTAGTCCAGCCTGGAAGTAACAAATGCATGGTGTTGAAGGAGAGATTTTGATCAAAAGTTACTCCTAGATTCCTCACAGAGAGACTAGATGTTAATGTAGATACCATCTAGAGTGATCATGTGATCTAATCTATCCCTGAGAGGTTCAGGACCAAACACCATGACCTCAGTTTTTCCTGGGTTAAGGAGGATGAAATTTGAAGACATCCAGGACTTTATGTCTTTAAGACAGGTCTGGAGCTTCACTAACTTCTCTGTCTCCTCGGGTTTCATGGATAAATAGAGCTGAGTGTCATCAGCATACCAATGAAAATTTATCCCATGCTGCCGAATAATGTTCCCTAAGGGAAGCATGTACAATGTGAAGAGGATTGGTCCGAGTACAGAACCTTGAGGAACTCCATGGCTAACCCTACTGTATGAGGAGGGAACACCATGGACATGGGCAAACTGGTATCTATCAGATAAGTATGATCTAAACCAGTCTAGTGCTGTCCCTTTAATCCCAATCACATGTTCCAGTCTCTGTAACAGGATGCTGTGATCAACTGTATCAAAAGCAGCACTGAGGTCCAGCAGAACCAGCATAGAGACCAGTCCATGATCGGAAGCTATGAGAAGATCATTAGTGACTTTAAGAAGTGCTGTTTCTGTGCTGTGGTGAGCTCTAGAGCCTGACTGAAACATCTCAAACAGGCTGTTCCTCTGCAGGTGCTCCAGTAACTGAGTCACCACCACCTTCTCTAGAACTTTAGAGATAAAAGGAAGGTTGGATATTGGCCTATAATTTGCTAAGACATCGGGATCCAGTGATGGTTTTTTAAGCAACGGCTTAATCACTGCCACCTTGTAGGACCGGGGTACATAACCTGACACTAAAGAACCATTGATCTGGTCCAGGATAGAACTGCCTATCAATGGTAAAACATCCTTCAACAGGTGTGTTGGGATGGGATCTAAAAGACACGTGGTGGTCTTGGATTTCTGAATTAGCGATGACGCCTCAGAAAAATATATAGGGCTGAAGGAGCTTAAGGGCTCGTTGGAGACCCTGTATGTTCCCACAGTCGGCACATCTGGTGATGGTCCAGTTGTTGGGATGGCCTGGTTAGCTTTCTCTCTGATAGCTAGAACTTTATCAGTGAAGAAGCTCATGAAGTCTTCACCACTAAGGGAAGAAGGGATACGTGGATCTAAAACACTGTGACTCTTAGTTAATTTGGCCACAGTGCTGAAAAGAAACCTGGGGTTGTTCTTATTTTCCTCAATCAAAGAAGAAAAATAAGCTGTTCTAGCCTTGCGAAGGGCCTTTTTGTAAACTACTAGACAGTCTTTCCAGGCTACATGGTAGCTGTCTATTTTACAAGAATGCCACTTCCTTTCCAGTCTTCGCACTTTCTGCTTGAGGGTCCTGATATGTGAATTATACCAGGGGGCACACCTCCTCTGATTTACTATTTTTTTTTTCAGGGGGGCAACAGAATCAAGCGTGATTCTCAGTGAGGTTGCTGCACCTTCAGCAATAGAGTCAACCTCAGCAGGGCTAAGATTATAATGATTGATCCCTGGGGAAACACACGGTGGTCCTGGGATCAGCACAGGGATCACTTCCTTAAACTTAGCTACAGCATTATCTGAAAGACATCTGCTATAGTAAGACTGAGCTCTGAGCATAGAAGAATCCTTAATCATAAATGTAAAAGTGATCAAAGAATGGTCTGACAGGACTGGGTTTTGAGGGAACACTGACACATGTTCTACCTCAACACCATAAGTCAGAACTAGATCTAGGGTGTGGTTAAAGCTGTGAGTTGGTTGGTTTATCTGCTGGAGGAAACCAACTGACTCAAGTAATGAAATGAAGCCATTTCTAAAGCTGTCATTTATAACGTCCATATGGATATTAAAGTCTCCAATGATAATGACTTTTTCCGTTCTAAGGACCAAGTCAGATAAGAAATCAGAGAACTCAGACAGGAACTCTGAATGTGGCCCAGCAGGGGGCCGATATACAACTACAAACAGAAGTGGCTTTTCTGTCCTCCAGTTCAGATGGGTGATGCCAAGAGTCAGGCTTTCAAATGAACTGAAGCTATGTTTTGGTCTGGGATTAATTAATAACTTGGAGTGATAGATTGCTGCCACTCCCCCTCCTCGACCAGTAACACGTGGAATATGATAATTAAGATGGGTAGGAGGAGTAGATTCATTTAAGCTCACATACTCCTCCTCCTGAAGCCAGGTCTCAGTAAGACAAAATAAATCAATGTGATGATCCGCTATCAGGTCGTGCACTAACAGGGATTTACACAAAAGAGATCTAATATTTAACAGTCCACACTTAATTGTGGTATTAGTTTCTGCAACTTGTGCTTCAGGATTAATTTTAATAAGATTTTGGTGATTGACCGCTCCCCCACTCTGTGCTTGGTGAACTTTTAACCGTGGAACAGAGACTATCTCTATAGTGTTAAATATGTTATTGTTGGTGGGTGAGGGTTCTAAGGAAGCAGCAGAGAGGTGTGTAAGACTACAACTCTGCATCCTGGTCTGGACCCTGGATTGTCAGGTCACTTTGGGTCTAATAAAATTAGCCAGATTACTAGAAATGAGAGAAGCACCATCTCGCGTGGGATGGACACCGTCTCTCCTAATCAGACCAGGTTTTCCCCAAAAGGTGCTCCAATTGTCTATAAAGGCTAGGGTTAGGGTTAGCCAGCGACGAAGCGATGACATGCGGCTAAACATCTCATTGCTGGCCAGATTGGGGAGGGGATCAGAGAATGCTACGGAGTCCGACATCGTTTTTGCGTAGTTACACACCGACTTCAAGTTAATTTTAGTGACCTCCGACTGATGAAGCCGGGTGTCGTTGGCTCCGACGTGAATAATAACTTTACCAAATTTACGATTACGTCTCGCCAGCAGCCATAAATTTGCTTCTATGTCGCCCGCTCTGGCCCCCGGAATGCACCTAACTATGGTCGCTGGAGTCGGCTTCACGTGGCGCAAAACAGAGTCGCCAATTACCAGGGTCGGTTTCTCAGCGGGTGTGTCGCCGAGTGGGGAAAAGCGGTTAGCCACGGGAAGCGGTTGGTGGTGCACCGCGGGCCTTTGTTTTGGGCTACGCTTCCTACCAACCGTCACCCATATATCATTGTGTGTATATATTGTATATACCCATCACAGTTTTATTCGCTACTTAAGCACTTCTGGTTGGATGCTAACTGCATTTCGTTGCCTTGTACTTTATTTATTTATTTATCTTTATTTATATGGCACTTTTCATACGCTAGGTAGCACAAAGTGCCTCACAAAGGATAAAAACAGCAAAGAGAACAAGAGAATCAAGAAAAGGACACACACACACACATGCATACAACACACTTACACACACACCCACACACATAAACAAGCTGAGGCAAGCTGAGACATGGCTGGGCACCGAGACCTGAGGCGAAGGAGACGCCACCTTTGGAGGCCCACCAGGCCGAGGGAGGTCACGGTCCGTGACCACAGGTGGTACCGCCACAAAGACCACCCCGACCCGGACAGACCGGAGGCTCCACACCAAAGCACAGAGCCCCCTAACCACCCAGGCCAGAGTCGACAATGGGACAGCACCCCCAGCGGTAGACCGGAAACATCTCCCAGCCTGGCAGGCCCCCATGAGGGAACACCATGAGGAAACACTGGAGCTAAAAACTGAAGGACTGAAACAGTAAATGGGATAAAAGGTATAAAAGCTAAAAACTGAGGAACTAAGAAGTAGTAAAACAGTACTAAGACTAAAACAGACTAAAACAGTAAATGTGATAAAAGGTGTAAAGACTAAAAACTGAGAATAAGAACTGAGGGAGTAAAACAGTACTAAGACTAAAACAGACTAAAACAGTAAATGGGTTAAAAGGTGTAAAGACTAAAAACTGAGAAACTAAGAACTGAGGGAGTAAAACAGTAAAAGTATCAAGTAAAATAAGGATAAGACATAAAAAGTATGAGGACATAAAAGAAATTAAAAATAATCAGAAAATCAGTTAAAGGCCTGATTAAAAAGGTGTGTCTTGAGCCTCTTTTTAAAAATCTCAACAGTCTCTGCGGCCCTGAGGTTCTCCGGCAGGCTGTTCCACAGTCGGGGACCATAATAACTGAAGGCCGCTTCCCCGTGCGTTTTAGAGCTTACATGTGGAATGGTTAAAAGGCCGGTGCCCGAGGACCTCAGGGTCCGCGAGGGTTGATAGAATAAAAGCATGTCTGATAAATAAGTCGGGCCAAGACCATTAAGACATTTAAAAACTAATAAAAGAACCTTAAAATCGATCCTGAAACGCACGGGTAGCCAATGCAGCGATTCTAAAACCGGTGTGATGTGCTCCCGCCCTCTGGTCCTCGTCAGCACCCGTGCAGCTGAGTTTTGTAATAATTGTAGGTTAGTGACGCTCTTTTTTGGAAGACCAGAGAGCAGGGCATTACAATAATCTAAACGACAAGAGATAAAAGCGTGCATCAGCACCTCCGTGCTGGCCTGAGAGAGAAACGGGCGGACTCTGGCTATATTCTTCAGGTGGTAAAAACCTACCTTTGTTATGTTTTTGATGTGTGGGATAAAACTAAGCTCAGAGTCAAAGATCACACCCAGATTTTTTACAAATTGAGATGGCTTAAAATCCTTTAACTTTGGTACAAGTTTCTCTCTCTGACCTTCAGGACCAATGACTAAGACTTCTGTTTTGTCCTGGTTGAGCTGTAGGAAGTTTTCTGCCATCCATGACTGGATATCTAAAATACAGTTAAAAAGGGCATCAACTGTGTCATCAGGAGCCACGGCGATGTACAGTTGCGTATCGTCAGCATAGCTGTGGAAGCTGATGCCGTGACTCCTGATGACGTCCCCAAGAGGAAGCATGTAAAGATTAAAAAGGGTTGGACCTAAAATTGACCCTTGGGGAACCCCACATTTTGTCTCGTGGATTCTCGAGGAGCATGTATCCATACTTACAAAGAAGCTTCGATCAGTAAGGTAGGAGGTGAACCAGTTAAGAACAGTACCAGAGAGGCCGACCAGGTTTTTGTGACATGTGTAATGACAATAAAGTTGAATCTAATGTGGAATCTTCTCACATTTTCTAATCCATGTGGGTTTCCTATATGCTGCAGGTCTTCCCACTCATCTTTCCAACGGTAGTAATCCCTCATGTCACCGGAAAATATGGGTAGGCCGGCCCGCTCGAGACTAATTAGTGGCCTGATATCATAAGGTCTTGGGTTCATGCCTGAATCACCTTGCGGCGTGTTGAACATCCTATACAGCGTGTTCACAGCATCTGGAAATACGCCATCGTTGAAATTTGGGGGCAGGCTAGGCAAGCTGGGCTGGGCGCCTCCTCCTGGAGTTTGAGGGTGGGACGGCTTGGTCTTGGGTCGAGCCCCAGCAGATGCTGCCTCTTCACTAGGCTTACTTCGTTGCCCATCTGGTTCCTCTTCATCAGCACCAGATGGGAACCAGCCTTGACCACTGTCTTGCCATGCCCACTCGTCCCATAGTTTCTCACGTTGTTTCCTTAGCTTTCTGATGCAGTCCTTTATTTCGGTTAACTTGGGTCTAGGTATCAGCATCATCCAATCATTTATTTCTTTTTCAAGTTCGAAAATATCTCGTTCCAGGCTTTTATTCATCAGGTCACGTTCCTTTTTGGTCTTCTGCTTATAGTCAGTTTTCTCGGCCTCATCTATAGCTGACTTAGCTTCACGGGCGAGGATGGTGATTGACCCTTCAGCAAACCTGGTCCAGAAGCTCATTAGAACAATTTGTTCAGTTTCAACAAACTTGCGATCGCAACCTGCTGTTTTTTCATCGACGAGCATAGCCATTTCCTCAGTATGATCATCACCAGCTTCTCTCAGGGCTGCGATGTATTCAAATCCTGCATCTCTGACTTTTGAGTGCTCCGATTTTAAATGTCTCCAGTTAGCTTCAGCATTAGCTTACCAATGGGCAATGTGCTCCTGTATAGCTCCAAAGCAAATTTAACAGCTTGAGATGAACCGTTAACCCGGAAGTCACCAAGCCCTTTTCACACTAAAATGCTCAACTTCAAAACAAATGAAAGAAGACCTTTATAATAATGATAAATAACACACAAATACAGAGGACTTAACACAAAATTCAGAGGACTTAACAATAAGCTTATGCTATATGGTAAGTTTCACAGTAGATTTCACAGTAAATTTCCACAGGGGGGAGAAGCAGAGAAACTACACAAGAAATAACATCACCACTGATCGACTGATCGACCCAGTGGGGGGGTGACAGAGGCCTGTCAGGTGATCATGTTTCCGGACCCCGGCAGCCTTGGCCTATAGCAGCACAGCTAAGATGTTAACCTAATGATTAGACGACCCCCTAAGTATGATAATTTGTCTGTCTATGATAGTAACTGGAACTACAGAATTAGTAACATTAAGCTTTTTCAACGAGGAAGGTTTTAAGTCCAATCTTAAAAGTAGAGATGGAATCAGCCTCCCGTACCTGGACAGGGAGCTGGTTCCACAGCAGGGGGGCCTGGTAGCTAAATGCTCGGCCCCCCATTCTACCTTTAGAGACTCTGGGGACCACAAGTAAACCGGCATTCTGAGAACAGAGCGGTCTATTGGGATGATAAGGTGACACTAGCTCCTCCAGGTAGGATGGAGCTAGGTCTCTGAGGACCTTGTAGGTCAGAAGAAGGATTTTAAAAATTATTCTAAATTTAATGGGCAGCCAATGACGAGACGCAGTACAGGATTTATGTGATCTCATTTGTCAATACCTGTCAGAACTCTAGCTGCAGCATTTTGGATCACCTGGAGGCTTCTTAAAGAGTTGTTTGGACACCCTGATAATAAAGAATTACAATAGTCCAGCCTGGAAGTAACAAATGCATGGATTAACTTTTCAGCATCATGCCGCGTCAGTAGTTTCCTGATCTTTGCGATGTTTCTCAGGTGAAAAAAGGCACTTCTAGAGACTATTTTAATGTGTGAGTTAATGGACAGATTTTGATCAAAAGTTACTCCAAGATTCCTCACAGAGAGACTAGAGGCTAAGGAGATAACATCTAGAGTGATAATGTGATCTAATCTATCCCTGAGAGGTTCAGGAACAAACACCATGACCTCAAACTGGTGTCTAACTGATAAATATGATCTAAACCAGTCGAGTGCTGTCCCTTTAATCCCAATAATGTTCCAGCCTCTATAACAGGATGCTGTGATCAACTATATCAAAAGGAGCACTGAGGTCCAGCAGAACCAGCATAGAAACCAGTCCATGATCTGAAGCTATAAGAAGATCATTAGTAATGTAACCTGAATTTATGTCCGTTCTTCTCCGTCGGGCTCGTGGGTACAAAGAAAGACAGGTTACAATGGTGAATGACTTCTTTTATTTCTTATCCAGCGAGGCAACTTACAAGGCGACTACGGTACACGAGTTTCTCTTAATCATTTCCCCCGTGTTCCCTCCCCAAAATCACGTCCGGAGGGAACACTCCCCCAGGAACCAAAAATCATTCATAACCGAAGTCATACATGTCATTACCTATTTCTAACAAAAGCATATTAAATCAACTTAACAATAGCTGGCCATAGTTCCCAGCATACAAATAATAGTTTACAGTAACTTTAATCCATTTCTGTGCTGTGATGAGCTCTAAAGCCTGACTGAAACATCTCAAACAGGCTGTTTCTCTGCAGGTGCTCCGGTAACTGAGTCACCACCACCTTCTTAAGAATTTTAGAGATAAAACGAAGGTTGGATATAGGCCTATAATTTGCACACATCAGGATCCAGTGATGTTTTTTAAGCAACGGTTTAATTACTGCCAACCTTGTAGGACCGGGGTACATAACCTGTCACTCAAGAACAATTGATCTGGTCAAGAATAGAGCTGCCTATCATTGGTAAAACATCCTTCAGCAGGTGAGTTGGGATGGGATCTAAAAGACACGTGGTGGACTTGGATTTCTGAATTAGTGAAGATGCCTCAGAAAAATGTATAGTGGTGAAGGAGTTTAAGGGCTCTTTGGAGACCCTGTATGTTCCCACAGTCAGAACATCTGATGACTTGCTACCTCTTTAACCGCTGCACTTCCTTGATTGAGAGCTTAAACCGACCCGCTGCTCATCCCCCTCAGGAGTAAGAAGTGCAGCCTGATGTATGAGGCCCTCAATAAATCCTCACCTAACCTTCGAAACAAGCACTCTTTGGAATACATCGATTTAGCTGACCATTTCAGAAGAATCAGAATCAGAAGCAGGTTTATTGCCATTGTTCATGTAATACACAGTATTACACAAACTAGGAATGTGTCATGGTGTGTTATCCAAGTCTGGCAAGCCAAGCACAGTCCTCCATTGTACTCTTGTACCTATGACAACAATAATCATACACCCACTGTATCTCTATATCTCTAATTACAATGAACAGATACATTACTGATGTCAATGTTAATGTTCTCTGTACAGGTGGCATCTACTGCATGTCTGACCGGGGACGGAAGATGGATCCCTCATCATCAGGTTTCTTCTCTCTCCCAAAAAGTTTTTTTTAAAAAAGGTTTTCCTGATCTGGTTTGAGGGTCTGAGGACAGAGGGGGTCACAATTGTGAAGCTTGTAAAGCCCTCTGAGTCAACAATGTTTGTAATTTTGGCTTCTAAATAAACTTGATTGACCTTGACTTAGATGTGAACACCTAAGTTAGGACATTCACCTATTATTTGGAGCACTGTAGCTTTACTTTGAAGTAATTCTCCTGACTCAAATGAACATGACCAGAGGGAGGTGTTATCTGCATTTCTCCAGTAGAATACACCATATCTCATTATCATTAGCTCAGACATCCTCTGGCCAGGGTTTCTGAGTAATTGATGTAGGGCTCTACAGCTACTATATATTTAAATAAATACATACAAACTACATACAACATAGAACATTATTCCTTTGTTCAAAGATTCCTGTGAGATTCCTTTTCATTACAGAAGATACAAAAAATTGAAAAATCTTGTTTACATGATGGAAAAGTTGAAGTTAGTTAATGTTGTCATTACACATGTACAGCATGTCCAGTTCTCTTGATAGATCATGATCAAAGCCCAGTGACTTTTGGCACATCACAGATCAAAGGCTTTCAGGTATACGGAACATCATCAAAATTAAATGAGATCCTTCGTCCATCATAAGCAGTTTCTTTAACATTGTCTTAAAATTTCATTAAAATCCTTCCAGAACTTAAAGTTATTTTGGTAACAACTGCTGGCTGTCACAAAACCCCATTGGTGGAGGTAAAACCTTGTCACGGTAACTGTCAGCGATGTGGTGCTTGTACTGAGATGTTCTCGGCATTCATCACTGCATTGTGGGACATGTAGTGTTCAAGAAGTTTCTTCCAGGTTCCATTCAGACGCAGCAACTTCTGGTTTCCTTTGATAGCAGAGACATATCATGATGGCTAGGTCGGTCGGTCGGTCGGTCATTGAATATGGAGTGATGAGAAGTATGCTGAGAAATGGAAAATCGGTGGTTACCAATGATGCACAGCCCCTCCTTGGACCTGGTGATGGCCACGTTGATCTGATTGGGATCCCCCACAAACCCCAGATGTTTACTGAGCCACGCTCCATCTGTGTTACTCTCCAACTCCACATCGGTCACAGAGCACACCGTTGATATGATGACATAACGCCATTCACTTCCTGGAAGGCAGGATGTTGAGCTCATTTTCTCATGTTGATTAAAAAAACAAGAATATATCATAAACTTTTCCCTTGAAACAAATAAGAACCAGCTCACCCGGCCCGTTCTTCCATACATTTGGATCTATTATCCCAAAGAGAACCTTCAGCGTACCCTTCATGAATTACATGACTACAAAGTCGGAATATCTGTTTTGAGACATTTTATCATGTTCGACATTTTAAAGCTGAAATATTGTGCCTCAACAGCTGACACAGCTACAGGGGGCAGCAAAACCTTCTGGGTTGTATTTACTTTGTAGTGCACAGTAAATGTGTAGGTGGACTCTGGCATCGTCCATGAAGGTAGCACAGAAAGCCCTGCTAGCCTTTGGAAGACTAAGTCAGCCTAAGTCAGCAGTCCGATCACAGTGACTGTGATCGGACTGCTGGGTCTTCTGAAACTTTGAATGATGTCATACAAAAGTACAACAAAGCACAAGGCCGATATGGACAAATGTCTGAAAAATGAAGGTAAAGTTTGAGCACACGTAGGTGTACATGTACGTGTGTATGTGTGTGTCAGAGAAAACACATATTTGTGCCGTCATGCCATTATGTCACCTTGGCTCTTTGTGATGGTGGTAACAGTGATCTCCTTCATGTTCTTATTTTTTAGATTCTCTCTAATCTGTGACACTTGGGCGTTGTACGGTGACAGAATTGCAATACTCTGCTGTTCGATCTTTGCAATTTCCACCAATTTTTGAGCGATGTCAACCTAAAAGAAGGAATATCCACAGTCACTGCACACATACATTAACCAGCTTTACGGTCAAATGCTAACATTCACACCAACATCAGTCAATCACTTTATGAGCCTCTGAAAGCTCAGATAAATTGACTGAATATCAAACTGATACCACTGTCTCCATTTCCTCCTTGTTGGCCCTGGAGTTCTCGTTGCCTTTGGCTGTGCTCACGACCAGACTGACAGTTGATCCCTCAACGTGACCAAAGACAAACGGCAAAACCCTCTCACCAACACGCAGTGTGCTAATGGGTTGCTCCAAGCCAGTTTTCAATTTTCCCTCGTAGAACTGGCTTGAAGGAAATTTGCAGATGTCTTCATGCTGAAGAAAAACAAACATTTCAGTCTGCGCCGTTAACAGCTAACGTGCTAATGTGCCTCATGAACAGGAAAAAAATATATTTCACTCCTCATAGCTCGGTAACACAGGGAAACAAAAGGTGAGGAGGTCAGAGAAGAAGGGACAACATGACTGAGGGGAGGTGAGAGAGGGAGGGACAAAATGCTCACCATTCTGTACTGTGTGTCCAGCATCACAACCCTCTTGTTATGGAGTTGAAAGTAGCGGTCAAACAGGGACCTGGACATCCCCAGTTTCTTCACACGCATGTTCTTCACAGTGGGTCGCAACTGTTTGGGATCTCCGATCAGAACAACCTGGAAGGGACATGGGAAGTACCTGGAGTGAAGACTTCAAAGAACCCTGAGAAGAACTGTTCTCTCTGACAAGGTTGTGGGGGAACTGGAGGTAGTTGAATCGCTCACCTTCTCTGGGCGGTTGCAGACCAGCGGTATCATAGTCTGTGGTTCCGTCGTCATGGCGCACTCATCAACAACCACCTGACGAGCACTGACGGTTTTCACCAAGACTGGGGTCATGGACTGAGAACATGTGCAGAGGATGATGTCATGTTGTCCAAACTCATAGCTCCTGGCTTCCCGAAGAAGACGTTTGTACCTCCAAGAAGAAAGAAACTATTACGTTACTGATTCTTACTGGTCATATTGGGACATATTGGGAAGTGATAAATATAAATATTTTTTAAATATAAATATATATATATATATTTATATTATTATATATTATATTATATATATATATATATATATATATATATATATATATATACTATATAATATTGGGACAGAGGGGATAAATGACTGGTTATACTGGGACAGAGAGGGTACATGACTGGTTATGTAATGTGACAGACAGTATTAATGACTAGGTATACAGGGCCAGAGAGGACAAATGGTAACACTGTAACAGAGAGGATTAATGAGAGAGTAAATGACTGGTTATACTGGGAACTTACTCTTTCACCTCTTCAGTACTCAGCCCTTTAACGTCCTGAAGAGCACACTGTCGATGTTTTAGCTCTTGGATGTCCTGAAGATCTTGTTCTTTGTGTTGAGTCATCTCAGAGTGGAGAAGTGCCTCTTTCTCCTTCAGGATTAGCGAAATGCGTCTGAGCTCTTCTTTTGTTTGCGATGCTGCTTCAATGCGCTCATCAAAAACTTTGATTTGGTTTGAAAATGGGTTTTTCTCTTCTCGCATTCGGTGATGCAGTGTGATGCTCCTGACACCAAGAAAAATCCACCAATTAAATATGAAGACTGAGACTTGCCAGCATGTTTGATTTCCATACCTGAGCTGTGACTGTGCCCTTTCTTGGCTAAAAGCCCTCTGGGAAAACTGAAAGCTGCAGTCAGGATAGGGATAATCAAGCATCTCCACTTGTTGGCCATAGACCCTGAGTGGCCTGAGAGCAGTCCCAATCTTTAACAAGAATCCTGGATTTCAAGAGTAGAACACATAAACTACAAAAATCATGGGAACCAAATCAGCTGCAGCTTTTAGCAGGAAAATACTACTTGCCTGCAACAACATCAACTGACTTGTTTGATGGTCCACAGTAGAGGATAACTTCTTTCTTATTATTATCTTTTGGGTCTACAAACCTCCTTTGCGTCTGGGAGTTCAGCAAAAAGAGGCTGTGCACGATGTACGCCCCAACTACTGTTTTTCCAGTTCCTTGGACACAATAACAACAATAGAACATTTTCTGAAAGTGTAAATGTTTGAGGGATGGTTTTTTCAGCTACCTGGTCATACAAACAAAGAAAGTAAAAAAGCAGGTTTATCTCTCCTTATTCTGCTGCTGCTAATAAACTGACAGTGACTTTGTCTAAAACTAGTGCCCAGTCACAGGATGTGCACATAGAACACTATTTCATTGAGTGAGCACTGTTGCGTCTTACCGGGTGGTCCCCATATGAGCGTGAAGTTGTTATTTAGCACCTCAGTGACAGCTTCTTGCTGGCTTGTGTTGAGGTTTGGAAGTCCGGCAGGCGGCTCCCTCCTCATAGGAATCCAAGCTGATTTATCTGCAAAGAAAATGGACAAAATCAAAAACCTGGACTCTTGTCAAACCCAGATTGAGCAGATGGCTGAGGAACATACCCTCCTTTGGAATGCGCTGTCCGAGGGCTATAGCCTTGACAAGCTCACATGCAGAATGAATACTGACTGCTTGTTCTGTACGGCTGCGACATGAGATAAACGTCCAGAGTTAATCATGAATTTAAAAAAGTCCATCAATCTAAAAAAAAACCTCCCAAACAACAAAATTCAATTCCACTCACATGTTTGGCAGGAGTTTGTGGATGATTTCAACAGTGAAACAAGCGTTCCTCTCAAAGATGCAGTCAGGAGTGTTCTCCATTGGTAGGTGACTGACGTAGAACTCCACTGTGCTTCCTGGATTTGGACTATCCTCCCTCTTTTCTATTGTAGTGACACCATGAGCTACCCAAGTGAACTCTTTTGGATCCACTGGTGTGGAATCTATCAGGGTTTTGTTGAAGGTTAGGCCTCTTTTTCGTATGCAGAGGAAGCACTGTGACAGGTAACATTCAATGGCCCATTCATTGATCCAAGCAGCAGGTAAGAAGAAGCTTCCTGTCAGCCTCCCTCTCTGTACTTGTCTGAAGTTGACTTCCAGGCCCTCAATGATGATGCTGTCTCCCTCATCCACTGCAGCAGAGGCAGATTCCATTTCACAAATTGGTCTCCAGATCCGCTTGTACTCCTCTGTGTCACTGTATTGAAGCCGGGATGGGTCATCGGCAGATCTGGAGAAGCAAGCAACTGGATTGTGGACGTGGTCAATGCAAATGTCAAAGTGTGGCGTAATGTGCACTAACTGAAGCGTTGGCATTTGATAACCTCTTTGGATTTCTGATGTCAACTGGACATGAAGGGTATCCCCTGCCCGCAACTGGAGGTTTAAGTTGACCTCATGTCCTAACTGTAATGCAGATTCATCTTGCTCCTCTGAAAATGTTTGCAGCAGAACATCTGAGTGTTCCATCTGACTTGTATTGATGCTGAGCACACAGGATCTGGCGGCCTCCAACTCCTCTTTGTCAACTGCTTCCACAACTTGTCTCCACATATTCAGGGGAAGTTTTATGCAGGGGCCACGGTTCCACATTTTTAATTCTCTGCAGATCTTTGCAACATTGGCAGCATAAATTCGCCTTTTCCATGTCAGATTGATGCAGTGATTTACCTCATCAAACAGAGGTTGGCTTGACAACTGTAAATCTCTGTATAGGATTGACAGGCTCCCTGCAAACACATCCTTGTTAAATGGAAATGTCACAGCAATGTGATCTGTGTTAGGAGCTAGACTTAGGACAAAGGCTAGCTTAGGAATGCTCTGTTTGTTCAGGATCACGGCGTAGCAGATCTGCGTGGCCTTCTGCTCATACTTGTTGCCGGTCCGGATGTCATTCTCAAACTTATTGCACAAAGCAGAAATCTCTGTGTGAGTGTACTTAACATGGCTGTCACATATGACAGAGTGCAAAAGTCTCTGCACAACGACATCCATGTAGCGGCGTATTGGTGAGGAGGCTTGTGTGTAAGTTGGCACGTTCAGAGAGTAATGGCCAACCTTTAATTTGGGAGAAGAGTTGGAGGAGATGATATAGGCTTTGCTGGAGCACCTTCTGAATTCGTCCATAACTGACTGGAGTGGTGGGTGAATGTCATCGGCAGCAATCAGATCCACCATTCTGTCGATGTCGTGTGCTTTGGCAGCGGACTGAATCTCCTCCCACACTGTTGTCACTATTTGGAAACTGACACAGCTTAGAGTTCTATCACCTACATCAACTTTGTTACGCACGTAAAAAGAGAGTGGTATCAAGTCTGCGCATTTCTTCTCTTTGAATTGGTCGATCTTTGCAGGGTCGGGTCTGGCCTGACAGCGGAGAGGAGTGCAAAAACTAGTCTTTGGGGAACTGATCAAAGTCTCTGATGTGAACTTATTGAACATCACACTCAGCTCTTCAATCATGAGATTGGCTTTGCGTCTGCCAGGCACCTGATTGCTGTCGGGCTTAGAATAAGCCCAATCTTTCAGCCTTTGTTTCCTTTGAACTTTTGAAAAACAGTAAGCAATGGTAACACAGTCCTCTACTGTGTCAAATCTGGGTGTCTTTTGATATCTCTGAGAGATCATTTCTTCGGCCTCTTCATAAGAAATCTTTCTGTCAGATTTGATCTTCGATAGCTGGAATTTGGGTTTTTCTTCAATCTCATTAGTTAGCTTGTTTACAACAAACATTAATGACACCACACTGCGGACTTGACCCGGCAGGAGACTTAAGTCTTTAGTAACCTTGTATGGGAACATGGGAAGGTTTTTCCCAAGACTTCCAAAAAATGTAATCCCACGATGCTCAGCAATCTTGTCTAATTTATCACCTTGCCTCACAAAGCTCACCACATCTGCAATGTGGATTCCCAGCTCATATCGGTCTTCAAGTTCTCTGATGCTAATAGCGTCATCTAAGTCTTTTGCGTGTTTTGGATCAATGGTGAAAGTCAAGGTATCACACAGGTCTGCTCTGCTCAACCCATCCTTGTCTTCCAAGAAAAAATTATCATCTGAAGTGGTTGGAATTTTAAACTCCTCATTTAGGATCCTTAGTCCATCATCCAGAGACCTTCCAACTGGGATTATATCAATGATATTCCCCAATGGCAGGTAACAACACTTTTTCCAACCAATCACCTGCACCACAAATACACTGTTCAGTCTGAGCTTCTCATTGAGAGGTTGATATGTGTCCACCGTCCACTGTCCATGAATTTGTTTCCAAATGGGAATGAAGTTGCGTCTTTTCTTGCTGATGAGGATGTGAATTTTGGGTGCAGTTATTGTGACGGGCACCATCGTTCTTCTCACAAAGGGGTGTTGAGAATGATCCTTTTTGCAGTGGTCCTCTTCCTCAAGTGTACACACAAGTATACGGGCTGAAGGGTCTTCCCTTCTGATGTGGACCCTGGATTTTTCCACGACCACCACATCTCCAGAAAAGGCTGTTCCCAGGTTTGCTCTTCCCTTTATGTTGATACGTCTGCTCGGGTTTTTAGATGGTATGACATAACCTTGATTGTATGACTCCCTGAACAACTTTCCTTGGATGTATCTCTCTGGGTTCATTTTACCCAATTCTAAAAGGTCTGACTCACCCTCGCTAAAGTTGTCCCTTGCCAACTGATCAAACTCTTTTAGCTCCACACTGTCTTCATCTGAACAATAATCTGTCATTTGCTGTTCATATTCAGCTTTCATTTCTTGAAGGATTGCATCAGTGACATCGAGGTCATCTTCAGTATGTTCGGGTTTTTGAAACCGTGCAGTCTCTAGAAGGTCCCTTTCAAAGAATGCTCTGGTGAAGTTCTGTGGACCAACACTGTTGTTACTGAGGCAGTGGTTTGTGTAGGACTTCCAGACTCTAGAGCATTTCCCAAAGCAGCATAGGGCAGCAGCATCTCCAACCACAACTACGCAGGACTGCGCCCTGGTCATGGCAGTGGTTAAAACACGCATATCATTAAAGAGTTCCACACCGGGCAGGTGAGATTGTTTCAGACTGTCACGGGTTTGCACAGCTGACACAAGAACTGCTTTGAATTGCTTTCCTGAAACACATGAAATGACAGTTAGTGGACAAAACCACTGGACCTCAGAAGATGTATCACATTCACTTGAGGCCGACTTCATTAAGGTCACGGGTGATGTGAGAGGCCCAGGTTTGGTATGGGCTGGTCAAGAGAGTTGCACTTTATTTGCTTTGAAATTTAGGCAGTCGGCATAGTGTATCCAGCGGTCTGACGGGTGAGCACCAGGCCAAAGCTGGAGAGGGAAGAAGGAAGGTTGTATCCCTCTTCTTGCATTTTCCAGAGGTACCCTTAAGCAAGGTCCCAAACCTACAAATGCTCACACAGTGCTCTGTGATGAGCTAATGACCCATCCAGGGGTGGACTTGCCTTCATATGTGCACACTCCCCTTGACCTCCCCATGAATATAACATTGAAATTAAATTTGCTTTCACCATCTTGTTGACCTGGTTGTCATCAAGCTGCTCTGATCCTCAAACCTGCACAGAGCTAGTGAGTGCAGAAATTTTGCTTTGCTTTGCTTTGGAGGTTTAACTTAACTGATCATAGACAAATGTTAGCTGGCTACATGTAGTGATTATTCTTAGAAGAAGACGCAAAGGCTGATGACAGGGTGAGGCCACTCCATCCACAACCCAGATAAGCAGATGAAAGATGAAAATGTGATCACAATGGACTAAAGTTTGACCTTCGGAATCTAACATCGAACATACCCCTATCATCAATTATTTGACCATTTTTACCATTTTAATTTTGCAATTTCATTTACATCCAATTACATCCCCATTAGAAGGTTACATCTGTTCAAACTCACAAAATTAAAAATTTTGGATAAAATATTTTTCACAAAATAATTCATCATTTTTGTTTTTACACTTCAACCCTATTCTGGCTCTGTGTAACATATTTACTAACTTGGGTCATATTCAAACATCTAAAAGAATAAAGCAGAATGATTGCCCAACCATCCATGACCTGTGGGAGGAAACTGTGCTGTAACATATTGCATCACTTCCTGTTTCGTCAATAGAGATCGTTGGTGCATGTGTGTGTTGGGTTCACTTAAAGATAAATACTCAAGCAATACTTGTTAGTTGCCTACTAAATTTCAAATTACACAAATAAACGACTGACATTTTTCACTCAGTCTCAGTATTTTACCGAGCATTGGCATTAGCATTGCCTCACTATCTGTTTCACCCAGTGTCTCATCCTGTGTCTGCTCAGTATGTGAAATGTTTAGTTATTCTTCCTCCTTTAGTGATGGCAATAGGTTAGGGCTCTGGAGGTGAGACTCAGTAAGCTTGAGACACTATTCTGCAGCTTGGAGTTGACCAAAGTTGCATCA
This sequence comes from Takifugu rubripes, assembly GCF_901000725.2. NCBI lineage: Eukaryota > Metazoa > Chordata > Actinopteri > Tetraodontiformes > Tetraodontidae > Takifugu > Takifugu rubripes. The sequence continues at coordinate 4,595,031 of NC_042303.1, read as the reverse complement.
GGTAGCCAGGACAAGGTAGCCGCTGTGAAGCTGCCTAGGGTAGATACGGCTAGCTATCCTCCAGCAGCAACCGTGCAGCCGGCTAGCCAGGTGAAGAGAATTGTGTTTACCTTGTTACCATGTGTTTGCTTTTTTGTATATGTCTCTGTTCTCTGTTGCAGTTAGTTTAGAAGTTAGGGATAACATAATCATTAGCAAGAGTAGTAAAGATAAGTAGTCAGCTGACTCGTCCTTGACATGATACTGTAGTTGTAATCAGGGGAGACAGTCAAACTGGACAGCATAGTGGTGTTGATAAGTTTATCTACAGGAAGAATGTGAACTTTGACCTGGCTATCTGGGAAACAATGGAGAACAAGAACTATGTCAGCAACCGATGGAACAGGAAGAAGAAGGCGAGGTCATCCAAGCAGAAGGACTGGATTGGACTGGATTAGCGTCAATAATTTACATACGTGTTTCTATAAAAGACTGGGTCAAGTGATAGTTAGGTTGTCAGACTTCATCCCCTGACAATGGACTTTGTTATTGTAGGGTTATGAACTGGCCCGAAGCTCTGTAATATTTGTATCTTGAATTGGTTCCATTTGCTTAATACATTTTGAAATTGGCATCTTTCTTCTTGAAGTCTTCATTCAAAGGACACACGGATTGGCAGTGACACATATGAGTATTGCGATCCAACACAGGGCAAGCATCATGTGCACCACCAAATAGTTCCTGTGGCTAATTGTTTTCTAGAGTGAATGACATAGGAGCAACTTTAAGGCTTCTGGTGAAAAATAACGTTATTATTGACGTTGAAGCAAACGACACCAGGCTTCGTCAGTCGGAGGCCAACATAATTAACATAGAGTCAGTGTGTAACCACGCTAAAATGATTCCTGACACCATAGCATTCTCTGGTCCCCTCTCCAAAGCCAGCGAAGAAATGTCTGGTTGCATGTTGTCGCTTCGTTGCTGACTGTCAAAGTGGTGCCCCGAAAACAGGTGTCCTTTGTTGACAATTGGAACAGTTGTAGGGGAAAACTTGGTCTGATTAGGAGAGACGGTGTGCAACCCACACCTCCCTGCTGAATCCGTAGAACCTTTATCCACCAACAATAACATTTTTAGCACTATAGAGGTAGTCTCTGTTCCACAATTTTACCAATCACAGAGCAAGGGAGCAGTCAATCACCATAATCTTATCAATATCTAGACCAAAACCCAAACAGAAGAAACTAACAGCACAATTAAATGACTTAAATATTAGATTTCATTTGCGTAAATCCCTGTTAGTGCAGGACCTGATAGCTGATCATCACATTGATTTATTCTGTCTTACTGAAACGTTGCTTCCACCTCCATTTGTACTGGGAAAGTAAAATTACCTTGAACATTTGCAATGTTTTCCACATTAACTTCAGACAGACTTCTTTTAGAAAGTGCTCTTCTAATCAGCTGAACCTGAAAAATAAGCAGACCTTAGAAATTATCTTCCTATTCTCGTCAGTGAAAAATATTCTAAAGCAAATTTATGTAATTTATGAGACAAAAATAATAGGCATAATTAGCTTTAGAGCTCTTTACCAGCTGCACATAGAGTTGGGTTGTTGATAGACTAACCTGAGAGCCTTCTGATAAAACACAGACTTTGCGGTAGTCCTTGGTCCCCCAGGACAGGGGCCAGTTCTCAATGATGTGTTGCACCTCTTCGACTACTGTGGCCACCTCATCTTTGTTATACCAGGACAAGGAGACTGGGTCTGAGAGACATTCTCCCCGAACATGGTGTAGCTTCAGGGCTCGACCATCATCAGGGGCTGGAACATTTCCAACAGCTTGGATGATATTGTTTTTGCTGAGATAGAGATGGCTGCTCATGAAGTCCACAATTTCTCTGGTGGAGCGGTAGTTTTCATTGAAAATGATCCTACTTTTCTCAGCAGCACCACACTTTTGTCCTTGGTAGTAGTGAAAGAGGCGATTCAGGAGGGTGTGGTTTGAACGATGGTAATCATCCACAGAGAAAAGCTTAGGTCCCATTTGCATGTGATCTCCTGCTAAAACAACTCTGGTCTTTGGTCCGGCAAGTCCCAGGGGGATAAGGGCATCGCATTCCAGCATCTGGGATGCCTCATCGATGAATATATGAGTGAAGAAGCCTTGTGGGAGGTTCAGGCTGTGGAAGTTAAATGCCATGCATGTGGTGGTTATCACAATATTGTATTGATCTAGAACAACTTTTGTAGGTGGGAGAAAATAGTGTCCATCTTCAGACAGGAGACAGTATTTCAAGGTAATCTCATCTGTGGACGATATTGCAATCCCAGGTGTGTTTGCTTTTACTCGAATGGGCCTCAGCTTGTCATTTTTCTTGTCGGTAAAGGGATGGAAATGTTCTCTGATGTAAAGATCGGCTGAACTGAGAGGAGAAATAGATGTCATGACAAACTGAAAAGTCTGCACAGCAGGGGTTAGGGTTAATATCTCATTTACCTGTTGGTGCATGTGCAGATCAGCACTTTGTTGCCAGGCTCTTTAGAAAGTTCTATTGCTGCTGTGGCAAGTGTGAAGGTTTTCCCAGTTCCAAAGGGGCCGTAGATGAGTAATGGTGCAACAAATGTTGGGTCACTGGAGTTTCCCACAATGAAGCTGAGTGCTTGCTGCTGTTTGATGTTCAAAGCAGTGACACCAACATATTGGTCACTTCTGATGGGAACTTCACATTTTTCCAGATCTGGAAGCACTCTTGTCATGTCAGGAAGGAGGTCCACTGCCTTGTGCATGGTGCAGAAACGGAGGCGGTTCAATTGAAACTGAATCTCCATCTGGTATGATTCAGTGTTCCTCAAGGAAAGATCAGAACAACATTTTCTGGACAGTTCCAAGTACATTTGGCTCTCACTTTTTGTGTCCTGAAGGATGATGGCTTCATAGACTTTAGAGTCTTGAGCACTAGAAGATACCAATGCGACTAATGCTGACTGGATGCTCCGTTTCAGTGCTTGTCCTTCAGGAGTATCTGGTCTTAGACTACAAGGAACTGTGAGGACACAGAACAACTGGCCCTTAGGACAAAAACGCATTCCAAAATGGTTGCTGTACAATTTGTCCAGAGTTGCAACTTCCCCGCAAAAGTTTAGCCTAAAATGAAGCAGACATTTACATATTAAATCTTTTCACATGTGCAAACCCTCATATTAATCAATGACAGAAATAAAACTATTGACAACCTGGGAAAGACAGAATCCCAAACACTGATGCACAGTAAAATATGTAGCTGGAACTGGGGTCAGCTGGCAGTTTATATCAAAAGAAATTACCAACAGTGGCTCAGCTGATGTGTGACATGTTCCCCTCTACTGAAGTCACAGTTTACTATTATGATGGATATAAGAAGACTACATATAGATACAGCTTGGTTAAGTCCACTCTTGGTTGATGGGGTGGACAATAATCACAGATTACATATTTACGAGTCCTGCATGAATTTCTTTACATTTCTGAAACGTTCAAAGAATGTTACCTGGAAACAATCTTATCCTCTGCATGTTCCTCAATGTACAGGAAGTGATGCATTTGTCCTTTGTAGTTGTCCCGAGTGACATTTTTTTGGCTGTTTAAGGTTATAGATGTGTAGTGGCGGATACGTTCAGGCCGCTTGTACTCCTTCAGAAGCTTCTCCTGATCTTCTGTCTTAGGCAAACATGGCACAACATCCTGGGTCTCCCTGTGCCAAAGTTCTGCACTCTGAAGGCTGGATCCAAGACCCACAGCTTGTTCTTCATTGTCATCTAGCTTGACTTTACCGGTTCTTACTCTGAGTTTCTTCAGCAGCACTGGTCTCATGTCAAAATCTAGCACCAACCACTGTTCGTACAGGCCAGGGTTGGCTGTTGTGAAGGTCACGGGGATGTCATAGGTCACATCTCCTTTGTAGAAGCACTCACCTGAAGAGTAGACACAGTGGTCCAAACTCATTTCACCGAGGCTGAAATAAGCTCCCGGTTCTTGTTTTAGAAGGGCCACATGAACGAGTTGCCTCTGCATTAAAGAGCAAAATGTTAACCTGAGAATGTAGCAAAGATTTCCATCAGGTTTGGGGAGGACGGGACGGGAGGAGAGGAGAGGAGAGGAGAGGAGAGGAGAGGAGAGGAGAGGAGAGGAGAGGAGAGGAGAGGAGAGGAGAGGAGAGGAGAGGACAATGCTGTGGCTTGTCCCAGGGGTGAGTGGGTAAGAGGTAGCAGGATGGTGGATCAGCACATGTGATTCTCCTCTATAAAACTCTAATTTCAGAGGATTAATGTGGTGAAGAGAGGCATTAGAAGATGTGACAGGGCATCTCTAAGACGCAGAAAAGAGGTGTGAAGCATTCAAGTCTTACCTCTGTTTGCACTCGAAAGTCCCAGCACAGTGTTTTGTTGACTTGTTTGGTCTCCACAGTTAAATCTTCTGAACAGGAGATGCTGACATCCTCAATTTGGTCTGAGAACTAAATAATAATTGGGAGAAATTCACAGAGGTCAACGTAACCAAACTTCAAATGTGCTGTAAAGCCAATCTGAGTGTGTTTGACCATTATTCACACATTTGTGCATTACAACCAAAGTAATGTGACACCTTCTCATCACAACTCCTGGCACACTTCAGGCAACAAAAAAATCTTCAGATGTGACAGAAGGACAAGTGTCTGGGTCCAAGAAAGGACCAGTGGTAAAAAGGGTCATGGGGTGATGGGTCGCTTACTGATGGACACAAAGAGCAAAGGCTGGCCCAGGTGGTCCAGGAGGTGAACCAAGCAGAAGATGGAAAAGTCAGGAGAAAGTTGTAAAATCCAAAGAGGTAAAAAGAAAGGAGAGTATTTAAGCTTCTGAAAGTTAACAAAGGAAGCAGCAAGAAGGACAGGGAGCTTTCAAGTTAAATCTGAATGGTTTTTAAGAACCATTAACCATTAAGACTAAACTCAACTCAACTGGTATTCTTTGTTGACCTCATGTTTCTGGTATATTTGCATGCTGTAGGACATAAAAGATAGTACTCACTACGTGTCCGTCATTGTTGCTGGCTCGGTACTCATTCAAGAGATGCTGTCTATACGTCAAGAGACCCTGAGCTTCTATGTTCTGCCCAATCTCTTTCTCTTCTTTGGTACACTTCATCCATTCCTTTAGTTCCTCCTCAGAATGAGCCTTTGGACATTGGTCACCATACTCACATGTTTGTGGTCTGCACACAGTGGTACGACAATGGTTGACATTAATTTGTTTTTGTTTGTTGTCAGACATACAACTTCATGAGCTGGTTAGAACTAAAGTGTAATACTAGCTACAGAGATTTAGCAGTGATTGGCTGAAGTGGCCAGAAAACCGCAGTACAGTATACCATAGAAGCAGTACATCAATACATCAGCATCACTACGGCATCAGTGATTCACCTGTCACAGAGGCAGAGTTGGTCACTGAGGTTGTGAGGAGGTCTCCGTCCACTCCAATTGGTTCTGGTGTCCTCACTGACCAACTGGGTGTGTTCCAGAGAGGAGCAGTGTTTGTAAAAGCTCTCTGATGACAAAAAGCTCAATAAGCACACTTTGCAGTACCAGAGGTTCTGGCTGGGTTCTGTTTGTACCGCTTTGTTCAGAAGGTGGGGTCTGATGTTAAGTCCACCGTGCTCTGCCTTCCACACAGCCATCTCCACAGTGCTCTGGGCAGCTTGGCAGTGACCGGAGGGGTGCCAGCAAGGTTTGCCTTGGTGAACATGACTACAGAAGGTAAAGGAGCAGTCCTGCTGCAGCGGGCGGAGCTGGCTGCAGATGTGCTTCCTCATGTTCTCAGAGACATAATGGACTAAGACCGGATCCCAGGGGTGAGCTGCCTCTGCAGAACAAGTTGCGTTCCACTTTCTGTTGGTCAATAGTTGTGGATGGCCCTGAAAGCAAAGCTTGCAGACCTCCATGAATTTGCCAGAGAACTGCTGGCATATGAGTTCAGCTGCCTTTTCTGCTGTTTCTGAAACTGACCCATTTATGGCCTGGATGAATTCACTCATTGTGACCTTCTTGTCTCTCAAGTAGTTCCAGACTGTAGCCTCTTCGTGGCTTCTGGCATATGTGCAGCTGTTTCCATCTTTTGTACATCCAGAACCCTCCACAAAGAAGCAACATTTCTGGTAGAAAACATTGTGACCAAAGTGTCTGTTGGTCGGCCGCTCAGACACGGGCCTCCATATGTCTGATGCTTTGGTCTTCACTAAAAGCAACTTTTTGGGACACTGGTGGTTAAGTGGCTTAAGTGTGAAAGTGGTTTCCTTCACTCTGACACAGCAGAGATTGCACACTAACTTCAAATCAAGTCTTTCAAATATGTCTCCCACAGTAGGACGGGCTGGTTCAGCAGATTGAGCAAGGAGAGAACAGAGAAGCTGGCGATCTAATCCGTGACGCTTCTCAAATGTCCACACAGTGGCTTCCTCAATGCTGCTGGCAAAGCTGCAGCGGTTTCGGTGTTGCTGGCAACCAGAACCCTCCACAAAGAAGTGACAGAGCTCATACTTAGCTGGGCTTGGAAACTTGGGTCGCTGGGAAATGGGTCTCCAGCTGCTGCCACCTTTGATCCTGCACAACAAGAGATTTTCTGCACATGTGTGGTCGACTGACTTTACCATATATGTAATCTGTTTTTCTCTGTGGCAGCATTGAGCACATGCAAGTCTGAGGTCAAACTCTGATAATAGAGACAGCAACTCCGAACTGTGGTTGGACATCTTTGAGGTCTGAGCCCAGAATGTCCTGCCCCAATTTGATCAACATCAGCCCCTTATCTGTAGGCGAGAGGAAGCTCCATTTTCTGGAAAAGAAGAAAAGAGCATTGTGAGCAACTAACAGCTCATATGATGGGACAAATCTTCTGGACAGGATTATGAATTTATTTGAAAGCAGCTCAAGAGCATCACCTCACTGCAGTGTGATTCAAGAGAAACTGTTGTTGATCAAAAGATATAAAAAACATTCTTTAGCAATTTTAATAAAGGGCTTGATAGTTCAGAAATAATTTTAAAAAATTTGGAACTGAAAGGATTTTCATACAGTATACGGGAGGCTGGTACGGGAGGCTGACTCCATCTCTACTCTTAAAATTAGGCTTAAAACCTACCTCTTTGAAAAAGCTTTCTGTAGTTCCAGTTACTATCGTAGACAGACAAATTTTCATACTTAGGGGGTCGTCTAATCATTAGGTTAACATCTTAGCTATGCTGTTATAGGCCGAGGCTGCCGGGGCCCAGAAACATGATCACCTGACAGGCCTCTGTCACCCCACTGGGTCATGGTCTCCTCTCCTCTCCTCTCCTCTCCTCTCCTCTCCTCTCCTCTCCTCTCCTCTCCTCTCCTCTCCTCTCCTCTCCTCTCCTCTCCTCTCCTCTACCTGTCCTCCCCCTTCTCCTCTCTCTCTACCCAGCCGGCCATCAGCAGGAGGGTCCCCCTACATGAGCCTGGTCCTGCTCAAGGTTTCAAGTTTTTCCTTGCCACTGTTGCTTGTCTGGGGTTAGGCTCTAGGATTCTGGAAAGTGCCTTGAAACATTTTGATTGTAAAAGATACTATATAAATAAAGATTGATTTGATTTGATTTTTATTTGATAAACACGCCCAATGTAACCTATACTATTAAAGCAGGATAAACTCTTGGACCAGATGGCCTCTCAATAGAAATCTACAGAGAATTTAAAACGAGGAGCATTAATTACTCTGCTCCCAAAAGCAGGCACAATTTGGTTTTGTAAATGGATATGATTACTCTATAAGGAAACAAATGCACAAATTATGACAAACACTCATATCTCAATAAAAGGAAAACCAAGGGGGTAAACAAAGGGGACCCTTTGTTATCTTTGTTTTTTTAAATTATTATTATTATGGCGATTTAAATTTGGCAATAGCAGGGGACACATGATAGTATTTCAGGAATAGTCATAGGACAGATGTACTATTTGGCTTTATAAGCAGATGATACAATTGTTTTTCTCAAAAATACCAAGTAGACAAGGAAAATCCAACTAATATGTTTGCAAAATTTAAGGGTGTCAATTGCTTCGCTTATTGTTCAAATTGTTCCATTTCTTAATAATATTGTAGACTAGTTATGCAAGAGGTCTCAACTTTAGATAGATGGACTGATTTACCTATATTGATAGTGGGTACACTAAATACTCTCAAAATGTATCTACTTCCTTAACTGTCATATTTATTTTAAACTGTACCTCTGCCACCACCAAACAATTTATTTTAACCTGAGAATGTAGCAAAGAGGAAGACACTTTTCATCAAGTTTTTATGGGACAATGGACATTCCAGGCTGAGCCTATCATTGATGGACTTGCATTATGGTAGCAGGGGCTTAAATATTGAAACCCTGTGAGGGTGAAGTTTTGATCACCCGCGCTGTTTGTTCACTAGACTCAGAGTAACCACGCAAACAACGGGAGTTCCTTGCAAGGGAGAGCTGAGCAGCAGTTCCAGCTTCCTCTGTCAACTCCGTTCATCTGCTGCTCGCTCACCTCTTTTATTGGTGCAAACAGAATGGGTGTCTAAACAGGATCTCGTAACTCATTGTCTTCTGACATCTTTACAAACTTCTCTAATCTTGACCAACAGGATACATCTGGGTGCTGGGCTTGGTTGTCAGCAACTTCAGCACCTTTACGAAACACTCTCAAACAAACACTTCTTTTCTTATCAACATTCCTCAAACACTCAAAATCTACATACAATAGCATTTAAAGATAATACTAATAACAACAATAACAATAATTCTTCTCACAACCCACTATAGTACTATTGGGCAGCGTAGCTGAGAATACTGATGTTTAATTACTGAGAGGAGAATGTGCTATCATGGAGAGAGATGGAAGGTTATACACAAGTTACCTTTAACCATTTACCTGCACTCAGCTAATTGTAAGAAACTCACCCTAAGATTCTTTTGGCTAAAATTGTGATAAGCATTTGGCAACAAGTCAAGAACTATCTGAAAAAGTTGAGTCATTCCCATTATTTAGTCCGATATAGGGTCCAAAATGATATCTTCCCCCAGGAATAAGGGGGATTTAAAATCTGGGTTGAACAGAGACTTTATTGGAGTACAACAAAGTCAGTCCTTATCCATTCCTAGCCTATCATCATTTGAACAAATTATGGTGAAAGACTGAGAAGAAAGGGGCTTCATTTCCAAAATATACAGTATAATCAACTGAGTGGTGAATCTTGGGAAATGTTTGTAATGCTAGAGTCCTGGTGAGAGGACCTATGAGAGAATATTTCATTTGAGGAGACAGCTTGTACCAAAGCACTATCAATTAAAGTAAAGGGCATGATTTTCAATTGATGATGTTTGGTTATATCCATCCATCCATCCATCCATCCATCCATCCATCCATCCATCCATCCATCCATCCATCCATCCATCCATCCATCCATCCATCCATCCATCCATCCATCCATCCATCCATCCATCCATCCATCCATCCATCCATCCAGGGTGAGAGCCACTTAAGGCTGCTACAGCTTTCATTATTATTGAAACAAAAGTATCAAAACTTACCATTTTCATCACAAAGGAAATAAAAAGCCCTATGAATTATTACCATTTGAATAAATATCTTTTCTTGAATAAAACTAAAAAATGTCTGTAAAATAAAATATCAGACAGAAATATGCTTAGCTCAGTGTTTTTGGCTGAGTTTCATGCAAAGCCAATTGTGCTGGGTGCATGTTTTTCAGGCAAAGAATAACGTTTGTTGTATTGAAGGTGCAGTTTTTCTCCCTACCTCAAGGAATCGTGCAGTGGTTGCATGTTGCTGGACCACTGCTTTTATTGGATATTTGATTGCAGATCTTCTTCTGTGATTATTCCTTGGAACATCCATGTTATTGGAAACCCTTCCACACTGTCTGGGATTTCAGATTCATAGGTGTTTTACCCTTAACCTGTACACCTTCCTGAGTGGGACAGACTAAACTGAGTAGGCATCTCCTATGGAAGCGTTCCAACTGTGGGCTTGACTACTGGATTTGCAGGCCAATGTCCGGTCCGAGCACGAGCAGTGCCACCTCCTGAGGGAACACAAGCTTCCTCTTCGGGTTCACACTCATCTCCCAGTCAGAGGCTTGTTCTAAGATGAAGGATGGGTTCTTAGCTGCGATGCTGGTCTTACAAGCCGCATACCCTTCCCCCGTAAAGGTTATGGCTTCTGGCATTTGGATCTGCATGTTGGTGGCTTTCAATAGCTGCTTTTCCTTCCATGTGTTGATTTGCTGTGCCTTTATCTGTTGTGCCCTTCTTCCAATGCCTTTGATCAACAATTAAGGATGTGGTTCAGTGTTCAGGAGGCTGCTCCACATTGGTTTCAAGATGGGTTAGATTCTCTGCTCCAGATCTTCAAGTTGCTTGGGGCTGTTAAAAGGTCTGTCACAGAGCGCAGGAGAAAATCAATATTCCTTGGTCCCCCACAATTTCCTGGTGTTTCTAGTGGGATTCTGCTTCCATCACAGCATGCTGCGGTATGCACTCTCTTTTGCATTTGATGGTCTTGCTTGTGTGTCTTAATTTCCTATCTTCAGACAATAGGAGTGTGCTGACCAACTGTGCTTTGGTGGCTTTAAACCAGGATGTCTTGCTGTACAGATTGACTGTGCCAAAAGATGGGGGACATCCACCCATTTCTACAATAAATTGCTGCACATCTTTCCATTCTTTCTACTATTTGGGACGTTGGAAAGTTATAAAGTAGGAAGGGCCATTGCAACTGAAGTATGATCCCACACTGGAGGCCTCATTAGCCTCCATATCCATAGAAAAGGACATACTGATGGAACTGAAACATAGACCACCTGTACAACAGAGTGTTGAAGTCTTGTTTAGGAAAGAAAGGATGATGGATTTTATTTCATATAAGCAGGCACTGTGGATTTTACTTTAATATGTTTTTGTCATTTTTTGTTAGTATTTGACTTCATTCACAGGTACACCAACATATGCATATTCTCAAGAACAAATGTTTGATTTTCAATCCATAATCTGTTTCATTATCATCTTATTCAACCAATTTTTATTTATATAGCGTCTTTTACAATCAAAATTATTTCTAGGCGCTTTACAGAATCCCAGGGCCTAACCCCAAACAAGCAACAGTGGCAAGGAAAAACTCCCCTTTAACAGGAAGAAACCTTGAGCAGGACCAGGCTCATGTAGGGGGACTCCTCCTTATTGTTGCCTGCTTATTTGAAAACAAAATCCATTCATTTTTTTCTAATCAGGACTTCAATGGCTGTGTTGTACAGGATATCTGCATGTTTCAGTTCCATGTCCTTTTCTGTGGAGCCACTGGTCTGACTGGTTTCACACATTCTTTTGATGCATGACTTTCAGGTTGCATGACTTTCATTTCAAATAAATCCATTCGCAGTGGATTTATGACGTCAGCTTCCACTCTTTCCACCCCCTTCCTTCTTCCTCCTTTCCTACAGTCTCTTTTTGTGAAACTGTGTGCAACAAATCTTTGACACATAGTGTAGGCAAAACTCTTGTTTTGCATACAAACTAACATTATTGTCTTATGTGACCACTTTTGTAGTCTAAACTGAGGGTCTGTTACTGTAATAGTAAATAACACATGGAGGCGTAAATCGTGCTCTTTAATGGTGGCTCAACTTCACATCAATGACAGGAAAATTCATTCAAAGCATTACTAATTTCCAAATTTCACATGCAACTCCAAATTTTTTAAACGCGAAGAAACCCCATAATAACACAGCTTTTAAGAGCTTGTGCTATACCTCTGGAATACTTGGGCAGCTCCTGGTCTAAATTGTTTTATTTTAGGGGTTTTCTGCATAGATAATTTGGTGGCAGCCACCACCAAATTCCTGACTGCGACCAGCTCACAGCTGAGGATTTTCAATGGAAAATTCTGCGTTTCTCTGTAGAGATCTGTCATTTCCGTCAGGTGTAGCTGCAGACAAATAATGCCCAGGAGAGGCAGTGTCAATGTGTCGAATTTAGCATCGGCTGACCTGTGAAATTTTCTGTGATTGTGAAATCCAAAGAAAAGGAAGCTTCACGGCAATAATCATGCACGGTGAGATCAGCAAAATGGGTCATTATTGTTAAGTTTATTTTTCCGGCTCTCAAAAAAACGGACTTAAGATTTTAAGATACATTTGAGACTTTTATAACTCGTGCCTGACCCAGAATAAACCAGGATTAAACTTTCTTTAATTTTATCTTTATAAAAAGAAAAATGTCACTGCACAACTGGACAATGATGGTCCAAACCAGGCAGTCTTTGAATATAAAGACTAATTCAGGAGGTTCATCATAATGAAGGTACCAACACCTGTTTCAGAAAGAATCATACATTTGTCTTCATGTCCTATATAAGGAATAAGAATGCTGATTTCTTTACCTGAGCAGCAGGAGTTCTTCTGTCTGTTAACGTCCACAGCAACATCGACTGACTGTTGACAACACGCAGGAGACTGTTGACACTTAAGTTTCGTTTCTCAACTTAAGAGTCATCAGCAGATCCATGACATCAGCCTGCTCCCCTCCCTCCACTTTTCAATCCCTCCCTCCTCTATTCTCTTCTCCCTCTTCTCCCTACTCTTTCATTGTCTTTCACTCTCCCATGCATGATTGTAAAGCAGATGTTGCCGTGGTTATAGCAATACCTGGGTCACCTGGGGTAACCTGAAACAGAGTTTTATACACAAAGGTAAAGAATAACATCAGTCAATGACGGTGTTTGAATACGGTTGTCACAAGATGAAATGCTCCCAATGCTGGAGAAGCAGTTTCACCAGAAATGAAACATAAAACACGCCCCCTGCTGTTCAGAAAGAGGATGGGAGATGAAGATGAGAGAAGAGTTACACAGGATGATGATGAGACAGACTGCTCAAAAGGTGGTAAAATAATAACAGAGGAGTTTATTGATCTTGACCTGCCACCAGAGCACCTCCTGTGGAGTCCCCACATCATCCTTCAATAGTCTAACTTCTCTGTGCAAATCAGGTGGAAGCTAGATGTTCTAAACTTCAAAATGAGGACTTCAGATCCCATTCTTTCATCCTACAGAGTATTGAATAATGACTGAATTTCACTGCTGAATGCTAGGAAAGAAAACATTTTATTAACAAATGACCTAATGCAAAACTCCATGTGTCTTAGCAACATCTGTTGTTTATTTTTCAGGGGGAACAGCAGCATGGGACTGGACGCAACAGTCTGGGATGTCACAAAGCATTTCTGTGGAGGCAGCGCATCTTCCATCACAGACCCCATCTTACTCTGTCTGCCTCCAGTTCAGGTGGTCAAAATCCAAAGAAAGTGAGAGTAGTCGGGAGAATGATGTTATCTGGCCTGAAGGGGGCGACTCTGAGCTCCCGTCATCCTACGTGATGTCCTTCTGTCGTGGTGGCCGGTGAATGTTTCTCACCACACATTTCACCATCCACTCGATGCCCTCGTTAACGCCGTCCCTGTAGGCACAGATGTCACTTAATGCTCAGTCCAGAGTGTCTCCCACACAAGCATCTGCTTTTCTTTTTAAGATTGTTTGGAACTATGAAGATACACTGAAATGCTGTAAAACCAAAGAACAAAGTTGGTCACTGTTTAGCTGTTTGATTGTTGGTTGGCTGATGGTTTTCGATGCTGGTATCTAATTCATCATTCATGAACAACAAGCGTGTCGTCACGGTGAAACATTTTGTCCATCTTTAACAAGCTATAAAACCTAGAATCAAAATTAAACACTAACTTCACTTTATAGTCATTTAGAAGGTCATGGCAGTTATGTGTCGCTGCTCTGTTGTCATGGTTACTGTCATTTTCTTTTCTTTTCAAACCTTGTTTCTAGTAACCAGTAGCCTTTCTGCGTGACTCTTACCCCGTGAGGGCAGTGCAGGGCTGGACTAAACAGTCTCTCCTGCCAATCTTGGGGGCTGAGTCACTGAAGGCAGTTTTAATATCTGGTACTGAGAGACAGCTCTAGAAAGAAACAAAGTTGAACTATAGCATGATGGTTTTTCTTATTGGTCATTGTTCATTTCCAACTAGAATAAAGGACTTCACAGAAGGCACAATAGAGTAATAAAACAATGGTGATATGACACGTTGTTGTACCGGGACGTCCTGCTTGTTGGCCAGTACAAGGAGAGGTACGCCTTCTAGAGCTTCACTGCTGATCATTTTATCTGCGGGAGAAGACTCAGTTGTTAATTGACCCTCTGTCTGAGAGCTCTGGCCACAGAGTGACTTTCTCACCAAAAGCATCCTTTGACTGAGACAGACGCTCTTCATCAGTGGAATCAATCACATAGATCACTCCGTGAGACTCAGCATAATACTGAAGAAGAGGACAGATATGGTGACATAAAAATACTGAAACCCCCCCCCCCCCAAAAAAAACAACCAAACCCAGGTGTAAATATGGACGTGTTTACAGGCGGATGACTCTGAATAAGAAATCTATCAACAAACTTTGTCCCAGAGAGACTGGAGCTCTTCCTGCCCTCCCAGATCCCAGAACATCAGACGAGCTTTGCCTACGTCGATTGTACCGACTGTAAAAGAAAGAGAGCAGTCAAACCAGAGCATCGGGGTCAGAAGAATAATCTGTCTTCAGATCTTGTTTGAAGGTGGCCATACTGTTCAGACCGACTGTGGTTGTGATCTTCGACAGATTCATTCCTTTATAGTTCTTACTGAACTTGGTTTTGGTTTGTTCCAGAAAAGTCTACAAAGAAAGGCATGATTACACTTAAGTATCAACAGTATGAAAATTATTTTACTTTTTTTTTTTATTTGAAAAAATTATATATATATATACTGTATATAAAAATCTTTATATATAGATGTATATATATATATAGATGTGTGTGTGTGTGTGTATATATATATAGATGTGTATATGTATACACATAAATACACACACACACGCACATATATATGTATGTATGTGTATATATAGAGAAAAATGCCTTTAAGATGAATAAACTTGATGGACATAAATGTTGTAATCACTTTAGATTTACTAATTTTACCGTTTTTCCAGCATTGTCAAGTCCCAGGATAAGTATGCAATACTCGTCCTTCTGGAACATGTACTTATACAATCCGGATAATAAAGTGTACATGTTGTTGCGTATCCCTTTGTAAAAACACAATACCCTTAAATCCCGTTAGCTAGCTTAGCTTGACAGCTTCGCCTACATATCAAAAGAGACACACCGACAAGCACCACTGTGTCCTCAATGCAGTTAAAGTTACACACTGAGCGCTTAAAAACGGGTGAATAATAAGAAACAGTATTTGTAATTCATGGATAAATATCTTTACATAGCTACTCTAACGCAGCAACACTTTAATAACCCGGAAGAGCGCAAGGAATTATGGGAATAGCTGTGAGCGCAACCGTGTCCAAAATAGACTACATTTCCCACAATAAACGTTTCTTTCGGCGGCTGAAACCAAAGAGGAATTCGACATCCAAACAATCAAGGCAACAGCAGAAAAAAAAATGATGTTGCGAAGCGATTTGAAAGGAGGCATTGAGACATGTAACACGACAACATGATAAAAGAAAACACCTGACATGAAGGCAAAGAATAAAATTGACTTAATTTGCTGATGATGTTTTAATTCTAATGCTGAAAATATCATTTGCAACTGCTATCATTCTTAGATGCTTTCAGCTCAGTCTTGGGCTAAACTGAACATCCAAAAGACTTAAATAAAAGTTTTGATAAATTTGATAAACTAGAATCTACAAAAATGTGAAGTACATGGGAATAAACATGAAATATTGATTAAACTATATAACTTACATTTGTATCTATTCAATCAAAAATTAATGGAAGATACAAAGACACGGAATCTTATACCAGTATCAGGTTTTGAATCTCAGATTGATTTGGTACAAATGACCAACACAAAGTTTGTTCTGCCGCCAGTTTCCCCACAGTGTATCTTATGCACCTTCAAAATAAAAAATATATTTCAAAATAAAACTATGGACTAACATGCAGGATTTAACACCAAATAAGTCCACACAGGCAAGAATGAATGATTTTAATATATTTGTGGAGACTCTGGTAACCCAGTCAGCCTCTTTGATTTGATTTATTGATGCTGCTTTTGCTGATTTCGAAGCACACATGGAGCAGAAAAGCAATAATCAATACTGAAGAAAGGAAATGCTCTTTATTGTCAGTAGTTCTATTGATATCAGTCATGTCACAGACAGCATGAAGACTATAGTGGATAACACGTAACTGACGGGGAGCATGATGATCACTGCACTGCTGTGTTCTGACCCTATAGAGTGACAGCGTGTGACTAACAGCTTCCCGTGGAGGCACCTGTAGAGCATCACTGGCTCACCTGACTGTAGGTATAGCCCATCAGCTCTGGTCGCACAAAAGCTGCTGACAGGAAACGCCACACTGATGTTGAAGCAGCCGCTTTGAACCGCCATGGTTACCGGTTCATGTGTTGGGGCCTGGCTTTGAAAAGGAGGCCAGGAGGTAAGAGGTGCAGGGGTGTTAAGTGTCATGAACAGTGAGGATCCACCTGACAACATAAAACATCTCTGATTTTAGATACAGACATATAAAGAGGCAAACTCAGCTATAGAAGAGTCTGAAGATGTGCAGCCCTCAAGAGTGGCACCTTCAACCTGATAAAACACCGTGGCTCCAAACCAAGCATGGAGCTCTAGCAGCTTGGAGTCTCTTCATGGACTCTGGGACCTTAAGTTGTTGTTTGTCCTCAGCCCAAGTGAGACTCCTCTGATGTTGTCTCTGGTTGACAGCTGGACTGTGACAGTTGTATCTTTGTTTCTCAATCAGGGTTGTGCTCTCTGCTACTTCTGCACCTTTTTCAACCATATCTTTCCTTCCCTTCATCTCTCCATGAAGGTTCTTGGATACAGCTGAGAGCAGCAGCTTCTTCAACTGTGAACTTTGCTATCAAACCCTCCTTGTTCAGGATGTCAGTGATGGTCTTCTGGATAACTCACAGGTCAGAAGTCTTATACATGATGCTGGAGTCTCCTGAACCAGACTTGAGTCATTTAAAAGCTCAAAGAACTTTTGCAGCTGTTTGAGCTCATTAGCTAATCAGAGATTGACACCATAAGTCAAAGACTCCTGTGATCGACCAGAGAGAACAGCCTTTGCCCAAGGCGCTACAGCATCAGCTACGTCTGAAACCAGATTGACTTCTTCTCGATATCCTGGATGAATTCCTGCTCCAAATATTGATATCTGATTGATTTTATCATTGTCCAAAACAGAGACAAGCGTGATTTACCTCTAACAAGGGTGCTGACAAGTGCAGAGGGATGTAGAATCTGCATTGTCTTGTCCATTCTACTATCAGACTGGTATCCAAACAAAAAGGGAAGAGGAAGGGAAATGTCCCCTCTTAACATCAGGAACCAGGAAAAACCTGAGACACAAGATACTCCCAAACTGAAATTCGTGATAAGGTGTCATGGAGGACGCTGATGATCTCAGAGAGCTCAATGAAGACCATCATTTGTACCACTGGCCATGAAGCCGCTGCTTTAAAATTCACGAAAAACTAGGACTGGCTTGATAAATGTGGCAGGAAGAGTGAACACCTTTATTTAAAACTAGATCTGACCTTGTGCGCCTTGCAAAGTCACATCACCAGCCATGCCATTAAGAAGCTCAAGAGCTTTCGAGGTGTGCTGCTCCTACAAATCCACGGGCCCTTCATTGCACAAATGAAACAATCCCATCTTTCAGCTCAAATGTGATTTTTGACTTTTGTGTCCAGCTTCTAACAGTTTCTACAGTGATGTCAGACACAAAAATATTCATCCTGATCATCAGAAGAAGGTTGGATCTAATTTCTCAAACCATGACAGAAGTACAAAGCACTTGCTGTTTCACCTTGACTGAGTTTGTCTTTTAAATGTGATATCAGCGGGTATTTGCCCTGACCGCAGAACTGTCCAGAGAAGTCGTCCATGTCCAGCGTCCACACAGCTGCTCCACCCAGTTGTCTGCTCTTCAGGAAGGTCACCTGTGGACCAAGTAGAGGGCAAAGAGTTAGAGCCAAAGATGGAGACATCTGGTCATAGTTCAACAGAAAAAGTCGTACCTTGGCATCGTAGCTCCTCTGGTTATCAAAACCGACCCACTGGTTTCCTTTGACGGCATAGACCACTTTCTGAGCCTTGATCCAGTGAACTGATGTTCCCTCCAGGAAGGAGCAGGTCTGGAGAAGAAAACAAATACCGCTCACTAATTCTGATGTGTCAGAAAAGCCAGCGGAGAATCAGGTGACTGTTCACCTCGTAGTAAGACCAGGCGCCAATCTCCTGGGTGTAGGGTCCGGGACTGGCGGGACCACTTGTCAGATTCCAGGTTCCGTTGCTGCCGTGGACAGCGTAAAGGAGCGAGCATGAACGGGAAAACCCAGCAACAGCTTCCCTGCTGGAGTGCCTCCTTTTATCCAGGATCTGATGACATAATCCTGATAGGACAAAGGGAATAACTTTTCAGTGTGGCTCACAAAACCAAAGAAAAATGAAAGTTAGCGATATAGTTACAATGTTAGCATGATCATTAGCATAAAGTGAACTGTGGTGTACTGCTGCTCCATTCTGCCCCCTGAGGAGGTCAAAACCCTTCACAATGATGAAGTCCACATGCCTTAACACACACACACACACACACACACACACACACACACACACACACAGACTTAATAATCAGTAACAGAACTTGTGCAGGTTCATCTATTTAAATTCATCTTACTTTGACATTTCAAATGGTTCATATCTCAGGTGAATACCGGTTTGTGTTGCCACAGCAACCGAGAGCAACAGCTGAGCGCTACCTCCTCCAGAACTCTCATCTTTGAAGGCTTCTGAAAGTTCCTACAAAAAATCACCAGGACATTGAAACTTTCAGTACTGAACATTGTTGCAGGAGTCAGAATCAGACAGGAAGCTGAAAATCTTGAATTCATCCCAAATCTGAAGAATGTTCTCAGTGGTTGAGAGTGTTAGAACCTATTGGTGCAGTTACGGTTTGTTTTACCTTACACAGCAGAGTGAACCTCCGGTTTTCATCTACAGGACTGGATTCACTGTACTGCCAATTCAGATCCAGCCCATCAAAACTGTGAGTCCTCAGGAACCTGACAGCTGATTGGATGAAGATCTGACGGGAGCCTGGAGTGGACATCATGGTGGATAACCTTCAAATATGAAAAAGTAATTTACAATTTCTTTGAAGTTGTTAATGTTTGTCTTTTGCAGATACATTTTAAGCATGTCTGTTGTTATTGCTGTTATTAATCATGTATTAACAATAAAAACAATAATAGAGAATAAATAATAAAGAAAACTCTAGCTGATTATAGACAGGTGGAACAGTTTCATTGTAAACAACTCACTGATGTCTGTCATCATCTCTGATAGACAGCAACATCTTCAGGTGAGGGTTCCTGTTTGGATACATGCAAATAAGTTTAAAAAAATCTGCAACTTTACATGTCCAAGGTTCATTTAGGGTGGAGGTGTGGGTAGGGGTGGGGGTGTTGGGGCAGGTGTGTAATATTTATTATCTAATATTCATTATACCCCGGTCACCCCGGACCGCTCCATGTCTGCTACTGCACTTCATATATGCTCTTCTTGAACTGCTCTGTCTTCCTCTACTAGTGTGCTTCTCTGAGCTTTGGAGCTGCTCTAAACTTTGGAGCTGCTCGAAGCGTCAGAGCTCAATCACACCTCCTCCCCAGCATCCTCATGTGGACTCTGCTTCTTCCCCTGTGGGGAAGAGGGGAGGGAGGTGTCTGATATTCATTCACCATAACATCTAAGTATAAAATCATCAGGGAATGAAGACCCAAGACAGAGCCTGAAGCCAAACCTGCTGCTATATTGCTAAATTGATGCTTTGTCAAGTTGCAAATAATTGTGTTCTTGGTTAACTCCAGAGTTGTCTGACTGGACTGCAAATGTGGTTGCTGTGTTATTTTATGGTTGACCTCGGCATTTAAAGGATCCTTTACTCTAATAGTGACAACACCCAAGCCTAAAACATCTCCTGTCATCTGAAAATGGACTCTATTCATGAGTGATCTAACAAACGACGGACTTTACTGGTTTTAATGGGCCAGAACAACAAAATAAGGAGGATGGTGGAGAAACTTGGCCATGATAATACAACACATCTCCCTCTTACACAAACCAGTGTGTCTAGTACATTTGATATGATGTTCACATACATGGCGAGAGAAAAATGTTTGTTGATGTTAGCATTTGGCTAATATCCTTGTTGCTAAATGGAAGCTAACAATAATTTCAGATGCACTATTAACAAAGGTGTTCTCTAATCTGCCTTCACACATATGGTCTTTATGAATATCCCATCCTTAATCCATAGTGTGTAATATAATCTTGGTCCACCCTTTGCTGCCATTCTTCATCTGTTTTGGGAAGTCCACAAGGGTTAGGAATTTGTTTTTGACCTTTCCTGTAGAAGCAAATTTGTGCAGTCAGACACTGATGTTAGATGAGAAGGCCTGACTCATTCAACACAAGCGTTGATGCATTATAAAGTTCATGTTGGGGTCCAGGGTTCCGGGTTGTTTGGTTTTCCTGCAGGGGGCGTGGTGGAGCCATGTGCCTGCCACAGGCTGACGCACCTGCGGTCTATTAGTAATCTAGCCGCCTATTTAAGGACTAAACTCCTGCCTACTAGTGTCGGAGTATTTTGGTGTTGGTTTATTTGGAATATTTTGGTGATTTTTGGTCTCTTGTCTTTGGTGCGTTCCCCTGCCTGTTTGAGGTCTTCATGCCGTCCGGCTGGACTTCTGAAACGTGCAGAACCCGACTCCTGTGTTGGCTCTGCGCTTGAGCTCTCTGTGCACACCAGAAGTTTGAACTAATGCTTCCCTGCAGTCCAGGAGGACTGCCTTTTTTGTGTTGGTTAAATAAAACCTATTTTTGGACTTTTCATCACTGCGGTCTTGCCTGCTTTCGGGTCCTGTTAAAACCCAGAACATAACAGTTCAGCTATATTCTCTTAAACTATATATCTGTATGTTTCAGGGGCCTGCTCCCTGCCCAGCACTGATGCGTTCAGCTAGTGCTACCGAGGTTATTTTTATTTTTATTTTTTCAAACCCCTGGCGTGAATCTCATGTTCTGCCGAAGGCACATCTTTCCACATGCTGCCCCAATGGGTTTACACTGCTACTCGTGATTCTACATGCTTCTGCATGCCTTCCCTGTGGTAACCCATAGGTCCTGGTACTTGGTTCCTATGCTGTGGTTCTCACCTGTCCTTCAGGTACAGGAATGACACATACAGCCTTTTCTCGCCTGGCTGGTCCTGCTGAATGACCTCGTGGTCATAGTTGATGATGGCAAAGGCGTAGACAAGGTGGGTGCACAGGAAGGGATCGATGGTCTCTGGCAGGAATTTACCTGCACCAGTTCTGTACTGGGACCAGTTAGTAAAGTAACAAACCAGTTTGCCTGTGGCTGCTGCACAGACATAAAAGGGGAAAAAAGAGGTTTGACTAAAAAAACAATGCTTAAGATTAAAGTATCTTACTCACCAATCTGAATGCAGAAGTGGAGGGAAACTGCAGGAAGAGTGTTTCACATGTTAATCACATGATACTCACATGTGACATGCTTGGCATGATCAGAAATAATCAAAGTTCTCACCAATGACAACACTAGTTCCTGCCTTCATGATGAGAGCTGCTCTGCACACTCACTTAGCCTTTAGGCCATTGAACGTCTTGTACAGGGTCTCATCGTTCCATTCATAAGTAACCAACTCGTTATTGCTGTTGATGATGGAAAAGGCATAGATCAAGGTGGTGCACAAGAAGGGGTCCACATCCTGGGGCATGTACTTCCCTTCGCCAGGTCTATACTGGGACCAGTTGGTAAAGTAACACACCATCTTGGTAGCATATCCTGTGTTGAAGGTTTAGTATTTGATAAACAAGTTCAGAATTTGACAACAGAAACGCTGCGCATCTCAGTGGTGGCAAACAATCGATCAAATGTGAATAGTGAGTGTTGAAGCTTACCGAGATGGCACATCAGCAGGCAAATGCCTACGGAGAACAGATGGTTGGAAAAATGAGCATATAATCAAAAAAAATCTAGAAAGTAAAAATAAAAGCTTACGGAAGTTACCTGCAATAACTGTGAACCTGGTCATTTTTTCCCTGGAGTTCTGGTGGAGACCGACTACAAGAGAGAGAGTGGACCTGTTAGTCTGATGAATTAGAGGGGATATTTCCTCAAAAACTCACCTGGAGAATGGAGGAGAGGGCCGAGTGGCTGCAGGAGTCTGCGGTTTTTTATAGGCTGGAGCTAATGGGGAGTCGCTGCATTCCTTCATAAACTGGGGCAATAAATTTTCATTTGATGTTTTGAACAGCGGCTGTGATGTGGCATATTATCGTATCATTATCAGGCTGATTGAACCAGGACTTTGAATTATTTACCTGTTTGACAATTACAGTTGTCACGGTAACAGGATTAGAGGTGCAAGAACATTTTGTCATGGACATTCTGGAGGTTGAGGAACAGACACACCAGGCACAGATGACTTGTGTGGTGTTTTACAGTTTGGAAGAGTTGAACGTAAACCCTTTGTTTAAGACCCACCAGTGTCAATAAATTCATGTGCTAACTTCTAGCCTGTTTTGTTGCTACATCAGCACTGTTTTTTCTACTAAAAGAATGGAAAGCAAGATCTGGCCACAGAGAGATCTAAATCAAACTTCAGGCAACTAAATAAAGAGCAGCCTGAGAGGGCTAGCAAGAAAGTCAATAAACGTGCATCACGAGAAGATCCCTCGTCTTTGTCCTCAGTTCCTCTCACATCCAAAAGTCTACTTGTCAAGAGGCCACAGTAAGGTCACCGTAAGATCAGACTAAGATCAGGGTGTCTCTGAGTGAGTTCTCCAGGTTCAACAACATTATAAAATTTCATGTTGAGCTGCTGATAAAGTTTATCTTTTTTCACTCCTGGAACTTTTTCTTTTGATCTTTCTGTCAAATTCAGTAAAAATACACATTGTGAAAAAACACATTTTCAAAATAAGATGCAAATGAGGAATTTTCAGAACTAAAAATATACAAACATCACAGTTCCACCTGAACATTCTTATTCTTTTATAGCTGAAGTAGCTTATAGCACATCTAAATCATCGTGACAGGAGATAAATGTTCCCTCGACAACATTCATCCAAACCTCAGAGCATAAAAGTGTTATGAAACCGGCGCTTTTGTTTAGTTTATCGTAAACATGGTGGAACAACACCCACACAACCCTTTGGTTCACTGGTTCAACTTGAAAAGACCTGTTCAACAACACTGAAAAACACATGCGTATTTATTCTCTCTGTCCCATTATAACCAATCATTAACCCTCTCTGTCCCAGTATGAACAGTAATTTATCCTTCCTCTCCCAGTATGACCAGTCATTAACGCTCTCTGTCCCAGTAGAACCAGTCATTAACCCTCTGTCCCAGTAGAACCAGTCATTTACCCTCTCCATCCCAGTATAACCAGTCATTTACACTCTCTGTCCCAGTATAACCAGTAATTTACCCTCCTTGTCCCAGTATAACCAGTCGTTTACGAGCTCTGTCTAAGTATAACCAGCCATTTAACCTCTCTGCCCCAGCATAATCAGTCATTTACCTTCTCTGACCCCGTATAACCAGCCATTTACCCTCTCTATCCCAGTATAATCAGTCATTTACCCTCTCTGTCCCAGTATAACCAGTCATCCCTCCTCTCTGTCAATGATGTCACCTGTGGGTTTGATTTACATGTGCAGAGATCCCCCTCAATAATCACTGATCAAACTTAGTTAACGTAAGCATTTCTATACACACTCAAAGTGACAGACTGGCCACATTTTTCGGGGAAGCGGTAAGTGTGAGGCTTTGACTGACCTAGGTCCATCATTTGATGAGCTGGTGTGTGTGTGTGTCTGTGTGTTTGTGTGCGTGCATGTGTCTGTCATATTTATTCTATATTGAACATCAAAATACTCATTTCACTAGCAAAGTGACAACGTTTTTTGAGAAACCGAGCCATTGCAGCTCGTTCCACAACTTCAAAGGCCTTTTGAGGATTAAGACATTAGAATTGGGGTTTAGGGTCAGGGTCAGGGCAGGACCAGGTTCACAGCAGGGCAGGGAGCCAGGTAATCTATTAAGGTCCCCAAAGGATAAAAATGCAAGGATGTGTTTGAGAGTGTGCCTGCGTGCATTGGTCAATATTTATATGCAGAAAAGTTGTGTGAGAACATTTTCCTGTTTTTGTGTGTGTGTTTACCCGTCGACTATTCTGGCTTAATGGACTCAACTAGATGAAGTGGTCAAGTGTTAATCTGCCTTGTGAAATAACGTCCTCCTGGAGTGTTGTGTCCATCAAGTTACTAATGATCTTCTCAGAGCTTCAGATCATGGACTGGTCTCCATGCTGGTTCTGCTGGACCTCAGTGCTGCTTTCGATACAGTTGATCACAGCATCCTGCAACACGTGATTGGGATTTAGAGGGACAGCACCAGACTGGTTGAAATCATATTTATCAGATAGATACCAGATTCCTTGTGTTCATGATGTTTCCTCTTCAAACAGAAAGGTTAGTCATGGAGTGCCGCAAGATTCTGTACCAGATTCTGTACCAACAGTAACAAGAACTGTGTATAGTATATACAGTCATTCCACCTTAAACACAAATGCACAGTTACAAAAATAAAAAAAGTCTAAAACTTTCAATGACCAGAGAGAACCAGTTCTGGTTATGGTGGCCGCTTCCCTCATTGTCATTCCATGAACAATAACGGTTTATTACAAGTGCTCAGATTTCATCTGGAATTACTGTTCTTTCTCTTGCTCTGCCTCACCCTCCTTCTCCTCCTCTTACTCCTCATACACCACCTCTTACTCACGCTCTTCTTCCTCTGCTTCTCAAACGGTTTACTGGTCAGTAGCAAACAAGTGTAAACCGTTCTGAGCATTTGCCTGTTTGCGGTGACACCTGTGCTGCAGTTGTGTTTAACTTCTGTGGCTTTCTGTGTCTGCCAGGATGCGTTGATGAGAGCTCTGCAGCTTGTGTCTGACTGGGTCAAAATTGTTTATAGTTTTGGCAAAAGACTGATATTCTCTCCGCTACCTGTCCTACTTTCCCAAAGATTAATTGAATTGCATCCAGTCAGTGTGAACACACAGACTCAGCAGAACCGTTGATCTGATCTTTTGGAAGAGCTCCTAACATTCTTGGTCCACACCCTCTTTTATTCTCTGTCTGTCTTTGAAAGCAGATTCTGAATATTTGTTACACATTAGGTTCTTTGCCTGCTGTGGTTTGTATTTTTACAGAGATACATCCTTTTATGGCTCACTGGGGAGAAGATGTTCTACAATGAGTCGGACTGATTTATTCTCAGTTGAACCTTCTGGTACAAAAGTAGTGTGGGGTCCCATAAACCAAAAAATATTTTATAGGTACCTTAAAATAATGCGTTACCACAAGATTCAAATGTCAAATGTTCTGATCATAATCAATATTCAGTAATTAAAAGGTAGAGGTATTTACAATAGAGCTGATACAATCAAAATAACTGATAAAGAGGAACAGGTTTGATTGATGTTTATTAGCTGACATTTATATCAGTTATAAATGGCTTCACTTTCAGGGCCATGCACAGCATTTGCACGAGTCGTCAAACACGGATCCGGTCCCACAGAACCTCACATAGGTGATGCCTCCGGAACACATGTAGAAGCTGTTTTTGTTATCTGGGTTGGCATATAGGCCATCTGGTTTGCCGCTGCAGAAGCCAGATCCCGGGATGGGTGTGGTGGTGGTAGTGATGGTGGTGGGACGGGTGGTGGTGCTTGCCCCTGGCTTGGGTGTGGTGGTAGGAGGCAGTGGAGGCAGTTCTGAATCAAAGGATAGTTGAACAAAGACATTTAGGAGATTAAAGGCAGTTTAGTTTTTGTAGAACAGCATAAAAAGCTCTTACCAATATCCATAAGCTTGCGGAGATGAGCAAGCAGTGGGTGACTCCCCTCGCCACAGAAACGCCCTGCAAAATCATCCAGGTCTAGAGCCCACACAAAGGCACCACCATACTTCTGATCCTGAAGGTAGCGCACCTGTTGAGAATAAAAGAGGAGTTGAGGTTTCTTACAAATAGAAGAGACATAATCTGCCCATGAAGAACATTATGTACCACATACCTTGGTCTCATAGCTCTCTTTGTTGTCGTATCCCACCCAGTCACTGTTCTTGGTGGCGTAGGGGACATTCTGGTCATCAATCCAATGGATGGCTGCACCCTTCAGGAAGGTACAGATCTAGAAGAACAATGAAATATCAGCCCATGTTCCACACCTCTTTGTTTTACATTTCATTGCTTCAAACTGAAAAAATGGCTGAAGACTTAAGTCCACAAACCTCATAGTAGGACCAGAATCCAGCTTCACGAGTGTATGGGCCAGCAGACGCAGCACCACTAGCTGGAGCTCCAACTCCAGTGTTTGAGGAAGTCAGGCGGAAGGTACGGCCATAGGCCGCAAATCCCATCCTCAGCTTCTCGACAGGGGTTCCGTTGTCCCTCCAGTACTTCATGGCGTAGTCCTACAGACATTGTTGGCGGGTGCAGAGGTGCAGTGAGACCAACCTGTTTAGGTTTATTGGGCAACATTGGATTTTGTCGACTTACGGTGTTAAAGTAGATCAGGTCACCACTGTCATGTGATCCACGGTACAGAGGGCTGTTGTGTCCGGTGAAGCGTTCCCAAGCTCCGTGGAAGTCATAGGTCATCACGTTGATAAAGTCCAGCTCCCTGTGGGGGAGTCATCAAAAGAATCATCATCAAAAGCTTCAAAAGAAATTGCTTGCTGTTAGAATCATCATCAAAAGCTTCAAATGAAATTGCTTCTGAAGAGGCATTAGCATGCTCACTTGGCAATCTCAGCTATCTCATATCCTGCATCGATGGTTCCTTTCCCAGCAGACACTGCAGCAGTCAACATCAACTGAGGTTTTCCAGTTGCTGCAGCCTCAGCTGCGTAGGCCTGAACCAGTTCCTGTGGGTGCGAACCAGAGTGAAAAATGTTGAGAATCAAGTTTGAACTTTGAGGTGTAAACTCAAAAATGGACCCACCCGGCAGAGCAGAGTGAACCGATGTTTGTCTTCTGGGGGACTTCCACGAGATCCAGGGTACTCCCAGTCCAGGTCCAGTCCATCAAAACCATGAGTCCTAAGGAACTTGATTGAAGACTGGATGAATTTCTGACGGTTGGCTGGAGTGGACACAGTGATGGAGAACCTGCAGGGAAAGGAAACCTTGCTTAGAAAGTAACAACAACAGTATTCAGTTGGACATTGAACATTACTTCACCAATGGCCTTATTTAACCTCTCAGCATGAACTTTTGAAGTTGAACCTTTGTTTCTCCACTATTTTTGCCAAATATTAATCAACGCAGAAATCCAGCTGCACACACATGTTGTCATTATATAAACAAATGCTCCTCACTGTGTTGAACCAAAGTTCCAGCCACCAACAGCCAGCAGCGTCTTCAGTTGAGGATTTCTGGAAAACATAGATGTTTTTTTTTAAATAAAACTGCACCATTACTTTAGCCCAACAGGTGACATGTGTGGCTCTGCACACTCACTTAGCCTTTAGGCCATTGAACGTCTTGTACAGGGTCTCATCGTTCCATTCATAAGTAACCAACTCGTTATTGCTGTTGATGATGGAAAAGGCATAGATCAAGGTGGTGCACAAGAAGGGGTCCACATCCTGGGGCATGTACTTCCCTTCGCCAGGTCTATACTGGGACCAGTTGGTAAAGTAACACACCATCTTGGTAGCATATCCTGTGTTGAAGGTTTAGTATTTGATAAACAAGTTCAGAATTTGACAACAGAAACGCTGCGCATCTCAGTGGTGGCAAACAATCGATCAAATGTGAATAGTGAGTGTTGAAGCTTACCGAGATGGCACATCAGCAGGCAAATGCCTACGGAGAACAGATGGTTGGAAAAATGAGCATATAATCAAAAAAAATCTAGAAAGTAAAAATAAAAGCTTACGGAAGTTACCTGCAATAACTGTGAACCTGGTCATTTTTTCCCTGGAGTTCTGGTGGAGACCGACTACAAGAGAGAGAGTGGACCTGTTAGTCTGATGAATTAGAGGGGATATTTCCTCAAAAACTCACCTGGAGAATGGAGGAGAGGGCCGAGTGGCTGCAGGAGTCTGCGGTTTTTTATAGGCTGGAGCTAATGGGGAGTCGCTGCATTCCTTCATAAACTGGGGCAATAAATTTTCATTTGATGTTTTGAACAGCGGCTGTGATGTGGCATATTATCGTATCATTATCAGGCTGATTGAACCAGGACTTTGAATTATTTACCTGTTTGACAATTACAGTTGTCACGGTAACAGGATTAGAGGTGCAAGAACATTTTGTCATGGACATTCTGGAGGTTGAGGAACAGACACACCAGGCACAGATGACTTGTGTGGTGTTTTACAGTTTGGAAGAGTTGAACGTAAACCCTTTGTTTAAGACCCACCAGTGTCAATAAATTCATGTGCTAACTTCTAGCCTGTTTTGTTGCTACATCAGCACTGTTTTTTCTACTAAAAGAATGGAAAGCAAGATCTGGCCACAGAGAGATCTAAATCAAACTTCAGGCAACTAAATAAAGAGCAGCCTGAGAGGGCTAGCAAGAAAGTCAATAAACGTGCATCACGAGAAGATCCCTCGTCTTTGTCCTCAGTTCCTCTCACATCCAAAAGTCTACTTGTCAAGAGGCCACAGTAAGGTCACCGTAAGATCACACTAAGATCAGGGTGTCTCTGAGTGAGTTCTCCAGGTTCAACAACATTATAAAATTTCATGTTAAGCTGCTGATAAAGTTTATCTTTTTTCACTCCTGGAACTTTTTCTTTTGATCTTTCTGTCAAATTCAGTAAAAATACACATTGTGAAAAAACACATTTTCAAAATAAGATGCAAATGAGGAATTTTCAGAACTAAAAATATACAAACATCACAGTTCCACCTGAACATTCTTATTCTTTTATAGCTGAAGTAGCTTATAGCACATCTAAATCATCGTGACAGGAGATAAATGTTCCCTCGACAACATTCATCCAAACCTCAGAGCATAAAAGTGTTATGAAACCGGCGCTGTTGTTTAGTTTATCGTAAACATGGTGGAACAACACCCACACAACCCTTTGGTTCACTGGTTCAACTTGAAAAGACCTGTTCAACAACACTGAAAAACACATGCGTATTTATTCTCTCTGTCCCATTATAACCAATCATTAACCCTCTCTGTCCCAGTATGAACAGTAATTTATCCTTCCTCTCCCAGTATGACCAGTCATTAACGCTCTCTGTCCCAGTAGAACCAGTCATTAACCCTCTGTCCCAGTAGAACCAGTCATTTACCCTCTCCATCCCAGTATAACCAGTCATTTACACTCTCTGTCCCAGTATAACCAGTAATTTACCCTCCTTGTCCCAGTATAACCAGTCGTTTACGAGCTGTCTAAGTATAACCAGCCATTTAACCTCTCTGCCCCAGCATAATCAGTCATTTACCTTCTCTGACCCCGTATAACCAGCCATTTACCCTCTCTATCCCAGTATAATCAGTCATTTACCCTCTCTGTCCCAGTATAACCAGTCATCCCTCCTCTCTGTCCCAGTATAACTGTTGTCTGGATGGTTTGTATTTATTTTTATTGCTCTCCTCTACCAGTGTGTTGGTCGTGGGTCCTCTTGGCTCCTGGACTGGTTCCAGTTTTACCTCTTGTTGAGGCTTGTGTACACGTGTATGGTTATATGTATGTTTGTGTGTGTGTGTGTGTGGAGGGTGGCAGCTCAGTGTGTTGGGGACTGGGCTGAGAAGCAGAGGGTTCTTGGTTTGAGCCCCAGTGCAGACAAAACATGGAAGGATTTCTAGTAGTAGGGGAAGGTGCCAGAACACCTCCAGAGCACTGCCGAGGTACCCTTGAGCAAGGTACCAAACCCACAAATGCTCACATTGGGATATGCGATGAACTGGCGACTCACCCAGGGGTGGTCCTGCCTTCACCCAGTGTGCCCTCCCTGTGACCCCAAGGATAAAGCGCTTAAGGAAACAAGATGGGATGTATGAGTGTGTGTGTGTGTGTGTTATCAGAACTGCTCCCTCTTATCTCAGTTATTATCAGCTGATTCAGGAATCATTAATAAGTAACTGTTAATGATTAATGTGATGATGCAACATCTAAAGTTCTCCTGTCTGCAGAAAATGAACATGTCTGAGCTGTTACTTTGTTGTTGTTTACCTGCTAGCAGCATCAGGAGATTTGCGGACAATCTACATTGAAGAGTTAGCCTGGTGTAAAGGATACCGAGAGGACCGACTGCAGTCCCACCACCTTCAGGCCCATCTTAAACGTTTAAATATGAGACTTCTGATCACTCAGGACTGACACGCGAACAGTCATGAGCTCTGGTCATACATAGAGTTTTGATGCTTCAGACTGAGTACTGTAAGGTGTCAGGACATGGTATCTTCAGCAGGGTTCAGCTGGTCTCACATTTACCTGCTGCAGGTGAGCAGCAGCTGAATAATATCTGATGTGAAAGTACAGCTGATAAGATGAGCAAGAACACACATGAACTGTTCACTTTCATGATTTACACATTAGTAACAAACACACGAGTATGTAACAGATTTATTCATTTGAGGGGATGATCAAGGACAACAGCAGCTATGTGGGTGTGGCTAACAGGTAGTTGTGTGGGTGGGTAGGTAGGTAGGTAGGTAGGTAAATGTAAAAAAACAAGTGCATGGCTGAGTGTAATACACTCACACACACCATTACACACATTTTTAAGATTGAATGTCAACACAAAAGTAAAACAATTGTCCAATACACAAATAATAAATAAACATATAATAAATAAATAAATAAATAAATAGTCCTTTAAACACGGCATGTTGACAACCCTCACCACCTCAGGAAAAAGCTTGTTTTCAGTATTGGTTCTGGTTCGGAAGGGGGGGCAGCCAGCCACAAGTCCATCATGAGGAAAGTGCAGGTCTCTCAGAAAGCAGACTCCCCTCCACCTGCACTGTTCATCATAGGAAGTTTGTGGACGAGGCAGAGCTGCTGCCAATAGCTCCACACAATGAGTCCTATTGCTTGTGGTTATCTGACCCTCCTGAGACTCCAAATGGCATCACTGACTGAGAAAAATGCCTGAGTGTAGCTGCGTTAGCGCCATGCTAGCAATCACAGGAGGGTGGATGAACAGTGGCCTGTCATCTGGGCCTAAAGCTTTAAGTCTAATCAACATTTTCTTTTTTTTTCCTGTAATAACAAGTGAGCAGAAATGATGAAAATTCAGTCAGGGTGATGAGATGAAAACATCAGGTAACACATCAGCTCCACATCTGTCAAGAGTTTCATTGCTAAGATAAGTGTGATGTTAATGTCACACCTTCAAACATGACTGTACAGAAAATATCATGAAATAAAGTTTTGCTGATCTGTTCAGTAAGAACAGCACAAACAGACTGCGGTGACAGCAGTACCGTCACCAATGACAACAGCAGAAACAAGTGTGAGAAACAAGGCCGAGTTAGAGCTGAGATCTGCCTCCTCCCGACCAGGTGTGTTGGAAGCCAACAGTGATCTTTAATCGCTTTGGTCACTTTCAACTTCAGGTTAGCCTCCTATCACAAAAGCTATGAAACTACAAAACACTGAGCGTGTTTTACTAATGAAAACACAGAAAAACAGTGAAAACTCCTTTGCCCTTAACAATCAGAGATCAGGTAAACACTGATTAGGAGCAGCAAAATAAGTCTGAGATGTGGACAGATGAAGCACACGGATGTTCCATCAGCAAGGCTTTAGCAAGATGTTGTCAGGCGCTGCTAACAACCATCACAAAAGAACCAGAACAAGAGGTGTCACTGTGGAGAGAAGGAAGACATAGAATCAGCACTGTGGCTTATGCTAGCATGGTCAAGCATACATGCATAAGGCGCTCTTGAGCTAACTGGACTATTACATTTTGTATCACAAAAAACACTGTCGCCCAGGAAGATCATGTGACAAAAGTTCAGGATACCAGGAAGATCCTTTGAACTGCCAATAAAACAACCACATGGGTATTACAGCATCCACAGTCAGTGTCTGGGCATTAGCTTTCTACATGTGTGACTGTTTACACCTGTGTGATTGTTTACACCTGTTCCTACGTGTGACTGTTTGCACCTGTGTCTACATGTGAGACTGTTTACACCTGTGTACATGTGTGACTATTCACACCTGTGTGATTGTTTACACCTGTTTTTACATGTGTGACTGTTTACACCTGTGTGATTGTTTAAACCTGTGTCTACATGTGTGACTAATTATACCTCTGATTGTTTACACCCGTTCCTACATGTGTAACTGTTTACACCTGTGTACACGTGTGACTGTTTACACCTGTGTGATTGTTTACACCTGTTCCTACATGTGTGACTGTTTACACCTGTGTCTACATGTGTGACTGTTTATACCTGTGTGAGTGTTTACACCTGTTACCTAATTTGTGACTATTTACACCTGTTTACTGTTTACCCATTTGTGACTGTTTCCACCTTTTTCCTCATGTGTGACTTTTTAAACCTGTGTGATTGTTTACACCTGTTTCTTCATGTGTGACTGTTTACAACTGTGTCTACACCTGCATTACTTCACCGATTGAGTGACAGCTGCATTTTGAGTCTTGAGTGGTGATGTCTTGGTTTCGATGGTGCTACTCACACTGGCACATAAGTGCCCCCTACCGCCCTCATCCACCCCAACCCCCCCCCCCCCCAAAAAAAATAAAGAAATGAAAGAGTCCTTCCCCACCCCTCCCATCCTGCAGTGGTGCATCCTGACCCACCACAGAGGATCACCACAGACCTGGATCACCACAGACCTGGATCACCACAGACCTGGTCTGAGTCACATGAACACATCAAAGTCCACAGATGATCTCACAGACCAGCACAGACTGGTCAACTCACAGACCAGCAGGTGAGATTAGAGCCAGCAGAACCAGCAAGGACAGCAGGTGAAGGGGAAGACCAAATAGATAAGACGGAGAACCATTCTGCACCATCATGCCAGTTCCTGTCAGAAACAGATGTTCAACCATCAAAAACTGTTTCACAGAGTTCAAGAACGAGCATTTGTCCAACAGTCGCCATAGAGGCAGTTGAGAACTGATGTGGGTCCTCACCGGAGTCTCGGGACACAATGATCTCATGTGCTGGGCCGTCACCGCCCTCTCCCCAAGACCTTATCTCCAACACAACATAACTGTTGTCCTTTGGCAGCAACAGCTTCACTGTTGACCTGGACTTGTCCAGAACCTTCAGGGTGCTCTGGCCTTCATGTTTGTACAGAACCTGACAGGCAGAACACAAACCAGTGCAGAGGTCAGAAAACACCTCATCTGAAGAACCTGATGATCTTCCTGTTATTCATGGCACACATGCTCACCTTGTAGCCCAGCACAGCAGACTCGTTGTGCAGAGCCATAACATGGTCCCATCTGACTGTTACCCAGGCATCGTCGGTCCTCCAGGAAATGTTGCCAGGACGACGGTTGGGAGCTAAAACACAAAGTTCTTAGATTTCAATGGGAAACTGCCATTTTTATTTGTCTGCATTTGTATTCCAGGATGTTCTGGAGTGTTGCTATGGACCGCTGGCATGGTTATTCCTTTACTGTATGAACTAAACCCCAAACAAAACCCGCCTGTGTGTGCAGCACACATACGTGGTTTCCTGGTGGTGACGGTGGTGCGTGGCGATGACGGTCCTGTCCCAGCACTGTTGTACGCCAGGACTGCAACGTGGTATCGAGTGCTGGGCCGTAGTCCTGACACCCTGGCGGAGGTTTCCTGACCCAAGGTCCTCACGCGGTCTGCCGCCGCCTCCCTTTCATGCTGCCGCCAGTACCTGATCTAAAAACAGACCTCCTCTTAGTGACCTTTCTGAAGTCCAATCGTCTGACATCAAAACCAACATCTTAGTTGTAAATTACACTCAGAAAAATCCTGTGCTGTCATGGTTACAGAAACAATACAGCTTGTTTTTTGCATTATGTAAATTGGCAAATTTTATTTTGTTGGTTTGAATCTGAGCTTTGTTCTTATTTATTTGCTCAGTAGATGGTGCCTGAGAGACACGTCCTGAGTTTGGACTTCCTCAGCATTTCATCTGAAGAGAACTGTTTTATCTTCAGCTGTTGGGAGATTCACAAATGTGTCGGTCCAGACTCAGTGAACAAGTATTAATAACATGGGGAGTCAAAGAAACGGCTCATAGAAGCGTCCTGAGCGACGGCAGAGAGAGATGGAGGGCTGCAGGTAGAGGGGCCAGACCCAACTTGGTTCCTGTTTTTCAAACCTGGAGAACACAGGTCTCTGTCCTTGTGGAGTCTGAACAACTGCTGTCACAGCTGCCATGTTGAACAAACCTCGTAGCCTCTGAGAAGCACGTCGGTGCTGAGCTGGTGAATCGGGTCCCAGGACACCTGGATCTCAAAGGCGCTCAGAGCTGTGGCGTTGATGCCCAGCGGTCCCAGGGTGGGCTCTGTTTGAGAAGAAGCAAGCTCACCTTCACCAAAGCAGTGATTGTGGTATTGTATTGTCCCTTTCTGGGGACAGCAAACATGGCGGCATGTGGACATGAATCACCTTCCTCTGCCGAGTGGACCACCGCAATCTGACTGAAAGGACCTTCTCCTCTGCAGTTATAAGCCCTGATCTTCACAACAAACGGGCTGTACGGGCTCAGGCTGTCATTGTAATAAACATATCTTGACGAGTCCACCTGAGGAATTTTTAGCGTTGTCCACGTCGGTGCCTCCGTCCTCTTGAAGGCAAGGATGTAACCAAAGCCATCCCCATTCTGATATTCTCTGGCCATGGGCTGACGCCATGGGGAGAAAATGAAATCTTTATACTGAAACTGGACACATGTGGACACAATGTCATAAAAATTATGTGACGACTCACCGTCCAGGTGATGATGAGCTCGTGGCGGTCCCCTCCCCCTCCTCCAAGCCCACTAGGTGCTACAGTGGGAGCTAAGGTCCAAGCATGACATGTAAACATAGGTGGCAGAGGGTTTTTCTAATGTGCGCGTGGAGTTTGTTACCACTTACCTGCCTGCTGTGTGCGTACGGTGTGTGACGCCATGCTGGGCTCGCCGCTGCCCAGGATGTTGCTGGCAATGACCTGGAATTCATAATCCATCCATGGCATCAGGCCTATAACCCGGGCAGACTCCGCGTTCCCTTCGATGTTAGACGGCTCTGGAAACAATGGATGGAACATCATGAAACAACATGAAATTTTCGAAAAGTATTTTCGAAAATAAAATTTGGCTTCAACACACCTGTCCTCATCTGCCTCCACTGTGAAGACAGCGCCCAGCGACCCCTGATGACATATTTGCCAATGGGACTGTGGTTGTCATAGCCACGGCTCCATCTGAGCTCAACCGACGTTTCTGCAACATTCTTCACCAGTAACCCTCCAGGAGGTCCCGGGGGTCCTGGAGACATTATAAATATGAAGTGACAAAACCGCACTGGACGGAAAAGAAGCCAGACGCATGTGCAGACGCAAACATGATAATAAAAAAACTTTTACTCCAAGAAGCTCCGCCCACATCAAAGCTATGTCTGACTGTTTACATCTGCTTCTACATGTGTGACTGTTTACACCTGTTTCTACATGTGTGACTGCTAACATGTGTGGCGTGTGCAGATGTGAACATGATGATCAAAAAATTTTACTCCAAGAAGCTCCGCCCACATCAAAACTATGTCTGACTGTTTACACCTTCTTCTACATGTGTGACTGTTTACACTTGCTTCTACATGTGTGACTGTTTACACTTGCTTCTACATGTGTGACTGTTTACACTTGCTTCTACATGTCTGACTCTTGATGTCATGGTTCTTTGGTCCCACTCACACTGGCACACAGGGAACTGAAACTGTACCACAGTTCTGCTCTTCTCTTACCTCGAACGACGAGTTTTGCTACTGCTGACGCGCTGTCGACCACCGTCTGAGCTGTGCACGTGTACACCCCCGCCTGACTCAGCTGAGCGTTCAAGATTATCAGGTCGCCGATGTTCTCCTTCTGGAAGGGAAAAGACGGAACCAAGGAGAACGTGACGCTTTGCCAGTATGATCGATACAACATCAAACAGGAGCTTGGACAATGGGCATGCACACGAATACACACATAAACACAAATACTAACCCCCTCTATGCGGTGATAAGGCCCAGCAGAGTCCTCCAGGTCTAACATAACCCCATTGAGGTTCCAGCTGAAGCTCAGGTCCATGGTGGGATCATGGGCAGCGTGACACTGCAGACTTACATTCTCGCCCTGGTTGATGTCGGCGTTGGATGGCGCCAGCGTGATCTTGGTGGCATCTGAAACAAAGATGAAATTTGATGACATGCCCCCAGAGACCACGGCGGATCATTTCTGGAACTCTCTGCTCTTGTGGCTGGTCTGGGAGCACCTCTGACAGACAGGTGTCCTGTGCTGTTTGCTTTTCCCAGGTAGTTTTCTGCAAAGCAAGTGTACTTTCCTTCATCGGCCCTGCTGATGTTGAGGATTGACAGAACTCCATCTGGAGCCACGGTCACCCTGACAACAGACGGTTGTCCAGAAGTTAGAATATGAGACAACATTAAAAATCCTTCTTGCCTGACACTTGTGTTTCTGCTTTGGAATTTTTAAAGAACCAGTCCACTAAACTGCATTCTACCTGCTGCTGTTGGTGAGCAACTCTGTCCCACGGCTCCAGAACAGGCTGGGCTTTGGGGCGGCGCGGGGACGACACTCAATCTTCACCTGCCCCCCCCTGGCTGCTGGGATCAGTTTCCTGACTGGGTTTAACCTGAAGTCTGGAGCCTGAACTGGAGAAGAAGAAGAATATTAATGTTGATTCTACAGACTGGGTGACACTGGTTTAGGCTGAGTTTCACTGGGTTGCACTGGCTTGGAATGGGTGAGACCGTGAAAGGCTGGGTTTCACTGGGTTAGACTGGGTGACACTGGTTTAGGCTAGGTTTCACTGGGTTACACGGGGTTAGAGTGGGAGACACTGGTTTAGGCTGGGTTTCACTGGTTTACACGGGTTTAGAGTGGGAGACACTGGTTTAGGCTGGGTTTCACTGGGTTAGACTGGGCGACACTGGTTTAAGCTGGTTTTGACTGGGTTTTACTGGGTTATACTGGTTTAGGCTGGGTTTCACTGGGTTTCAATGGGTTACACTGGGCTAGACTGGGCAACACTTGTTTAAGCTGGGTTTCACTGGGTTAGACTGCGCTAGAATAGGTTAGACTGGTTTAGACTTGTTGACACTGGTTTAGGCTGGGCAGGTTTTTTCCCTGCACAGCGAATTTGCTGGCAGCCACCACCAAATTCCTGGCTGCCAACAGCTCACAGTTGTTTTCAATTGAACTACAGTTAAATGTAACCACCAGTAGTGGTGGTACAACCACATAATACCCCCTATTTATTATAACGATCCATATGAAGATGAGAAGCTTTTGTTGCAACAAAAGGGAGGGTTTTTGTTTATGTCAGTGAGTTGGATACCCCGAAGTGAGATATAGAGACACAAATACATGGACCGTACCAAAGAGAGAGACGATGGACCGTAGCATGACAAGCTGGAACCTGTTCCAAATGAAATAGTAAAATGGGTGAAATCGATCCACATGAACGCATTAACTGGACAGGGGTTTTAGATGCTGCTATTGTCCAAACCTGAGCTTTCCCTCTATCCTGACAACAGTTAATATACTGGCAAAGGATTTAAGAAGTTTTTAACAGCTCATGTACAAAATAACGTTGGGTCGTTCAAGACCTCTGAATTTCCTCTGAATTTTCCATCTTAAAGAGAGTACCATAGTCATATCTTAAGCCTATAAATCAACTCAGCATTTATGTGGGACATATTAAAGGGGTTTCTTGGGTATTGATCTATAAATGTTAGTAGCCTATTAAATGTTACATGCAGTTGTGCCTGCAGCCAATGTAAAGACACTTTTTAGGTGACCACAATACCAACCACTGTGTTTTTCTACTCTGCTACATCACTCTTAGACCTTTGTTTTCACCTTTGGCTTCCTGGTAACGTACTGCGTCACTTCCTGTCTTCTCAATCGTTTGTTGGTTGCACTGTGGGTATTGTATTCACTTAATATTGAACACTTGGTGTGTTGTATTCACTCACTCACTCACTTTCTACCGCTTGTTCCTCCACTGAGGGTCGCGGGGGGACTGGAGCCTATCCCAGCACAATGGGGGGGAGGCAGGGTACACCCTGGACTGGACGCCAGTCAATCACAGGGCTAACACATATAGACAAACAACCATTCTCTCTCACACTCAAACCTATGGGCAATTTAGAGTTTCCAATTAGCCTAATCCCCAATCATGCATGTCTTTGGACTGTGGGAGGAAGCCGGAGTACCCGGAGAGAACCCACGCAGGCACAGGGAGAACATGCAAACTCCACACAGAAAGTCCCCAGCCTCAGTCCCAACCGGGGATCGAACCCGGGGCCTTCTTGCTGTGAGGCAACAGTGCTAACCACCACACTACAGTGCTGCCCTGTGTTGTATTCACTTTACTTAAAATTTTGAACACTTGGGACATTCTAGTCACCTGATATCAACAGTGAGAAACAACCCATATTAAACAAATCCAGGGCTTCGCCGATTATTAGCGTTAGCATGGCGTCACCATCTGTTTCACCCGGTGTCTTTGTCTGTTCAGGGCGTGTGAAATGTTTAGTTACTCCTCTGCCTCCCTTAGTGAAGGGAATAGGTGCAGAAAGTGTGGTTTATTTATGGCTATGGAGGCGAGACTTAGCGAGCTTGAGACGCGGTTCCACAGCTTGGAGTTAGCTGGAGTTGCGTAAGGTAGCCAGGAGAAGCTAGCTGCTGCGGAGCCGCCTAGCGTAGCTTCAGCTAGCGGTCCCCCGGCAGCAGCCGAGCAGCCGGGTAGCCAGGGCGGCTGGGTGACAGTTCGCAGGAAGCGTAGCCCAAAACAAAGGCCCACGGTGCACCACCAACCGCTTCCCGTGGCTAACCGTTTTTCCCCACTCGGCGACACACCCGCTGAGAAACCGACCCTGGTAATTGGCGACTCTGTTTTGCGTTACGTGAAGCCGGAAATGCATTCCGGGGGCCAGAGCGGGCGACATAGAAGCAAATTTACGGCTGCTGGCGAGACGTAAACGTAAATTTAGTGAAGTTATTATTCACGTCGGAGCCAACGACACCCGGTTTCGTCAGTCGGAGGTCACCAAAATTAACATAGTCGGTGTGCAACTACGCAAAAACAATGTCGGACTCCGTAGCATTCTCTGGTCCCCTCCCCAATCTGGCCAGCGATGAGATGTTTAGCCGCATGTCGTCGCTTCGTCGCTGGCTGTCACGGTGGTGCCCCGAGAACCAGGTGGCCTTTATAGACAATTGGAGCACTTTTTGGGGAAAACCTGGTCTGAATAGGAGAGATGGTGTCCATCCCACACAGGATGGTGCCTCTCTCATTTCTAGTAATTTGGCTAATTTTATTAGACCCAAAGTGACCTGACAATCCAGGGTCCAGACCAGGATGCAGAGTTGTAGTCTTACACACCTCTCTGCTGCTTCCATAGAACCCTCATCCACCAACAATAATATATTTAACACTATAGAGGTAGTCTCTGTTCCACGGTTAAAAGTTCACCAAGCACAGAGCAGGGGAGCGGTCAATCACCATAATCTTATTAAAATTAATACTAAAGCACAAGTTGGAGAAACTAATTCGCTGCTACTATAATTCAATTTCCCCACGGGGATGAATAAAGTCCATCTTAATCTTAATCTTAATCTTAATATCACAATTAAGTGGGGACTGTTAAATATTAGATCTCTTTTGTGTAAATCCCTGTTAGTACACGACCTGATAGCGGATCATCACATTGATTTATTTTGTAGGAGTATGTTAGCTTAAATGAATCTACTCCTCCTACCCATCTTAATTATCATATTCCACGTATTACTGGTCGAAGAGGGGGAGTGGCAGCAATCTATCACTCCAAGTTATTAATTAATCATAGACCAAAATATGGCTCCAGTTCATTTGAAAGTCTGACTCTTGGCATCACCCATCTGAACTGGAAGGCAGAAAATCCACTTCTGTTTGTAGTTGTATATCGGCCCCCTGCTGGGCCACATTCAGAGTTCCTGTCTGAGTTCTGTGATTTCTTATCTGACTTGGTCCTTAGAACGGACAAAGTCATTATCATTGGAGACTTTAATATCTATGTAGATGTTGTAAATGACAGCTTTAGAAATGGCTTCATTACATTACTTGGGTCAGTTGGTTTCCTCCAGCAGATAAACCAACCAACTCATAGCTTCAACCACACCCTAGATCTAGTTCTGACTTATGGTGTTGAGGTAGAACATGTGTCAGTGTTCCCTCACAACCCACTCCTGTCAGACCATTCTTTGATCACTTTCACATTTATGATTAAGGATTCTTCTATGCTCAGAATAAAGTCTTACTATAGCAGATGTGTTTCAGATAATGCTGTAGCTAAGTTTAAGGAAGCGATCCCTGTGCTAATCCCAGGACCACCGTGTGTTTCCCCAGGGATAAATCATTATA
This sequence comes from Takifugu rubripes, assembly GCF_901000725.2. NCBI lineage: Eukaryota > Metazoa > Chordata > Actinopteri > Tetraodontiformes > Tetraodontidae > Takifugu > Takifugu rubripes. The sequence continues at coordinate 4,554,178 of NC_042303.1, read as the reverse complement.
ATCTTAGCCCTGCTGAGGTTGACTCTATTGCGGAAGGTGCAGCAACCTCACTGAGAATCACGCCTGATTCTGTTGCCCCCCTGAAAAAGAAAATAGTAAATCAGAGGAGGTGTGCCCCCTGGTATAATTCACATATCAGGACCCTCAAGCAGAAAGTGCGAAGAATGGAAAGGAAGTGGCATTCTTGTAAAATAGACAGTTATCATGTAGCCTGGAAAGACTATTAGTTTACAAAAAGGCCCTTCGCAAGGCTAGAACAGCTTATTTTTCTTCTTTAATTGAGGAAAATAAGAGCAACCCCAGGTTTCTTTTCAGCACTGTGGCCAAATTAACTAAGAGTCACAGTGTTTTAGATCCACGTATCCCTTCTTCCCTTAGTGGTGAAGACTTCATGAGCTTCTTCACTGATAAAGTTCTAGCTATCAGAGAGAAAGCTAACCAGGCCATCCCAACAACTGGACCATCACCAGATGTGCTGAGTGTGGGAACATACAGGTTCTCCAACGAGCCCTTAAACTCCTTCACCCCTATATATTTTTCTGAGGCGTCATCGCTAATTCAGAAATCCAAGACCATCCCATCCCAACACACCTGTTGAAGGATGTTTTACCAGTGATAGGCAGTTCTATCCTGGACCAGATCAATGGTTCTTTAGTGACAGGTTATGTACCCCGGTCCTACAAGTTGGCAGTGATTAAGCCGTTGCTTAAAAAACCATCACTGGATCCTGACGTATTAACAAATTATAGGCCAATATCCAACCTTCCTTTTATCTCTGAAGTTCTTGAGAAGGTGGTGGTGACTCAGTTACTGGAGCACCTGCAGAGAAACAGCCTGTTTGAGATGTTTCAGTCAGGCTTTAGAGCTCATCACAGCACAGAAACAGCACTTCTTAAAGTTACTAATGATCTTCTCATAGCTTCAGATCATGGACTGGTCTCTATGCATGTTCTGCTGGACCTCAGTGCTGCTTTTGATACAGTTGATCACAGCATCCTGTTACATAGACTGGAACATGTGATTGGGATTAAAGGGACAGCACTAGACTGGTTTAGATCATATTTATCTGATAGATACGAGTTTGCTCATGTCCATGGTGTTCCCTCCTCATACAGTAGGGTTAGCCATGGAGTTCCTCAAGGTTCTGTACTTGGACCAATCATCTTCAGCTTGTACATGCTTCCCTTAGGGAACATTATTCGGCAGCATGGGATACATTTTCCCCCTCCCTGGGCTGCCACCTTATCGTGGTGGAGGGGTTTGCGTGTCCCAATGATCCCAGGAGCTCCGTTGTCTGGGGCTATATGCCCCTGGTAGGGCCACCAATGGCAAACAGGTCCTAGGTGAGGGACCAGACAAAGCGTAGCCCAGGACCCCCTAATGATGCTAAACAACTTTGGTGCCAAGTTTCCCTTGCCCGGATGCGGGTCACCGGGGCCCCCTCCTGGAGCGGTCTGATTCCCAGCTGCACAAACTGGCTCTAGGGACATGGAATGTCACCTCTCTGGTGGGAAAGGAGCCTGAGTTGGTGCGCGAGGTTGAGAAGTTCCGACTAGATATAGTTGGCCTCACCTCGACGCACGGCAAGGGCTCCGGAACCAGTCTTCTTGAGAGGGGTTGGACTCTCTACCACTCTGGAGTTGCCGATGGCGAGAGGCGACGGGCAGGGGTGGCAATTCTGGTTGCTCCCCAGCTCAGTGCCTGTGTATTGGAGTTTACCCCGGTGGATGAGAGGGTAGCCTCCCTTCGCCTTCGGGTGGGGGGACGGATCCTGACTGTTGTTTGTGCCTATGGTCCAAACAGCAGTTCAGCGTATCCACCCTTTTTGGAGTCCTTAGAGGGAGTGCTGGAGAGTGCCCCTTCTGGGGGCTCCCTCGTCCTCCTGGGTGACTTCAATGCTCACGTTGGCAATGACAGTGTGACCTGGAGAGGTGTGATTGGGAAGAACGGCCCCCCTGATCTGAACCCGAGTGGTGTTTTGTTATTGGACTTCTGTGCTTGTCTCAGATTGTCCATAACGAACACCTTGTTCAGACATAAAGGCGTCCACATGTGCACTTGGCACCAGGACGCCTTAGGCCGCAGATCGATGATCGACTTTGTGGTTGTGTCATCGGATTTGCGGCCGCATGTACTGGACACTCGGGTGAAGAGAGGGGCGGAGCTGTCAACTGATCACCACCTGGTGGTGAGTTGGCTCCGATGGTGGGGAAGGATGCCGGACAGACCTGGCAGGCCCAAACGTGTTGTGAGGGTCTGCTGGGAACGCCTGGCAGAGTCCCCTGTCAGAAGAAGCTTCAACTCACGCCTCCGGGAGAGCTTTGACCATGTCCCGGGGGAGGCGGGGGACATTGAGTCCGAGTGGACCGTGTTCCGTGCCTCCATTGTTGAGGCAGCTGACCGGTGCTGTGGCCGCAAGGTGGTTGGTGCCTGTCGTGGCGGCAATGCCCGAACCCGCTGGTGGACACCAGCGGTGAGGGATGCCGTCAAGCTGAAGAAGGAGTCGTATCGGGCCTTACTGGCCTGTGGGACTCCTGAGGCAGCAGATGGGTACCGGCGTGCCAAGCGGAGTGCAGCCACGGCGGTTGCCGAGGCAAAAACTCGGGCATGGGAAGAGTTCGGTGAGGCCATGGAGAACGACTTTCGGACGGCCTCGAAAAGGTTCTGGACCACCATCCGGCGTCTGAGGAGGGGAAAGCAGTGCACTGTCAACACTGTGTATAGTGGTGATGGTGTGCTGCTGACCTCAACTCGGGATGTTGTGGATCGGTGGAAGGAATACTTCGAGGACCTCCTCAATCCCACCAACACGCCTTCCAGTGAGGAAGTAGGGCCTGGGGACCTGGAGATGGGCTCTCGTATCTCCGGGGCTGAAGTTGCCGAGGTAGTTAAAAAACTCCTCGGTGGCAAGGCCCCGGGGGTGGATGAGACCCGCCCAGAGTCCCTTAAGGCTCTGGATGTTGTAGGGCTGTCGTGGTTGACTCGACTCTGCAACATCGCGTGGACATCGGGGGCAGTGCCGCTGGATTGGCAGACCGGGGTGGTAGTCCCTCTTTTTAAGAAGGGGGACCGGAGGGTGTGTTCCAACTATAGGGGGATCACACTCCTCAGCCTCCCTGGTAAGGTCTATTCAGGGGTACTGGAGAGGAGGGTCCGCCGGATAGTCGAACCTCGGATTCAGGAGGAGCAATGTGGTTTTCGTCCTGGGCGTGGAACAGTGGACCAGCTCTACACCCTCAGCAGGGTCTTTGAGGGTGCATGGGAGTTTGCCCAACCAGTCCACATGTGTTTTGTGGACTTGGAGAAGGCATTCGACCGTGTCCCTCGGGGGGTCCTGTGGGGGGTCCTCCGAGAGTATGGGGTGTCGGGCCCGCTGATACGGGCTGTCCGCTCCCTGTACGATCGGTGCCAGAGTTTGGTCCGAATTGCTGGCAGTAAGTCGAACTCGTTTCCGGTGAGGGTTGGCCTCCGCCAGGGCTGCCCTTTGTCACCGATTCTGTTCATAATTTTTATGGACAGAATTTCGAGGTGCAGTCATGGTGTTGAGGGGATCTGGTTTGGTGACCTCAGGATCGCGTCTCTGCTTTTTGCGGATGATGTGGTCCTGTTGGCTTCATCGGCCCGTGACCTCCAACTATCACTGGATCGGTTCGCCGCCGCCTGTGAAGCGGCTGGGATGAGAATCAGCACCTCCAAATCCGAGGCCATGGTTCTCGACCGGAAAAAGGTGGAGTGCCTTCTCCGGGTAAAGGAGGAGATCCTGCCCCAAGTGGAGGAGTTTAAGTACCTCGGGGTCTTGTTCACGAGTGGGGGAAGAATGGAGCGGGAGATCGACAGGCGGATCGGTGTGGCGTCCACAGTAATGCGGACTCTGCACCGGTCCGTTGTGGTGAAGAGAGAGCTGAGCCGAAAGGCGAAGCTCTCGATTTACCGGTCGATCTTCGTTCCTACCCTCACCTATGGTCATGAGCTTTGGGTCATGACCGAAAGAACAAGATCACGGGTACAAGCGGCTGAAATGAGCTTCCTCCGTAGGGTGGCTGGGCTCTCCCTTAGAGATAGGGTGAGAAGCTCTGCCATCCGGGAGGAGCTCGGAGTAGAGTCGCTGCTGCTCCTCCGCGTTGAGAGGAGCCAGATGGGGTGGCTTGGGCATCTAGTCAGGATGCCCCCTGGACGCCTCCCTGGTGAGGTGTTCAGGGCATGTCCCTCCGGTAGGAGACCCCCGGGGAGACCCAGGACACGTTGGAGAGACTATGTCTCTCGACTGGCCTGGGAACGCCTGGGGATCCCTCCGGATGAGCTGGAGGAGGTGGCTGGGGAGAGGGAAGTCTGGGCTTCTCTCCTTAGGCTGCTACCCCCGCGACCCGACCCGGATAAGCGGTAGAGAATGGATGGATGGATGGATGGATGGATGGATGGGATACATTTTCATTGTTATGCTGATGACACTCAGCTTTATTTATCCATGAAACCAGAGGAGGAGACAGAGAAGTTAGTGAAGCTCCAGACCTGTCTTAAAGACATAAAGTCCTGGATGTCTTCAAATGTCCTCCTCCTTAACCCAGGAAAAACTGAGGTCATGGTGTTTGGTCCTGAACCTCTCAGGGATAGATTAGATCACATGATCACTCTAGATGGTATCTCATTAACATCTAGTCTCTCTGTGAGGAATCTAGGAGTAACTTTTGATCAAAATCTCTCCTTCAACACACACATTAAATTAGTCTCTAGAAGTGCCTTTTTTCACCTGAGGAACATCACAAAGATCAGGAAGCTACTGACGATGACGATGAAAAGTTAGTCCATGCATTTGTTACTTCTAGGCTGGACTATTGTAATTTTTTATTTTTAGGGTGTCCAAACAACTCTTTAAGAAGCCTCCAGTTGATCAAAAATGCTGTTCTGACAGGTATTGACAAATGAGATCACATAACTCCTGTAATGGCGTCGCTTCATTGGCTGCCCGTTAAATTTAGAATAATTTTTAAAACCCTTCTTTTGACCTACAAGGTCCTCAGAGGCCTAGCTCCATCCTACCTGGAGGAGCTAGTGATACCTTATCAGCTCAATAGACCGCTCCTCTCTCAGAATGCTGGTCTACTTGTGGTTCCCAGAGTTTCTAGGAGTAGAATGGGGGGCCGAGCATTTAGCTACCAGGCCCCCCTGCTATGGAACCAGCTCCCTGTCCAGGTACGGGAGGCTGACTCCATCGCCACTTTCAAGATCAGACTTAAAACATACCTCTTTGAAAAAGCTTATTGTTGTTAATTCTGTAGTTCCAGTTACTATCATAGACAGACAAATTATCATACTTAGGGGGTCGTCTAATCATGAGATTAACATCTTAGCTATGCTGTTATAGGCCAAGGCTGCCGGGGTCTGGAAACATGATCACCTGACAGGCCTCTGTCACCCCACTGGGTCATGGTTTCCTCTCCTCTCCTCTCCTCCTCCTCATCAAGCACACTAGTTATGCTGATTCTTGTGTAGTTTTTCTGCTTCTCTCCCCTCCCCCGCTTCTCTATTCATTTACAGGTATCGCCGCCTTCGGAGATGCATGACGACCTCCGGCCCCGATGACCCGCTGTATAAATAGTGTATTTTTGTGTGTGTTTCTGTACTCTGTGCCCGTCCTCTCCTCTCCTCTTCTCTTCTCTCCTCTCCTTCTCCCGCTCCTCTTCTTCTCCCTCTCCCTCTTCTCTCCCTCTCCCCCTCCATCTCCTTCTCCCCCCCCTCTCCTTCTCCCCTCCCTCTCCCCTCCCTCTCCTCTCCTTCTCCCTCTTCTCTCCTCTCCTTCTCCTTCTTCTCTCCTCTCCTTCTCCTCTCTTCTCCTCTCCTTCTCCCTCTCCTCTCCCCTCCCTCTCCTTCTCCCCCTCCCCCCTCCTTCTCCCTCTCCCCACCCCCCCTCCTTCTCCCTCTCCCTCTCCTTCTCCTTCTCCTTCTCCTTCTCCTTCTCCTTCTCCTTCTCCTTCTCCTTCTCCTCTCCTCTCCTCTCCTCTCCTCTCCTCTAGGGGTGGGAAAGTGAAGCCTCATGAAGCACTGAGGCTTTCCTAACAATTGTGTCGAAAAAGATTCAAAGCTTCGAGACTTCAGTGACGGTGACATCTGGTGGACAACTGAAGCCATAGCAACCTCCAAAGAGCACGACTGAAGCACTGGCACTGTTTCAATCCCATGACACTAATAAAAGTTCATTGTGTGCTCATCCAGGGGTTTTGTTCATTCATACCAAATAATGATTATATCGTCTTTACAATAAAATATGCAGATGCTCCCCCCCTTACTCTAAAACACATTCAAGATTAACCCAAAGAATAAATGCAAATTATATTAAGGGTTCAGTGTTGGTTAAGGGTTCATTGAACACTTTGAGAATTATTTAAAAACTACTAAAAGTCCCTAACAGGATTAGAGATCCTTCCTACTTTGCAAATCATCATGGTGTTTGAATTCAGAAACATTATTTTTGTGTGTGTGAAGTGTTTTTAAGGAAAACCTTTAAAGATAATAGTTTGTCCTTTGTCATATGTTTGATTTGGAATGATTTTTCACAGAAGCAGAAAAGTTATTTGTCCTCAGAAACTCTAGAACATCGCTTATTGGTGTACTCGCCATGAAACTTGCCAAAATACTCTAACTCTCACTCTCCAAATCTCTATCTCCTCACAACCCAACAATTTTGAAGCATATTAATGCATCTTATATAGCTGATATGCCATCAAACCACTCAAATCTGTCTCAGAATGCATTGAAACGCCATGAGCCAATGACACACACTGAAAGGCTGAGCCATTGAAAGGCTTCGAAACATTTTGAAGCAATGAAGCGCGAAGCGAAACAGTGATGACGTTCGAAGCTTTTCGAATCACTCCGCTTCGGGAAGAGTGACACAAGCTCCGAAGCCTCGGTATCATTTGCCCATCACTACTCTCCTCTCTCTTTACCCAGCCAGCCATCAGCAGGAGGGTCCCCCTACATGAGCCTGGTCCTACTCAAGGTTTCTTCCTGTTAAAGGGGAGTCCTTGCCACTGTTGCTTTTCTGGGGTTAGGCCCTGGGATTCTGGAAAGCGCCTTGAAACAATTTTGATTGTATAAGACGCTATATAAATAAAGAGTGATTTGATTTGATCTTATGAACCCTGTTCAATTCATATTAACAATATTAGCCAACAATATCAGTTTTGCAGGTATTGTGAATTGTACGATCTGAAATCTTATTGTCTTTTTCCAAAATGAGTGTCAAGCTGTGGATTCAAGTTGTGTTGATTACTGCGGCCCTGTTGAATTTTTCTCCCGCTGCTTTTACTGATGGTTGCGTCTACATCTATTCCCGCTAACGTTACCCTATAAAACTAATGTTGCATCATTTTTTTCAACATTTTAATTAACATTCTGACAAAAACAAATGCAGAATGCAAGTGGCCTGAATTTAGCCCTTTTGACACAGCATAGGTTATTAAGTAATGACTAATTCAAACCTTTCATTTGAGAGCAAAGTGCAAGCCAACATAAACATGAACTCATATCTCATGTATTTAATAGCCATTTAAGATGCACAGAGCAAAAAAGTATAGTTGTGAAACTGGTAAAGGTACTGCACGTGCACATACATTACAGAGTGCAACACATGCTTGCATTTAAGTTAAGAACGTGAGGCAAGGGTTAGACTAGGTTACACTGGGTTATCCTGGACTAGAATGGGTTAGGCTGGGTAAACCTGGATTAAACTGGGTTAGACCAGTTACCTACCTTGAACTCTGAGCTCAGCAGATGAATAGATGGTGCCGTGTTTGTTTTCAGCCACGCACTGATACATCCCAGAATCCTCTAGGGCGAGGTTGCTGATTTTGAGGCGGGCTCCGTTTACCTCCACTCGGTCCTGGGGGGTGTCAGAGGGTCCAGTAACAAGATAGGTGGGAAAGTGACAGTGAAACTGAGCACGTTCATTTGTATTCATACATGTCTGTGCTGTTCAAGGAGCACAGATATTTTTTAAATGCTGCCTGAATGTTTACAAATGTGAACAGGTCTTCGTGACAGTAACAACCAGCTCATGCTGTTCTTAAGTGACTCCAATTAGAAGATTTTATCTTGAGCATTTCATTATCAGGTTGATCTCAATCTACAATATATTGTATATATTGTAGCAATAGTACTCTATTACTCGCTCTCCTGTATGAAGTAAAGTCATGCTACCTGCGTGCTGATTGACTGTCCATTGCGAAGCCAACGTACAGATGGTTTGGGTTTGCCAGCAGCGATGCAGCTCCAGAGCAGCTCTGAGCTGATTTCTACCTCCGAGTCACTCATCACCTGTAGCCACTGCGGCTGAGCTGAAACATTAAAACAGAATTTTTATGGACGTGGTTCAGAGGGGAGAGTCAATCCATCACATTCAGAAAATAACCCACAGGAGGGCATTAGAGCACTCTGAAATGCCTTTGCAGCATCTGTCAAGAAATTGCCGGTGAAATCAGTGTCAAGAGTCTCATTACCTTGCACACTGATGCGTCCCTGGTATGCATCACTTCCTTGAGAGTTGTATGCCTCACATTCGTAAATGCCCTCGTCATCGAAGGAGAGGTCTGGTAGTGTGAGGGTGGGACCCTCGACGCTGGAGCCCGATTTGGCCGGCAACAACCCATCAACCTTCCTCCACCTCAGCTTTGGGACCGGACTACCAGAACAAAGAGGTTGAGTTCAGGATTGAAACTGTGTGAGAGCAGCTGACTGATCTCAGAGAAAGAAACATACTTTCCATAGGCAAAACATTCCAGCTGGGCGGTTTGTCCAGCAAGTCTGTAGGTCTCAGCTGGGAAGCGAACTTTGATGCTCGGCGTTGATTTTCTTGGATTGGCTGAAATGAGATTTCACAAATGCTCAGATCAAATATACCGTCTTTAATGATTGTAGCAGGAACACATATCCATCTCTCAGCTAGGGTACTTCAGAGGTACCAATGTTGGAGAATAGACTGCTTATTTGTTTCTTCAGGAAAGCATCAGAGATGTTGGTACCATCAGAGAGAACAGTGAGCTGGTTGGGCCTGCTGAAGGTGCTTTTGCTGCTGATGTCCATGTTAATGGTTGTAAAGCAGAAGTAATTGCCAGTGTCATTCTGCTCAGCTTTGGCCAGGTATAAGTTCCCCGTCACCTGTGACACAAACCAGCGACCATCACTCTTCTCATTCTTGAGGAAGTTTGGGAATTCGTTGATGAACCAGCGGTAGGACAGAGCTGGAGGGGTGGAGAGGGGTTATTGATTTATTCATCTCTAGTTACACAGGCTCGGATGGTTGATAGTGTGAATACCTGGGTAATGTGGAGGAGGTCTGCAGGCCAGGAAGGTTCCTGCTCCTTCATACGCTGTCTGAGGGCTCCTGCTATCAGTAGGGAAGTCGTTCAGATCTGCAAAGAGAACAGAGAAGATGCAGAGAACATGGTGGGAGAAAAAAGGAACCAGCCAGAATATTGTCCCACTCACACCCAAACTTGACAGAGGCAGCTTTGCTGACGATGGTGCCACAGCGGTTGATGGCCAAACACTGATAAGAACCCGTATCTCGAACTGATTCGGGACTACTGATGACCAGACTTCCAGCAACCAGGGTGTAGCGCAGATCCAGGCCTAGCGGGACCTCTGTGCCATTCACCAGCCACCTGGAACACATGGAGGAATTTACTAATGAATCAGAGGAACAACATGATCAATCAAACAGACGTGATCCTGGTGCTACGGTAGGACTTGTTAAAGTTTGTCTCTATTTTGGCTCTTCTTGGCTCCTGGATAAAGTATCTGAAGTGTAACTACTGCTGACAAAAGTTGTAACTTCCTGTGGTGTAACTTTGGTCAGGTACCTGTAGGAGGCTGCTGGGCTGGCTCGGGCCTGGCAGCTGAGGATCACTTTGCCTTCAGTGAGGCCTTCTGGGTAAATCAAACTGCTTGGCTGTTCTTCAAACACGGGCCCGCTGTCATGACCCGACACACACACATCTCCACCTGCGAGGAAACACACATTTGACATTCAATGAGCGAAAAAGACAGTCAGTCAAAAACATTAGCTGCATACAATGGCTAATTTTAGCATGTTAGCATGAGTGTATGTGTGTGGTTATTTGTGTGTGTGTGACTGTGGTTGTGTGCGTGTGTATGTGTGCGTGTGGTAGAGTCTGTGTGTGTGTATGTGAGACTGTGGTTGTTTGTGCATGCACACGTGTTTCTGTGTTTGTGTCTACCTGCAGCCACCAGGATCATGGAGCTAAGCAGCAGAAGACACATTAGGTTCTCCATTGTCTCTCAGCTGGATGAGATCCTGAAGACAAAGATTAGAATATCTGAACAGTTTTATGAAAACTTTTAATTCCCAGCAGATGCCACGCAGCTTGTGGCCACAAGGTGGAATTCCGCCCCCAAGAGTGTGATGATAATGACGATGAGGTTGTTGAAGGCTGTGGCCTGTTGACCCACCAGTCCTGCATCAGGGGGTCAGGGTTACAGGTTTGCCCTCAGGCCTCCTCTATCAGTCACAGTCACCCCAGTGCACAACTGGGATGCACAACTGTTCACCATCATGCACAATAAACAAGCACGATCTAGGTAAAAGCTCAATTAACATCTACACACACACAAGCAGGTTGTCTGGTGTATATCACCATAGTAACTTGACTATCGGGCTACAGTAGCAACTGTTGATGTTCCTGCAGTTATATCTCCACACTTCAGAGATCTGACAGCTAAAACCACCTCATGATTTGAAAGAATCAGAAGAACCATCTGAAAGTAGCTTCAGAATCTTCAGCAGGGCCTCCCTCCCTCCAGACCCCACATGCCGCAGATCAAAAACATGACCAAGAGATAAATAACTGATGTGACTGTATCCAAAACTATGACCAATTCTGGAGCCATCATGCTAAACTCAAGTGGCTGGTTCTGGGCTCTTGGACCAGCTGATGGAGGCAGGACGACATCAACGCTTAAGGAACTGTCCACTGAAAACTGAGGCTCCATCCACTATGCCACGAAGAATACGTCACAGAGAACCCGACACACGTGACAAGCTGGAGGACTTCCACGATCTGAGCGCTTGCATGCACCCCCTGCTGATGAGAAGAGTGAGTGCACTTATGTCCACCTGGGCTTGTTTATGAAACATTAACACACAAGCTGTTAGCTTAGCTAAATCTTAGCTAATATTTCCTCTTCAAAACGTCACACAGTGATGATGTCTTATTTGTATCGGCACTGAAATACAGGCAGGATCACTCCTGTGGGGGAAAAAATTATGAGAATTCTGATTTAGATTCCCTGAAATCCTAAAAGAAGCTTTTGAATTTGGAGACTCTGAAACAGCTTTGATGTAAAGCCGACTACTGAATAACAGAAATGATTTTGTTGTTTCACTCAAAAACATTGGAACCGTCTTTCAAAGCATTTCCACATACAGTGTATGTGATCTTGCCTGGTCCGGGCAGGACTCTTTAGTTCCGGTTCTGCAGAGGCAATGAGACCTTATTGGACGGAAATCACGCCAGTTTTGCAGAAAAGGCCTGAGATGATGTCACTGCACTAAAATCGCGCTAACAAGAAGGTTCGCGCACACGAACTCGCGCGTTTTATCATCTGCAGAGAACGCGTGAAGTCGTGTAGGATGAAGGTTATTTTACCGGGGTGTTGATGAAGAGGATGCAGACGCTTCCGGTGATCTCTTCCTCCCTCTGATCTCCTCTGTTTACCTCCTTCCTCTGAGCCGCTTTCTCTCCTCCCTCCCTCCGCCTCCCTACCTTCTTTGGTCGCCCCCCGCAGCGTCGAGCAACTTCCGGAGATGCCGTTAGAAAACAAAAGCACCAAGTCTCCCCTTGGTCCGGTTTCTTCTTCTCTCAAATCAGCTAAAAATCAGAAAAGCTGCGCTTCTGGGGTCACTGTCTACTGTCAGGATCAGGCTCTACTGGATTAGGATCTGCTGGATCCAGATCTACTCAGACACCAGGAACAATGACAGAAGCAAGTCCATGTTTTCATATGATGGATGGATGGATGGATGGATGGATGGATGGATGGATGGATGGATGGCTGGATGGATGGATGGATGGATGGATGGATGGATGGATGGATGGATGGCTGGATGGATGGATGATGACAGATCAGGTAAATCTCTCTATGCTTTGTTCTATAGGAGCTTTTATTCTGAAGGTTGGGAGCTCTGTTGTCTCCTTTTGTTGCCTGGAGGTGGCAGGTGGTGCCCCCCCCCCCCCCCCCCCCCCTCCCCGGTGACCCCCCCCCCCCCCCCCCCATCGTCACAATGGTGTGGAAATGACTTATTCCAAGACTTCTTGCAGCTGAAGAGTCAGATCTTGTTCTTCATTAAAATGCTACTTGTGCTAAAAGCTGTTTAAACTTAGCATCACATATCTCAGAAACAATCATTCACATGTTCGTCAGTTCTAAAAAGTGCAAATACTTTCGTTCAAACAGCTAAATATGCTAATCATTTAGTTTGTCCACAGCACAGGAACCAGGAAGTGAAAAGTCAGATGACTGACCCCAAAGAACTGCTGCTTCCTCACATGTGGAGCACCTCAGGGTTCTTGTCCTCTACCTCTACCTAGTGCTGCTGCTGATGGGCCCAGTCAGGTTGCCAGTGACACCAGTAGACACTCTCAGTCAGATTTTAACCCAGCTGCTCCACCCAGCTCTGCAGATCTTTGTTGGTTGAGACCACCAACATCCGGCTGATCACTTCCTGTTTTTTAAAACTTTATTAATGTGGCAGGGCGAAGAAAGACTCCAGAAACGCTTTTTGTCATTTCTCTATTTGAATGCCAAAATCAAAAAGAATGAAAACTAAAAGTGCGGGACATAAGGGCGCGGAACATTCCCCCCCCCCCGCATAAGCTTCCTGGGTGAGAGGTACCTGCGTTCCTGCCACATATATTTTACAATTTCGTCTCATTCTTGTATCTTTTGTTGTCATTTTCATTCTTGTTTCTTTGGTTTTTATTGTTTTACTCACTTCATTAGCTTGGATTTTGTTTTGTTAACTGTCACTGTTTGCCATCTCAGTTAGCACTCTCTTTTAGCTTTTCTGTTTAGCTGTTTCTATTATCTGTCTGTTTACTGGCCTCCAGTTCATCTATTTAGGGTCTTTAAAATCCTGCTCTTTACCATCAGATCCTTCCATAATCTTGCTCCCTGTCACCTCACAGAAACCGCCACACCGCTAGACTCAGAATGTTTAGTGGCTGGGGTCTCTCTGGTACTGTTTCTATTAGCTTTTCTTTCTACCATACCTTAATTATCTGTCATGAACTGAAGAAGCCTTCTGGATAGAAGGCGAAACGTCTTCAAGAGAAGAAACCCAGTCCAGTTGACAGAGAAAACTACCTTGGATATCTGTCTGAATCAAGGGAAAGAGACAAAGAAAAGGGGTTATGGTGTGTGGGGATGCTCATCACTAATGGCCCCCCACCCACCTGTCATATGAGCTGGGTCTCTGACAGCATCTGGACGCCACATAAATGTGTAGCTCATTGAAGCCAAAATCCCAAGAGGCAGGGGAGGGGGCAGGGGTGAGAGGAGGGGGGTAGCGTCATGGCAACATGACAGCAAGCTCAAATTAGCTACAGTTCCTCCAACAGTGAGTCTCTGCCTAATTGTTTCACCTCACACAGCTTCCATGGTCTCCCAGGCTAAACACATTAGCTTAAAGAGCAGAGCAGGAACAGGAAGTATAACTTTTTACAGGGGCAGCACTCATCTGGCTAACAGCGGCAATTATTTGGGGGTGTCCTCATTTACATACTCTCACGCGTGGGACACTATCACAATTGGCAGAACATGCAAATATGGAGACAACACAGCAACGGAAGTAACAGATGGAGAATGGATGTCGCCAGCAGGAAGACTATGGTGTTTTTATGATGTGAGGATGACACGAGAGAAAGGAATTGTAGAGATGAAGGAAGCTGATGGCCGGAGGAAAGAGAGCAGAAGTCTGGAGCCCAGAAAAACCATGCTGAGATGGCCCATGATGCATTGTATCCCAGCAGGGACTCAGTGGCAGAACAGACCAAGGAAGTATGCAGAGAAGATTACTCCCAGAAAAAATATTTAAACTGTCTTTATCTGGAACCTTTCAAGGAACGTAGATGTAACCCCATGACAGAATGTGATCTTCATGCTACATAAGGAAAGAAAAGCACGAGATCAGACCAGGCATGGTGAGAGACCTCACCAAATCAGCACAAGAGGCCAGGTCATGGTGTGCCTATCCAAATTGTGGCCACATCACATCCTTGCTGATGTTTATCAGAAATCTTGGAATGACCTTTGACTTGCATCTGTCCTCTAACTCTCATTTTAAAGGATCCAGGAGCAGCTTTCAAAGATCAGATCAGACTGACTCAGAACAAGGCTGAGAGCTCCTCCAGCATCTGCTCTTCCACGTTGGACTGTTAGATTCAAAAGGTCAGAAGAATTCTGTTCGAACCTCCAGCTGATCCAGAATGCTGCACCCACAGAGGTCACATGACTGTGCTGGCTTCTCTTCATTGGCTGCCCATTAAATCCAGAACAAACTTTAAAATCTTTCTCCTGACCTTTGAGGTCCTCAGAGGTGCAGGTCCATCATATCTGGAGAAGTTGACAGCACCAGATCACCCCAGTAGAGTGCTCCAGTCTCAGAGAACAGGGTTTACTGCTGGTTCCAGAACCTTTAGCAGTAGAACGGGGGGCCAAGCCTTTAACTATTGGGCCCCCTGAGGGACCAGCTCCCTGTTCAGTTATGGGAGGATGAGGAGAATAAAAACCTAACTCTGTGAGAAGGTTCTAAGTCACTAATTCCATAGCTACAGCCATTATGCTAAGCTAATGCTAATACTTAGAGCAGGAGCAGCTAACCTTTAGCATCATCTTAGCTATTATGCTACAGAACATATTCTGACTCTTAAATGTTTCTTATAATGACACCTCATTCTCAAATAAAAGAAATAACAACCATTGTGTCTCATGACTCTACAGTCAGTAGCTCAGGACAGCCCACACTCTCGAAGGTCATTCAGCTGCTGTCTGTTTCTTTTGTTCAGCTTTAGGATGGTTCTACATCTTCATCAGAGCCCATTTGTGTTGAATTAAATGGACTGGACATGGTTTTAAAGACATAACTCATAGAGAATATCAGGGTAGAAATGAGATCATGAGGTCCAAAAGAACTTCCTGAAAGACGGAGGTGTAGCACGACACATATCTGAACAAGGCTAGAACAAAAGGTCTGCTTCATTTAATGTCTCACAGGAAGGAAGTTTGGGTCCACAAGGACTCTTCCTACAGATGGGTGTCTGAACAAACTGAACAGTTGGGAGAGAGAAACTTTATTCTGGCTGTGGCTCAGGTCCACCTGCAAACTGCATTTGTTTGGCATGGGTCGCACACTTGGCATCCACAACAGCAGGAGGAGTTGTGGGTGGAGCTAGACACATGTGCTTTGATTGGCTAACAGAGAATCACCTGCACCACTAGTCTGTGCTAGCAGCCTTCACAAGCTACGTTCACACCAAACATCAAAGGATGTGAGCGCAAGCCGGGCAGCACGAATTGTGCAATAGTGAAATTTGGTGCTGTTGGGGAGAAAGTGTTCAGTTTTCTTCCCGTGCTGTTGCCATCAGAGGAATGAGACGGAAGCTTCAGTTTACTTGCTGCAAGGGCAACCACACGTCTGCAGTGTGGGCTACAAGTGTGGGCCCTGGTGAGGTTTATTCTTATACTAGCACACGAACATGTAAGATTACAATAAGCGTAAGTGTAAGAGTCATATGATAAAGCATAAGCGTCACATGATAAAACAAGCATGATATATACAAAAGGAACATATAAGAAAATGGGGGATGGAGTGTCACAGGATGTTCAGGTCGTCCCCTGCTATCCCGAGGTGATAGAACATCAGCTAAAGTAGGTCAGGGTTCTGGTCAGGAGTGATAATAAGTAGTTACAGCATTTTTATATGAACAGTTTGAACCTAACAGGTGCTTTGCCTGATTCACCTGGAACTTCTGATATTCGCCTCTTCAGACCAACCTCACTTGTGTGTGAGTGTGTGTTAACAACCAGCCGGCCACCAGAGGACGCTCAGGCAGCGCATGAGCAAGACAGGTTGAAGAGATACGGTAATGAGCATTATGTACACACCTTCGTCATGGATAACACACAAAGAAATGCTGACAATGCAGCTTTTAAGTTAAATGCTAACGATCAAGAGCTGGTTGGCATGTTACTGGAATGTCATTTTACTGCTGTGTTACAAAAAAGTTTGGAAAAAAGCCGGTATGGCTATTTCATTTTACTGATGCATTACTTCTGTGTTGCGAGCATGTTTAGTAATTAAACATATAAAGTAATCTTGCTGTGAACCATAAAGATCTCATGTTTCAAGGTGGCCACCTGCAGCTTATAGTCAGGTGTGGCTTTATTGTGTACTTTTTCTTAAATTTTATGAAATGTGGGTGGTGTGGCTTATAGTCAGGTGTGGCTTTATTGTGTACTTTTTCTTAAATTTTATGAAATGTGGGTGGTGTGGCTTATAGTCAGGTGCGATCTATTGATGATTGGTGGAACATTTACTTGTGAAGTCCAAAACATTTGTCCTCCTTCATTTGTCAGAGAAAATAAAGAAGAGATGAGTCAGCAGGAGGTAAAGAAAGAGATAGCTTTACTATAAAGAAGGCGTCACTAGCAGATCTTGCAACATCTCATCGTACACGCATACATGTGGAATATACTTTATGCTAATGTCAGTTGAGTATGTACTTTACAAAAGCTGTTAGTTGTTGAAGCGAGACGTGGCCACCATGTCCTTTCACACAGTCAAAACCAGATGCTTGTGAGAATAGAAAAAGCCAAACAGTATGAGACTTCCCCGGTCAGTGGAGGAAGAGGAAGTCAGGGAACACCTGATGGAACGAGGCTGTCTCAACTTTACGTTGACCTCCTTCATCTCTCTCAGTGCAGGATTAAAACTAACAACCTCAAACATAACAGTAACACTGAAGCAAAATTAGGGGAGTGAAACCTAATGTTTCAAAATGGCCGCCTGCCAAGCTGACGCTTCATTTAGCTCTGCCCCTTAACATTAGGTTGCGGCTCACAAGCATGCATGATGCTATCAGTCTGCATCTGTCCTATTCTTAAAACTGAAACTTCCATCCGGGTTTTGTGTGTGTGTGTGTGTGTGAGAGAGAATCTCGGATCTGGTTTTAATAAAGCTTTTCTATGGGGGAAAAAACCCCAGTTTAAATCATTTAAATATTTACAAACAGCTTATAATCATGACAACATGTAAACATGTACAAGGTTTATGTGAAATAATTATAAACAATATTAATTTTCTGTTCTGACATAAATGTGAAGAAGACGAGGATGAGGCGAGATGAAGGAGAGCAGGCAAACGTCAGGTTTCATCCCTCCAATCACGTGACCACGTTTATTGTAGAGGGGCAGCAGAGAAAGGATCATCAATTAGTCCTAAACGCATGTTACCGATGACATGCACGGCCACTATTCATTAAGGTGTTGCAGTAATGGGCCCCCTGCTGTGCATGAGCTTCACCTGTCAGACTGCGTTCAAGTCCCCAAGAAGAGAACTGCAGCAGGCATTAGCTTTCATGCTAATTGGGGACTGGGCCCAAGCAGAACTAGCCATCCCAAAGTAACAATGCTCACCTTAAAATAACTGGGCTGGGCTTTAGCGGCGGCCATTTTGAACATTGAATGGGGCGATACGGCGCGGTAAATGGGGCCTCGAATCAGAGGGCGGAGCATGGGGTCGGCAGGCGCTTGAAGCCAACAAAAGCACAGAAATGAGTTTCACCAACTGCACTCAAAAATAAACGGATGAGGCGGGAGTGCATAGTTTAGAGTGGCACTAGAAGGCGTACCGCGACTTACGAGATTCAGCCGCCTGGCACTGCGTCAAATATCAATATGATAAACACGTCTGTGGACATCCTGCTGATCAAGGGTAGAAATGTGTGCGTCAAATCTGATGCTACGTTGAGGTTTGAAGGTACTGATGCTTAAGGTGTTTTAGTAGCAGAAACAAACTGATTCCTCCATTTGGTGACGGCGGAAAACTGGCGTGGTCTACTTGTCAGACTGCCGCCACCAAGGCTGAGAAAGGTCAAAGGCGGGGATGGATTAAAGGCTTGTAGTTGGATTGGGCTCCTGCGTTCCTTCGTCCATGGAGGGAAATCTACAGACGTCCTGCCGTTCTTTGATCCATGTGTTTCTGACATTAATAAACTCGTGTGTGTGCCCGTGTGTCTTTACATGCGCGCCCCATGACAAGGCCACAGTGTTACGCCAGCGAGTAAATGGCGTTGACAGGGGAGGTGGCCTCAGAGCTCTCGTTGCCCTCCGTCTCGTCTTTGTCTTTCTTCACTGTGTACTGGCCAATGAAGGAGCCGTCCTCGTTGAACTGTCCATCGCCACCCTCCCCGTAGTCCACCAGACTATCGTCGCTCTCCTTCACATTAGCATCCAGCGACGTTTGGCTGCCCTGCAGAGGCTTGTTGTCCTCGTCGCTGCTGTGGAGGACAAATTCACATATTTAACACTAAAGTTCATAAACACATCAAGCAAAAAGATCTTGAGAACATCTTCGGAGAACACATCAACATTAAATCAAAGACGATGGAAGATGTAACAACACTTTTAATCAGGTTTCTAAAAATGAACATTGAATCATAGACCTGATCAGTTGATGCTTAAACCTGTTGAATAGTTCAGTGATTTCCAGATTGAGCTGAAATCTTCACGTGTTTTTATACTTTTGATCCAAAACACGTAGAGACTTTAGAAACCTGAGGAAGCGTCAGCATCAGTGCCTGAACAACACCACTTCTCGACAGTTTTTATATAAGTAAAAATATATTAAAATACACATTATAAAATTTACAATCAAAGCAACATAGAAAACAAACCAGAGAAAAATGAATAAGTAAACAGAAATCGAGAAATAAATCATGTGAAAATAAAGCGATGTGACATGGTTCAATTGTACCTTTACCATGATAAAGTTGTGAAATAAACACCAAAGTACAATAAATATCAACCTTTACATTTGTATTTGCAACATTTGGAGAAAAATAAAATGAAATTAAATAGTACCGGTAATTGTTGTCTTTTTTATTGCAACCATAAAAGTTAAACAGGACATGTTGGCAATAAAATAGGAAAACTTCACATTAACATGACAATATTTTTTTTACCTGCCTAGAAATAACTGAAATAAGAAATAATAAAAGTCCTTCTTTAATGAAGAGCTGACTGATTTGATTTCTTGTATGAGAGTTTACCTCAGCAGAGAGACTCAGTGATGGACAGAAGTGTCCACAGAAGTTCATCCTTAAAGAAGTGATTTTGCTGGTCAGTTTATTAATATATTACAATATCAATATTAATGGCATATTAATATAACCTGCATGTTTGTCAATGCTGTTATAATACACATATCATTGTGCTGATATTTAGAATTTCTCACGGAAGCAGTCAGTGAAGCATTGGTTTTTCTTTCTCTTATATTGACAAGAAAGGATTAAAAACAACTTGGGCTAAAGTGCATTAAAGTATCCAACAGAAGCTAAGTGGCAGGAGTGTCCTCAAGTGTCCTAAAGTGTGAGCTTCATGCCAGCATGACAGAAGCATACTGCTTTCTCCTCTAAACCTTTTCTGTGGCATAAATCCATTCCTGGCTTAAGAGGTCATATGATGGCCCCGCCCCTCTTTGTTTGCTTTGCAATGCATGTTTCCCTTACCGCCATCTGCTGGCGGTTGACACTTAACCACATCTCCTTAACCACATCTTAAACGTGTCTCCTCAGACTTTAGCTGATCTGAGAATAGCAGCCTAGTTACTTTGATCTTTTACGCTTTGACTAAAAAGAATCATTAAAAAAAGTCATCATGAGAAAAGAGTAACTAAACCTACAGCACTGACAAGCCAAAGATGACTGAAAGACTGGAGGAGGGGGAGTGAAATACTAGTGGAGGGGGGGACTGAAAGACTGGAGGAGGGGGAGTGAAATACTAGTGGAGGGGGGGGGACTGAAACACTAGTGGAGGGGGACTGAAAGACTGGAGGAGGGGAAGAGAAATACTAGTGGAGGGGGACTGAAAGACTGGAGGAGGGGGAGTCAAATACTAGCAGAGGGGGGGACTGAAAGACTGGTGGAGGGAAACTGAAAGACTGGAGGAGGGGGAGTGGAATACTAGCAAAGGGGGGGACTGAAACACTGGAGGTGGGGGAGTGCAATAGTGGAGGGGGGGACTGAAACACTGGTGGAGGGAGACTGAAACACTGGTGGAGGGGGAGAGAAATGCTAGTGGAGGGGGACTAAAAGACTGGAGGAGGGGGAGAGAAATACTAGTGGAGGAGGGGACTGAAAGATTGGTGGAGGGGGACTGAGAAACTGCTCGAAGGAAACTGGAAATATTGATGCATATGTTGTACATGTGCTACGTCCCTGATGAGTGGTGAGCTCCATTTCTAGTTCTGTTTCTCCCATCAACTGGCCCTTGATTCAGGCAAGATCCTTTTGCCATCGGATACCCACAGAGTATAATGGATAAGAAGTTGGCCCCTAAGCTAGGAATCTTGAGACAATCCAGTTCCTGCTTCTTCCTTGGGCTCATCTGCAGATTGATTTTGTGTTTTCTTTGGATCCATTGACATAACCTGTACCTTGACTGGTCCACTAGAGCAAAAGACACTTCCACTATTCCGCTTTAGACACGCCCACCCCAAATCTCTGACCAATCACATAAGCATTCGTCACCAACACTGTTGTCACAGCGTTCAGCTCACCTGATTGGTTAATAGTGACACGTCAGTTATCAACAGTCAGGAGCAGGAAACTGTAAAAGTGACTTAAGAGGCCAAAAAGGCCCTTTTAAGGTGTACATCTGCTAAGCTGAGTTACCGGTAATTAACAAACCATATTTAACAGTCTCAATGTTTAGTGTTGCATCTGGTGGACAAGGATTGGGGTATAGCTGTAAAAGTAGAATTAGACTGGCCAGTGATGATTGTAGTTTCACACTGTAATGTTGAACTCGCATTAGTATGTTTAGCAAATGTCAGCTTAATCGGGTGTTAGTCAAACAGACTTGTTGATCAGGCGGAAGAATATCTGATCATCCGTTGGACCTGGAAAGAGCACAGAGCACATCACTGACAGAACATGAAAACTACAGTATTGAAGAGACAGCACACACACTGTAGTACCCTGTGCATGCACTGACCAGAATCAGAATACAGAAATGTTGAGGACACCCGGGGCACACCTAAACGCATCAGGTGATCAGGTCATATGAACGACCATCCCTGTTTGTGTGGTGCAGCCAGAAAAAAATATGAACAGCAGCTGCTCAACTTACTGGTAATCAAAAGATCCATCCTGGTCTTTCTGATCCACTGGGCCCAGTGGAAGATCCTTTTTTTCACGCACTATGGAGAAGGAAAGTAGCATTAAACTGCATCTCAAACAAACTTTAAGGATGTAACCTGCCTCAGATCTCAGAATCTAGACATATGGGGAATGTTCACTGTACTTCCTGAAAAACAATGTAAAGGGCCATCTGACAGAAATACTTAGTCTCCAGGGTAGGGGTCTGCCATAGTCTACCGTCTCCCACCATAGCCTAGAATCTCTTACCATAACGCACCATCTCCCACCACAGTCTACTTTATTCTATCCTCTACATCTTTTCCAGACTCTCATCAGCCAATCAGGACTATCCAGCCAGACTATCCTTAGACAGTGCTAACGCCACAAAGGGTCAGACAGAAGGCGAGACCACAAGACCACAGATCTTAAAAAGCATTTACATTTTCTCAACATTGGGGGTGAAAGTCCACGATGTAAAAAATTGACCAACTTCAACAAATATGCAGTAAGCAGCCCCAATGCCTACAACTTCCTGACTTTAGCACCCTCAGCTAGCATGTTTAATTCCTTGTACTAAATGGTATAGGCAGTTTTAAGCACCCGCTGTCTGCGTTTGATTAGTTATTGACGATCTGTGTCAGACAGTCTATAAGTGCAGAGAACAGCCTTTATTTTACTTGGTCAGTGGATGTTAGTTAGCTGTTAGCATCACATTAAGACACCCACCTAAATATTCTGCCAATGTGGCTGGGCAACCTCCAGCTACACATCCCACAAACTGTAAAAGATTTGCAGGACTCAGTTTGAAACACCAGATAGTCAAGCTCTAAATACTAAGATACTCCTGAGGTCCAAACTGAACCAGGTCCAAAACTGGATCATGAGGTTTATAACTAAATCAATGGAACCTTGTCTTAATGTAAAAAGTTCTGTTGGTATGAAAGAGTATCTTCTTACTTACCAGGGTATTTACCACCACGGCTCCTCTTGATAAAGCAGACAATGAGCAGGATGAGGATGATGAGGGCAATGGCGCACATCAAACCGATGAACCAGCCCTGAGTCGCGATATCGACCTGGTCTATGTAGGCTAGAGACACAGAAGACAAACCAGTTTGTCCCATCATATTTGTACATAAGATCAGGAGGACAACCCAATCCCAACTGTAGACACTTTTACTAGATTGATAAACTGCAAAAGTCCTGATCAGGTGAGGACCTTCAGCTGACTGCAGTGCTCAACCCTCCTCACTAGGTGTCACGTGATTCTGCAGGTCGGGAACTACAAATGACATTACAATCACAATACACACTGAAGAGGCATGACACATCATACTAGCAGGTGTGGTATCACAAATAACACAGAAGGGAAGAGGTAATATGTGAAATAGCATATTTTCATGTGTCGCTTGAGTTTCATTAAAATACACCTACATTGACTGAGTTCCATTTCAGCTTACAGCACAGCCACAAAGCTTTTAAAAAGTTAGCCAATGCCTACACGCTAGGCTCAAGTCAAGGAGCTAAACATCTGTGAGGCAGAGGGATGAACAAACAGCGCATCAAAAATCGCAGCCATTTAGGCTCACAGGCTCCCAGTGGGGCCCACCTGATGGTGACACCTGGCCAGGTGAGGAAGTGTCTCACCTGGTTTAGTCTTAAAGCTGATAGATTTGCTGCTGATGCTGTTGAGCTCATGGGAGTAAACCCTCAGGTGGTACATGGCACCTGCGATCAGATCCGCCACAGTAATGGGGGGCTGTTGTTTCACCGTTATGGCTTTCACTGTCTTGTTGCCTTGAAGACACAAGAAATTGGCCAATCACACTTGAGGGGTGTGGCCTGCAGTCCCTAATAAGGGTTGTGATGTTTTCTGAGAGCAGAATGTCAAATGAGACAGCTAACAATGCCACGCCCACCCATCAGAGATATTTACAAACCTAACAAATGACACATCATGCTTTATTTCCTCGTTATTTGCTCATTCAAAGACTTAAGATTAGAATCTGAGAAAACTCCATAAATGTTGAAAGATGGAGATGAAGGGCAGCTGTGGTTTCAAACGGGCAGAATGATTATCGGTTGTACCAGAGAGTTGCATGTAGGGTGGCTAGCATTGTTGTTCTCAATTATTAAAGGCTCACAATTTCCACCAGCTTAAAAATAATCAATCAATTAGCACGATCATGGCAACAACATGCATCTTTCCACTGGAAAGATGAGCCAGTCATGACATGGTCCAGCTATGACCTTGAGGATACAGTGACATGAAGTTGGTGACATCATGCACCATGCACCAGCGCCTGCTTTGATGTGGTGATCCAGAGGAGGTCATTCCAAAGCCATGCTATCAACGAAAAACTAGCCTCAAACCAGCCAAAGAAAAGGTCTAATGCACCTTTTGAAAAGGACATGCCGGCCATTCACACACAGCCCAAAACCAAATAGCTGTCGGGGTTTACGGTAGAAACACAAAGATGTTCAATCATGGTGTCTCCACAGTACCAAATTAATTTGAATTGTTCAAATAATAGATCAAGACAAAAATTCAAATACTCACAAATGGTCAACTATGCATGTAGAAACCAAGATCACGGAGAAACTAAGTCAAATTTCCTTTATCTTTTTTAGATTAAAAAGTCATTACTCTCTAATAATCTAAGGTAGCTTGTTTACAAAGAGGGTTGTTGACTGGTTAGAGGAATGTTGGCTCAGTAGAGCCAACTCTTGCCAAATACTGGCTGGTCAGGCTGCGTACACTGCGTTAGCATGTTGTATTTGCGTTTATATTACGTTTTTCAGGTGGTCAAATGAATTAACGATTCATGTTGCAAGTGACAAATGTCAGATTCTAAAGTTAAAGTAACTGCACACAACAGCAGAAGATTTACACAAGACTGAACATAGTAGAGGTCATGGGGGAAGTGCAGGGGGCTGACTTCTGCTTTCAGTCAGAGATTGATCTTAAAAACCAGGATGGGGTGAGGGAGGGGTTAGGGAGGCCATTAGATCATTCTCATCAGTCCCTTCTCTTCCTCCCATCAGACATCATTAACTATTTAAACTGCAGGCTGAGAACATGAAAAATACATGGACCCCTCAAACACCCTCCATCGTCCTGGCGCCCAGGGGTCAACACAAAACCAAGCAAATACGGACGAGTGGATGAGCAACCTTAGCACTGGCGGTTCAGCAAAAGCAGGCCGACGCGACGTGCAATGTTCACAATGCACACAGAAACAGACATGTGACGTGGAAGCATGACTGAGGGTCAGACAGACTTGGCCAGGACTAGAACCAGCATCCTCCTGTTCCCGCTATGTCTGCCCTCAGTCTCATTTATCTGCTCGTCCACGCTCGACCCACAGCCAAGTATGCTGCTAATTTGGAAATTTCAGCAGGGACTGAGAGAACAATGAGGGTACCACCCAGGGTCCCTTTGGTAGACGTTAGCTTCAGACTTGATGGTTCAAGTCTGGGTTCAGTTTGGTTCTTACTATCCAGTGTGAACTCGAGCACAAACTCGCTGCTGCCGGCCGGGAAGTTGTGTCTCCAGCTGACGTTAGCGTTGTTACTGTTGGGCTCCACCGTCACATTCCAGATCGCCCGCTCAGGGACCACTATATGGAGAGGATTGGTGAGGTTAGGGGTGAAAGATTAAAGGGCAGGGGGCAAAGTTACAAAAACCACACATAAGGCTTCTATCAGACTGCTGCAATGTCTTGATTCCACTGCAGTTAAATTACAGTCCACCAAAAACCAGACCTTAGACGTTCATGAGCAGAAAATTCCAGGGAATTCTTCAACTCATGAAACGCAGCTGTAAGGGTGTGTCTGCTTTAGAGTGGGCTGGCATTAGCTAAGTTGGGCTACTCAAAACATTAGCATTCTGAAAATCCATTAAAAACAGAAGTTGGGGGTCTCACTTCCTGACCAGGAGGAATGTTGCAGGCTGCATCCCGATATTCTGCAGTAATTCCCCACTCTCGCTACAGCAAGTGCAGCTTATTAGAATGCAGCCATGAGGAAGCATCCTGGTTTGTCAGGTGGGAGAAATTCATTTCTTATCCTTCAAATTCTGAAGGTGAAATCAAACACTAGGAAGCACCACAATAGGACAAGTACCCGACACTCTCTGAGTGGTTCGGCTGGTGGTGACCACAGGGCGAGCGGTGGGCGTGGTCACCTCAGCTGCACTTGTACTGCTGCTGCTGAGAGGAGGAGCTGTAGCTCTAGTGGCAGCAGGAGTAGTAGTGGTAGTGGTAGTAGCAGTGGTAGTGGTGGTGGTCGTGACAGTAGTGGACATAGTAGAAGTCACAGCTGTTGGAGTCGAGGTACTAATGGTTGTAGGAGCGATGGTAGAAGGAGGAGGAGCAAAAGGAGGAGGAGTCGGACTGAGCACCGAGGCCACCGAGGACTCAGTAAACTCGACTACAAGGGAGGAGTTAGAGAAGAGGAAAAGAGTTAAAGGCAACATCAAACAGGACATCACAAGCAGCACTCTGACTGAGACAACAGTGACACCATGAGGACGGAGGCTACTACTACAAATGAACAGGTTTGTTTTGAATCATGCACTTGGACACAGTGTAGCCATGACAACAGCAGGAAATTGTATGTAAACTTGACTGGTGAGGTGCAGGTGTGTTAGCACCAGAAGCTAATGGGAGGCCAGAGTGAGGAAACAGAAGAGCTGGGATTTACACTCCCGAGGACTTTTCTGACAGCCTAAAGCAACAGATGGATAGCAGAGGGGACAGGTGGACAGCAGAAGAGACAGAAGGATAGCAGAGGGGACAGGTGGACAGCAGAGGTGACAGGAGGATAGCAGAGGGGATGGGTGGACAGCAGAGGAGACAAAAAGACAGCCTGGATTTACAGTCCACATGACTTCTGATAGCTGGAAGTAACAGATGGACAGCAGAGGGGAAAGGAGGATAGCAGAGGGGACATGTGGACAGAAGAGAGGACAGGACAGCAGAGGGGACAGGTGGACAGCAGAGGAGACAAGAGGACAGCAGAGGGGACAGGTGGACAGCAGAGGAGGCAGGTGGACAGCAGAGGGGAAAGGAGGACACTTCAGGAGTGCATCCAATCATCTGACATCAAAGACCACAAACATTTTGTAGGATACCTGATGAATCTGATGGTAGCTGAGAGAATCACAGAGACAAACTGACTGACTGACGTCTGAAATCCTCGACATTGTCTGTTTGTGCCTCTCTGCTTGTCAGGGTTTCTGGGTTGTGTCGGTCGTTGTGCTGCAGGGGGTGGCGTGGGGCACAACTGGTGGCAGCTGGCCCTTGCTGGCGGGCGCACCTGTAGGCAATTTACATCGTGCTGCCTATTTAAGCAGGTTGCGCCTGCCTGTCAGTGCCAGGGTGTTCGGATTGTCTTGTGAGGGTGTCTGTTTGTCTCGCTTGTTGTGTGCTCCTGCTCCTGTGTCTCCTGGAGGGCCGCTCCAGCTTCGTGTCTCCTGGAGGGCCGCCCCTGTTCCCTGCGCCCTCCACAGCCCTGGAGGGCTGCCTTTGTGTTCCTTGTGTGCTCCGTGTTCTTTGTGTGCCCCCTCCCCCCTGTAAATAAAGCTTGTTTGACCATTTTACCACTGTGTCCTGGCCTGCGTTCAGGTCCTAGTCAACCCGTCCGTGACACTGCTGCCATCATGGAGGAAAGCTTACACTTGTGGGCGTGGTTTCTCACACATTGGGACGTCACATCTGCTCGTGATTTTTTACGGTCCTGAACTTGACTAAATCGTGATGTTTTGATGTTTGTTTGGTCTCCATAGCAACTATGGATCAGGTCAGGTTTAAAAGTAATGCACCTCCTCCCACTGCTGTGCTGCCCAATGGAGAGGAGTGCAGTTGCTGACGGAGGATAGAAAGACAGATGGACAGATGATTGTCATTCCTCATGATTACCTAAACCTGTAGCATCAGTAAAGTTCTCTGCCAACAGAAGAGAGGACAAGTGAAGGAGGGACAACACGCACTAATACAACATCTGACACCTTTTCTTCTCCCTAACCCAGAACCAGTCCCATCTCCACCTACACACAGGTGCGTGCGCACGCACGCACACACGCACCCCCACCCCCCCACACACACACACTCCCACACCATCAGAGGCCTTAAAAACAATCTTGGAACTTTTGTCCTGCTGTTGCTGCATTTCCTCTAACAAAGAGAAGATGTGAGCTTGTTTCAGGGGCAGAAAGGGTGAAGAGTTCACCTTCGTTGGCAGAACGTGGCATCTCTTCGGCAAAGACCTCCCCTGAGCCCACCTGGGTGACAGCGGACAGGAAGAACTTGTAGCGAGTAAAACGGTCTGGCAGGCGGAGGGTG
This sequence comes from Takifugu rubripes, assembly GCF_901000725.2. Taxonomy (NCBI): domain Eukaryota; kingdom Metazoa; phylum Chordata; class Actinopteri; order Tetraodontiformes; family Tetraodontidae; genus Takifugu; species Takifugu rubripes. The sequence goes on along the minus strand of NC_042303.1, from coordinate 4,526,400 downwards.
AAGTCTGTCACATTAGGCAGGAAAGTCTCAAACTGTGCTCGGCCCACCCTGGAGCCATTAACTATTCCCAAAAAAAGATAAAGGAAAAAGATTGGTCAGCTGAGCAGTGCCCCAAGAGTGTTAACTTCAGTAGTTGGACAGCAGCTCACCAGTTTGGTACTTGAGCTGGTAGCCGATCAGAATACCGTTGGGTTCCAGAGGTTTGCCCCATTTCAGTTGGATAGTGTCAAGATTCTTCCAGTTTATGGTGAATAGCCTCGGTATATCTGGTACTAAAATATTTAAATGAATCCAAGCAGGTGTGTTATGATGTAGTATCATTAAAGACCAGTAGGCCGTTCAGATAAATATCAATATACTCTGCTGATATCATTTTAGGCTCTTTCTCCATTTATCTGCAAGACAATCAAAAGACAATCTGGGGGAATTGGTTGGTGTAGTCCTCACCTCCCTCCTTTGTGGTGAACTCCACCGTGTTGCTCGCTGGACCCTCGTAGCGAGTGTTGGCCACAACCATGAACATCTTGTACTTAGAAAAAGGCAGCAGCTCACTGAGAAGACTGGATGGCTCTGACACAGTGCTATAGAAACCCTTGATCTGCTTCTCCTTACTGACCTCCAGACCAGGAACCAGACTGGCATCACGCCAGTAGTACAGCTGGAAAAAGGAAACAACAGACAAGGGTTGTAGACAGGAGCAAAAGCCAATTGTGGAGTAAATTTCTCTCTGGCTAACCCGGTACTCCTTGAACTCTCCCTGAACAGACTTCAGGTCCACAGGTTTCCAGTGGATGTAGGCCTTAGTGCTGTCCACCTTTGACACACGCAGGTCAGTGGGAGCAGTTGTGGGTGCTGATCAAGAAAATACAGTGAAAAAAAAAATCAATTAACCAGAAATGAAAAAATATTCCAACCTATTAGCTTGCGGCAATTTAGCTGCAGTGCATCTGCTTACTGTCCTCTCCCGAGTACCCGACGACTACGTTGGACACCGGTCCTGATCCAAACTCATTTCCGGCCTGGATTTTGATCTCGTAAGGCACATATGTTTCTGTGCTGTGAACCATGTGTTTGTTCCCAGCTGTGGTCACATTATTCCAGTCCTCTGACATGTCCTTTCGTCTCCACCAAAGACTGTATATGAGGTTTGCTCCGTTCCTTTCCAGATCAAGGAGAGGCTGGACAAAAACAATGAAATCAATTTTCAAATCAAAGTTATGTCTGCTCCAATTATAGCTCCTTCTGGTATCCATTATACATTAGCTGGGATGATTGGATGGAAAGTATGCACAGGTTAGAACATTGATACCCAGGTGCAAACTTTCCATTACCCTCCAAATAATTCTGAATTGATGCATGAGCTCTTACCTCCCAGGTGATTTCCATATTGTCCTTCATGGAGCCCCATCCTCGAAGTCCTCTTGGAATAACATCTGGAGCTGATTCAACACAAATATTTTCAGTTCGAGAACATCTCTGGAGCCCAACGTTCATCTCTGATTTAACCCTATTGGCTTTCTTTGTTGTGGAACACGTTTCATTCGGTTAGTATAAGTTCAAGAGTCAGACACATGAGATGTATCTCACCAGCTCCACTAGTCTTGTACTGGGGTGATGGAGTACTGGGCTCACTTTGGCCCACTGAGTTGATGGCAATGACACGGAACTGGTAGTTGACAAAGGGAGCGAGCTGCAGGATGACGGAGTTCAGGTGTCCTGGGTAAGAAGACATGTTCCGCCATTGGCCTGGTTCCCAGCGGTCCTCCTCAAACTGGACCAGAAAATCTGTGGACAGAAGCATGTTCCGCGTTCTGTCATGGTTCAGGGTCCAGGTCTATTTGTACGTTTACCTCGTTACTACAGTAATTCATGTGGCAGTGTTACAATTCAAAACGATTCATATCATTAAGAACACACACTTGAAATACGAGCTAAATTTATATTACAAAGGGATCATTGGTTTGATTCTGCTATTTGAGTAAAGACAAAAAACAGTGACCCAAACAAAGGGGGAGTACTGATCTATGGAGAAGTTTAAAAACTAAGTTTTAGCAGATGACGTCTACACGCATGAAGAAAAACTCCGGCTGTGTTTTTAGCTGCTATTGTGAGTCTGGTTCCTCAGAACTTCCAGGGGTTCTGCTCAGCTAATGGATACATGCATTAAATCTATAACCGGTTTTATACTCACGAGTAACCGGACTTCTGTGCTCATTCCCAGGAATCCACGTGAGTCGAACACTGCGGGCAGCCGGATCAGACAGATCCAGCTCCACAGGGGGGTCTGGACAACCTGTGTAGAAGCCAGAAATCATGTCGAAAACGGGCTCATGTCCTACTGTACTTTCCAATGCAAAAATAGTCAACTTGAAGAAAAATTCCACTTTTCAAATCAATTGGAATGATTGACAGGATGAATCATGATACATGTAAACAACAACAACAACAAAAAAAGATTCTCAATCATCCAGGTCATCATAGTTATTCAAGGTATTTTTCCGAACTGAAGAAGCCTTCTGGATAGAAGGCGAAACATCTTTAAAAGAGAAGAAATACAGTCCAGTTGACACAGAAAACTACCTTGGATATTTATATGGTGAAAACTAAATCAACCTGAGTAAAATATTATAGGGCAAGCAGACGAGTAAAGGACAAAAAGACAGAGAGATGTCCACCTGAGTTACCTGGAGGTAAGGCACTAGACACTGAAGGGTTGAGGGAGGCCTCCTCTGTGGGGCAGGGTCAAGAACCAGGAAGTGAGTGTAAAAGTTACAATTTGAATGTTAGTCTAGCAGCCAATCAGCATCAAGGGATCACAACAGCTCTATTTAGTACAAATCCAGTTTTTACATTTGAGACTTTTCACTGATTCAAGATTTATTCCAGAATATAAATAAACATTCTGAAAAACCAAATGAATGTTAAATTATTGAGGAGATGCTAATGTTAGCTCAGGGCTATAAAACAGTAAAGAAGCTAGCTGCAAGAGCTAGAATTAGGATTTAAGATGACTTTCAGTAGTCAAATCTTAATTGTTGGTCTGGAAATTGATCAAGGAATAATTTTAATGAATCATTTACTGTGATGTTCATAAAAGTGACTAAAATCAGTAGTTTGACCAAATAAGAAACTGCATATTAATGTCCAGTTTACCAGAGAGGCTCAAATGTAAAAAGTTCAACAATAATGGGCATGCGCACTATAGAATCAGTTAATAGAGAAAGCTATGTGAGAGTTTTATTAGACATGCTGTATTTCAGTATGAAGGCACAAAACTGTAAAAACACAGCTGTATCTGGAAGGATTGATCTGCCGACCACAGGAGGGTACCTAACACCGTAAGTCGAGCTGAGGCCGAGTCCGCGTCTATCTCTGATTTAACAGTGCACGTGTACATTCCCTCGTCGCCTTCATTCACAGCGGAGATGCTCAATAAGTCCTCATCTTTCCTCAGCCTGAGACACAAACACAGGTGCGTGGAGTTATTGTCTACCTCACAAACCATTGCCTGTACAATTCCAGGGGCAGCATCCGCTTTAAGCACAGGGACACTGAAAGGTTTAAAAAGAGGACAGTGATGTTTGTTATAGTTACTGTGAGTGTCTTTACCTCCAGCCCACATTAAGAGGCTTATCATCCTTAGTCCAGGTGACAGTGACGGGCAGGCTGGGGTCAGACTTCACCTGACACTTAAAGCGAGCTGTGGAGCCCCTGACGGCTGATTGGTGCTGTGGGACCCCGATTATACGAGTCGCTTCTGAGTGACGTTAACGTGCAAAACAAACACAAAAGGAGCTGTGAAGATTGAGGCCACAGCAGAGCAGCTTCCTGTTGGCCTGCTTCAACAAAGCTAGAGAATGGACATTGTCTTTGAAGAAGGAAAGAAAGAAAGTACAAATGACACAACATATTAAAGGCACAAAAGGTGAAACTGGGCATTAGAAAGTGACCCAGTATGTCCTTAGAATAGTTCAAACATTATCGATAGCCTCTCTTTCGGCGCAGCATAACATGCTAAAGTGTCCATAAGGAGGACACACCTAAAATGTAGCCTCCCACTGGGTCAGATAAAGCGCCAATGACTGTGTCCTACTATGGGGAAAAAAATCTGCCCTCTTTATTGTCACAAAATCTCCTCTGTGGAGCATGAGATACAGGTGAAGCACAATAAGGCTCAATTAGAGTAAACAAACCATCGCTCTCATGCCAGAAGTTCTTTTCAGGAGGTGCAAGTTTAAGCATGACAATTCCTTAGATTTCTCCTGTAGGAAATCCACTGAAATTTCCTCTGGCACAATAGGGTGATCAAAGGTTCATGCACACGGGACAATAACACATCACATGCTAAACTACAGAAAAAGTCAGGGGACTGCAGCACAGGGATCTAATGTCTTACCTTTGACTTCCAGGCGGACCTGGTTTTCAGCTTTACCCAAGAGGTTGTTGGCCACGCACGTGTACGTGCCCTCATCTTCTGCCCGGGCTCGTTTAATCTCCAAGGTGCCGTTGTTGTGGACAGTGTAATGACCACCATCCACGCCACTGCCCTGTCCATTCTTAAACCTGCAGACACAGAAAACAGGAAAATATATTGGTAGGATCCTGAAATGGGTGTAAACAAGTTTACATTGGTTTACACCAGTGTAATGTAGTGTAATGTTGTTGTCTCCACTGTCAGGTGGTTTCTGATAATGTAACTACTAAAACATGACATTGGATCTCAGGGAGTTTTTCTTTCAGCAATTCAAAGACAAGCTTTGAGGGCTTACCAGCGCAGGTCTGGCAGAGGGGACCCAAAGAAGGGACAGTCCAGGAAGGTATGGGTGTTCTCTATGACTTTGATCAGCTGGTTTTTAGGACCCAGCATCCTTGGTGGCATATCTGCAAATAGTGGGACACACCTTCTGAAGTTACACCCATCTGAAGCTCAAGATAAAAGAACCGATTGACTGTATATCTCACGACCGTCAACCCCTCGTCAGGGTACCCTTCCACAATGACTTACCCAGGACACTGATGAAGGCATTGGCCAGCAGGTAGCCGTACTGGTTAGAAGCATTGCACTGGTAGACAGCGCTGCTGCCCATCTGCACAGAGCGGAAGATGATGGTGTCACCGAGCACTTGTCTGCCCGGGTTGGGAGGAGAAGCTGGGGACGAAAACACACATCAGTCCAACTCTTGGTGGTGAGGTGTCCTCTGTCAACTTAAGTGCCACTCAAGGTCACCTTTGTGGACCAGTAGGCTTATTTCCACCTGTAGACCTCAGCCATAGAATGAAAGGAGGCTCATTTCATCAGGAATAAATCCTAACGTCTTATGTGGAAGGTGCCTCATTTCTAATTTTTTGGTTTGAAAGGGTGTTAGATGCTTATGGAGCTGTTGGTTGATGGTCTGATTGTTGGCCAGAGAGAAGCTAAATGCTTTTCCCGACTTTATTGTACGAAGAAAATATTATTACTTTAGTCATTCGTCCATTCACGTACTTTCAATAGGTTGACCATTGATCAGCCACTGTATATTGGGTTTGGGATTCCCGTTGGCCCGACACACTAGACGGCCGTGCTCATCCGGGGCCAGCACCAGGTTGGTCGGTTTGTCCAGCCAATAAGGAGCCGCTGAGCAACATGGGAAGTTCAGTTAGCTTAACAGTAAATGCACAACTTATGTACTTTTCTATTGCTGGGCTCTTGTCCTCACCTTTGACCTGGACGAGGATGGAGTGGCGCACGCTGCCCAGATGATTGTTGGCCATGCACACGTACTCACCAGCGTCCTCCTCTGACACACCCATGACCACCAGCGTCTTATTGAAGTTCTCAAACTTCACTTTCCTCTCTGGGAGATCCCCCCCCTTCCTGTACCATTTAATGCTCGGTGTCGGACTACAGACAGACAGACAGACAGACAGACAGACAGACAGACAGACAGACAGACAGACAGACAGACATAAATAAATAAATAAAGAGTTCAACACCAAACTCTATGCGTATGTGTATGTGTGTATGTGCAAGCATTTGTGTCCGTGTATATGTGTGTGTGTGTGTGTTTCTGTGTGTGTGTGTACACTCACAGTCCGGCTGCGATACACTCCAGAAGCAGCTCCTGTCCCCTCAACACCATCTTGGAGCTCTGACTTCCTACAGGTGACAACAGCGTCGGCATCGACTGTGGAAGTTTCCGGCCTGTAAGAACAGATGGATGGTGTTAATGAGCAAAGCAGACACGGGTTTGAACCCCTCCGGCTTGTGTGACAGGACAGATAAGAGCAGGAAGATTGTGAGGAGGATGTTAGCTGGAGGAACAGAGACAAAAAGCAGACGTTAGTCATGGTACAGGTCAGCTGACTGATGGCTTATCCTCCATTAAACACTCCCACAGGGAAAAGTGGCAGCTTTGCTAAACTGGAACGTCGCTGACACTTTTCACAGCATTACCGCCCTGTTAGCAGGTAGCTCAGAGGTTTGGGTTGAATTAGTTAAGACTGGATAAATGTTCCTGTTTTGATTCTGAAAATGAAACAGGCTGTAAGAGCCACACTCACTGGTCCAATCAGAGGGCTGCAGAGGCAGAGCCCCAGCTCTGTAAACACATAATTATTTCTGAGCTATTTTCACCTCATTTTTGGAACAAACATTAATGTTGTTCATGTATTCAGGTGTATTTACGTTGTAAGGAACATAGAAGGTAAGTTAATGTTGTATCAGACGTATTAGCATGAGCAGCTTTCATCTGCGTCATTGGGTGAAACTGGACACCCAGAATCTCTCTGTCCATGATTGTGTGGCAGGTAAACATGAAGCGTGTGTGCGCACTCACACACGAACACACAAACACAAACACACACACACAGATTGATCACCTAAATATTCATCACGTGAGCTAATTCAGGCCTTATTTAATAGATCCTTTGGCCCTTAGTGGCCCTCCATAGATCCCAGCAAACCTCAGTATTATCAAACAGACATGGTTGCTCTTCTTCTTCTAGATGTTCCTGACACAGTGAATCCTGTCCTCCATCTCCCTCTGTCTTCTCCATTTTTTCTTGCACTTCATGTCCTCTCTAACTAAATCCATAAATCTGCTCTCAGATCTTCAGGCCATTCCATGCTCCACATACTTCGACATTACATTCTCCGTCCCTCCCCTGAACATGTCTAAAGCATTTCTCTCCAGAACATCTAACACATGTTATCCCTTTGAGGTTCTCATTGCTGATCCTTTCCATCCTCGTTAATCCCAAAGAAACCTTCAGCATCTTCCTCTCTGCCACCTTTAGCTCTGCCTCTTGTCTTCTCCACAGTGTCTCTGTCTTTTCCATCTCCATCATTCTAACCTACTGCAGGTCTTCCCCATCTCCATCTCTCTGCCTCAGAAACCTATAGATATCCTTGTCCCATCCTGACTGTCTATCCTAGCACCTGCCATCTCCGGGTTTAGTGTTTTCATCTTTTTTGACCTTTGTCGCCTTTACCTTCAACTTATGCTGTATCTCCTGTATCTTCTGTCCTCTCAGTGTCCGATTTCTTGTCAACTAACTTACTCATTCCTCCACCAAGTCTCCTTATCAACTCTCTGTCGCTTCATGTCTCAGAGGCAAGTACACAGAACGGTTAGCTATGCTTGAAGTTAGCATGCTAGTGTGTTAGCTTGCTGGTCAGTTTACTGCTGAGTGTGACCAAGTAGGTGGACAGGAAGTGACTCACCACCGTACAGGTCAGTGTCATTGTAAGAGGTGTCATTAAACTCCTCCTCTGAAAACACAACACATTCTCATGAGTCTGTGTGTACAAACACACACAAACCTTACACACACAAAATTTGACTTTGATGTTACTGTAGAAACTGGAACATATCCTCCTCCTCCTAAACACTAGGTGGCAATCTGAGTCTTTTCAGCATGTTAATACTGCCTCTCTTTGGTTGACCTACATCGTCACATAATAAACTGGAGTCAGGCAGCAGATCAGTAGCTCTAACAACAGGAAGATGGAGAATCGGTCATCTCGTACTTAATGTCCATGTTACTGGTTATGCAGATGAGATGGTTAGCGCTCCCTCATGGCTTTCTTCTTCTGCAACCGGCTTTCGTGAATGTTTTTGTTCCGGGGACAGATGCCAGTGCTGAGGTTGTTGAGCAGGATCACATGCGTCACATAGTTTAACTCCAATTAATGTGTAAATATGCTGGATAAAGTTGATCTATCATATGTGTCCATCCAGGTGCCTTAGATGTCAGATAGATGTCAGATTCCAATATCAGTCAGACAAACGCATCTACAGTTGTCCAGTTATAGTTGGATTGAGGCAATAATGGGCTCATTGGAGTGCCCTGTAAACAAAGTGAATGTTGAAGACCATGCTAACATCGGCGCTGCCTGTTTTCTTCTTCATCCTGCAGAGGAGAGTAAAATCACAGGATTTGCTGCAACTTCTTGTCATGACTGAACAAGACCAGCTGGGGGTGCTGCCACATTTCATTAAATGTATGTACGCACGTGTGTGTTTGTGTGTGTGGGATGTGGGAGAGCACTCACTGGTTTGAACTTTGAGTATGAAGGGGTTCTTCTGCTGGATGGTCTGCGTCAGGCGGCATCGGGCGTTGCATTTGTACTCATTCAGAGCGTCTTTGGTCATGACATTGGAGAAGTAAAGATCACCATTCAGACCCATCGATACCCGCTTATCCTGAACGATTGGAGTCATCGCTGTAGGAGGACATGTGAAGGGACGCAGTTAATCCCTGTCTGAGCTAACACTGCACGCTGTGTCACGCTGCAGCTATTGCCATCTATCCACAAGCACATTGCAGCACAATCCTACTGGTCTGAGGTGTTCTGTTTACTGGTAACACGGCTACAATTTCCCAGTCAGGCCCTTTCAATTTCCTCACGGGGATGAATAAAGTACATCTTAATCTTAATCTTTTCAAAATTACAACAAGCCTCGGCTGCCACTGCAACCAGTTTTGTGCTCCCACTTTTTAAAATTAATTTTTACTCACTGTTGTCCATCCAGAAGATGAGTGGAGGAGGCAGGCCTGGTGGGGGATTACATGGCAGGATCAGCGGCGAGCCTTCATTCACCAGGACTGGGTCCAGAACCTCTTTGGGCCACAGAGGAGCCTCTGAAGGTTGAGACAAAGAAAATCAGACATGGCACAAGTAATGTTGGAAGGGCACAAGGAAAGGTGGATGTTTGGCAAGGTGTCCTCACTAGAGACTCGAAGCAGGATTTTATTGGACAGTGCCACCCCTAATTCATTGTTAGCAAAGCACTGGTACTCTCCCTCGTAGTCCTCTGGTCTGCCCCCACGGCGAAAGCTGATCTCCAGCGTTCCCGAGCGCTTTCGCATCGTCACTCTTGGATCTTTTCCCACATTGAAAAACTTTCCGTTCCTCCGCCATGAGAACCTGAAAGAATTAACTTACAATCAAAATACTGCAATACTGTCTTTAACAAGGAATACCCTGACGCTGAGTGGCATTCGGTTACAGTGCGAGGACATGAATTGGTGGTACACTCATACAACTTTGACTTTACAACTGTTATTTTTTGGTGCAATTTGACTTGTGATGTCATCACAGTCTCAAAGAAAATGAAAGGCAGATGCTAAATTCACCAGACTGCTGCAGCATTTCATTCAGTTCCCCTACTTTCCCCTCCTCTCCTGAGGAGAGATGGATTTTCATTTCGTGAGCACTTTAATGCACATACTGGTGAAGGCAGGTCCACCCCTTGTTGTGGCTTTGGTACCTTGCTGAAGGGTATCTGGCAGTGCTCTAAAGGTGTTCTGGCATCTTACAAAAATTGACATTTAAAACTAAGTTTATTTCCAAATTCTACTTTAAATTCTCGAGGAGAGGAGAGGAGAGGAGAGGAGAGGAGGTGTTCATTTGTAATGAACATATGAAGAATCACTGACTGAATATTTCATGAGCATAAAAAGATGACTGAGCTCATTATTGGTACACAAAGGCTGTCGTAATAAAGA